>NC_092166.1:25652830-26012830 GCF_045791955.1 Oncorhynchus clarkii lewisi | reverse complement strand
CTCTCTGTCTCTCTCTCTCTCTCTCTCTCTCTGTCTCTCTGTCTCTCTCTCTCTCTCTCTCTCTCTCTCTCTCTCTCTCTCTCTCTCTCTCTCTCTCTCTCTCTATCTCTCTCTATCTCAGACACACACTCACAAACTCTCTCTCTTGTGGTTCAGTTTATTGTTTGGTCTGTCTCTGTATGCCTTCCCTCTGTGCTCCCTTTTGTTTCTTCTATGTTTAGTTCTAGTGGAGGCAGAGATGCTGCGCTGCAGATAGAACACAGACTGATAGAATGTGCTCTGGGTGGAGAGAGGGTGCATCACACCCACACATATCTATTGGACAATGGCCTCTCTATCTGTCTATGACAACATATCGCTTGGAATGCCTATTCAGTCTTGCTGCTGAACATGTGAATATGTGATAATATGATTACTGCTATAAATGAAATCTGATTTATCATCCATTGAGGTTATAGAGAAGCTGATTTGGAGTAATCATTGAAGCATCATTGCTTGCTTTTGAAGTGTCACCTTCCTCTAACAATTAGATATGTACTGTATATTCAATCATCTATAAAGGTGATAAGGAGTATTCTGTGTTTCCCACAGCAGGAAGTGACATTTCTCACCCTGTCTGTCTTCCACTGGGAAGCCTTGTACACCTGTATTTAATGTCTACGAATGATGCTTTATCTTGTCTTTTTCATAACCTCAAAAACAACATAAACCCCCAGCCACATGCACCATGCAGCCTCTCTCTCTCTCTCCTCCTCCCTATCTCTCTTCATCTCTCCCTACCTCTTTCCATTCCTCCCTACCGCTCTCCATCTCTCCATACCTCTCTCCATGCCTCCCTATCTCTCTTCATCCCTCCCTACCTCTCCCCATCCCTCCCTACCTCTCCCCATCCCTCCCTAACCTCTCCCCATCTCTCCCTACCTCCCTCCATCCCTCCCTACCTCTCCCCATCTCTCCCTACCTCCCTCCATCCCTCCCTACATCCCTCCATCCCTCCCTACGTCCCTCCATCCCTCCCTACCTCTCTCCATCTCTCCCTACCTCCCTCCATCCTTCCCTACCTCTCCCCATCTCTCCCTACCTCCCTCCATCCCTCCCTACCTCCCTCCATCCCTCCCTACGTCCCTCCATCCCTCCCTACCTCTCTCCATCTCTCCCTACCTCCCTCCATCCCTCCCTACCTCCCTCCATCTCTCCCTACCTCCCTCCATCCCTCCCTACCTCCCTCCCTACCTCCCTCCATCCCTCCCTAACCTCTCTGCATCTCTCTATTGGTAAATAATTCACCCTCTTCCCTGTTACAAGCCGAAGCCTTAATAGGACTGCCATAGCGTACCTGTAGTTGGGATAAACAAGGCGGCCCCCACCAGGGAAACAGAGGGATTTGGTGCTCCACGAGGGTAGAGGGAGGAATAAGTCATTTCCTTGTGAAAGGCAAGCAGCGGACTAGCTGACAGTAATTAAACCCTATAGGATAAAGGTTATCTGAGGCCTAGCAAAGCATACACCCTGGCCGTGCATGCAGGATGCTGTGTCCGCCGAATCCTATTCAAGACCTCTTGTTAAGGCGATGTGTGTGTGTGTGTTTTGGGTGGGGGGGGGGGTTCATATGTGTATGTGTGTGCATGCGTTTGTGTGTTTCAGAAGGGGCATTGGTGCATAGCACTTCAAACAATTCATACAGTAGATGATAGGTAGTTGTTTGCGTTTTTGACCTTAAAGAGCAACTGCCTTCAAAAAATCAGAATGCCTATGTGGCACCGATGTGAGTCAAAAACAGTTATTCTCATGTCAAAAATAACTACAAAGTGTAAATAGATTCATTTTGGTCATAAAGTCAGTCTCATCTGAAACAGAGTTTGGAAAATCCGTGCGTCACAACGGATAAATGAAGGTTTTGGTTTGATTTGATGATGTACATTTGCCCACTAACATAAGGTGAACAGCTGCTGTGATTGCGCTCTGTGATTGCGCTCTGTCCAATAGCATAGAAAGTGAGACAGACTTTGTTTACATAACACAACACGTCACTTTTTTGTCTTTTTTACTTGAGAAATACTGCACCTAAACAACTTAGTTAGATGTAAAGTTCACAACTAAAACACCCTCGGCAAAAATATCTCCATTTATTACAGATTTCTTGAGTTATCTGAGATTCATTCTTGGGATTTTGAGGAAGTGAAATAGGCTTCCGCGTCTACAGTGGTCTCACGGGGGACAAAGATCATTAACCAAACGCAGAATCGGTCTGGATACAACACCCCTCCAAGTAATCTCCTTTTGTTTCTGTTTAGCAACAGGAAAAAAAACGGGCCAATCGGCATGTTCAGAGGCTCATTAAACCTGAGTGCAGCTATAGACACTGCAGAGTGAATTAAAGACCATTCAACCAAACAACCACTCGCTAAAACTGCACAGTATAAATCGTTTGAGTTATTTGTCCATTACTGGATTGTAGCTGTCTTTTGACATAATGGTGGGTGTTGGTGGTCTACATCATGTTGCTGAAGGTCGACACAATCATATGTTTGCAATATGTGAATGACCTTTGGATAGTTCACTCCATTGTAATCAGAGGCAGTAGTTACCTCAGATATTCAACTTTTATATCAGTATTATAAAATACATTTCGCACGCTAGTGTTCAACGACTCGTATACAGTTCAACCCTGTTGTTTCACTCTTAAACTTTACAATTGGAGTCTCCCTCCATCTGCTCACTGGAGAATTCTCCCATGTTGCAACTGTTACTTAGTCACCTGACCCGGTCCTCAGCAGGGCGTTGAAGTGGCTTGGCTCATGTTCTACAAATTACCCAGGGGGCCGTGCGTTCGCCGCCTATGTGCCCACGTTCCCTCCCTTCTGTATGCACAGTGCATGGTATTCTATTCGCCTCACCACGCTCCTTGAGGAGACAATGAAGAGTTGGCATGGCGACGGTGACACTAACCTTACTTACCCAGAGACACACAGGAAAATACAAATTGAGGAAGGGAACCTGCACGGCTCCAACCTATATGCTGCTTCCAGTGTTGGTGCTGGATGTATGGTGGATGCATGGTGGCTGTATGGTGGTGAGGTGACTACCCAGCATGGCTCCTGTGACCAGGAGGAGCGGCTTCTTCTGTGTGTTCTCATGAAGGGCACTCCAGTGGTAATCTCATTCCTTCCACTGTATATCTCCCTATCTCTATCTCGCCATCTCCTAATCTATCTACAGTATATCTCTCTCTCGCTCTTTGTCTGGATCTCACTCTCTTTCTCTCTCTGTCGCTCTCGCTCTCTCTGTTACTCTCTCTCGCTCTCTCTGTCACTCACTCTCTCTCTCATTCTCTCTCTCAATTCTCTTGATCTCTCTTACTTATTTGCATGCTAAATCTAATTAAATGTCACTTTTTAAAAAAAGTAATCAAAAGTTTTTACAAAGTAAAATGATTATGCATTGGGGCATGTCTGTGAAGTCACGTGAGCCCCTTTGTCGTCACCTTTAGTGTATATTACAGGTACTATTCAAATGGTCTGCACTACAGCAGGATAGCCAGATAAATGTTGTGCTGGTGTCGTTCCAGTCTGTAATACTGTTAATAGCCCAGTGTATAGAGGAGTAATTAGCTGTTATGGATGTAGCTGTCAGTGATAACTGATATTGCGGGACTATTACAATAATTCCCTGGAATGATGATCCTTGAAATGGCTTCAGCACACTAAGCTGCCCATTGGTGATGGGCGTCAGATTACTGACTGACACAAACACCATAACCAAATCCTCCTCTGCTGCCAGAACGTTGTGGCGATGCGCGTAATGTTTTCTAGCATAAGGTGCGACTATATCTACGGAAGATCCAAGGTTCCGAAGCTCCTAGAATCCTAGAGTTGCCAACCGCGAACTCTAGATGGTAGTAAATAGGAGCCACTATGTGCACTGAGTGTGCAAACATTAGAAACACATTCCTAATATTGAGTTGCACCCACTTTTTCCCTCCGAACCGCCTCAATTCGTCGGGGCATGGACCACAAGGTGTCGTAAAGCGTTCCACAGGGATGCTGGCCCATGTTGACTCCAATGCTTCCAATGGCTACTATAGGATTCTTGACTGTGTCAAGATGGCTGGATGTCCTTTGGGTGATGGACCATTCTTGATACACACAGGAAACTGTTGAGCGTGAAAAACCCAGCAGCGTTGCAGTTCTTGACACACTCAAATCGGTGCGCCTGGCACCTAGTACCATACCCCATTCAAGGGTACTTAAATATTTTGTCTTGCCCATTCAACCGCTGAATAAAAACATACACATCCAAGGCTTAAAAATACTTTTTCAACCCGTCTCCTCCCCTCCATCTACACTGATTGAGGTGTATTTAACAGGTGACATCAATAAGGGATCACAGCTTTCACCTGCATTCACCTGGTCAGTCGGTCATGGAAAGAGCAGGTGTTCCTAACGTTTTGTACTCTCAGTGTATATTCAGACTCTCTATATCTGTGAGAGTCCATGTGCTGTTTATGGGTTGATTTGAATGTGAAACGATGCTAGAGAATATCTTCCTTCAGATCTTAATTCCATATTGAATGGGTGATGATGATAATTCATCCGGGGGCGTTGTTTGGCAGTCAGATTGAGTTCCTCTCTGGAGAACACACTAAATATAGCCTCCCAGGTGGTGGAGATGGGAGATGTGTAGCTAAGTAAATGGTTACCAAGCCACACAGATCGAGAGAAAGCTCATGCCTACGTAAATATGGATCTGAGAGGGAGAGTGGGACACAGAAGAAGAGCATTATGGGGACCACAGCAATCTGAACCTCAGAGTCCTTGGAATTTGGGGATGGCCCTTTCCTGTTTCAGTATGGCAAGTGAAAGTTTTCACCATCTACGTAGGTGGCCATGTAAACTTTTCAATATAGGCTACACCAGGTTAGACTTTTGCTAATAAATAGATCAACAGCAATACGTCACTGCGTAGTGATTAATGAATAAAAACAATGTAGTCACAATGTAGTCATTTGTCAGACGTGATCCAGGCCTAACTTACACTCTGCTCAGCGTCCTCCGCAATGATAAGTCTGTCCGTAAAATACACAACAATGTTTTTTAGAGTGCGTTGTCATCGTGATGCGATGAACACCCTGGATACCGGCAGAAAGAAACGAATAGGAGGGAAAACAAAGCCATAAAGCCAACCCCCCCTAAATGTGTCTGCCATCTGACGACTCCATACTGTACACACATTGCATGGGAC
Organism: Oncorhynchus clarkii lewisi; assembly: GCF_045791955.1. Classification (NCBI taxonomy): domain Eukaryota; kingdom Metazoa; phylum Chordata; class Actinopteri; order Salmoniformes; family Salmonidae; genus Oncorhynchus; species Oncorhynchus clarkii. Next base: position 26,007,589 of record NC_092166.1, on the reverse strand, counting down.
TCCTGGCACGGTTCCTCAGTCAGGGAGCAGAGGTTGGAGAGAGAGAGGGGGAAGTGTTGATCAGGGGCCTGGCCCATCCTCCAGAGACCATCCTCTCTTCCTGCCTCTCTGCTGTAATGTGGACACAGTTTGAGAATACGAACAGGTTTAACGGCAGCCCAGAAATCCTCTTAAAACGAACATAAAAACAGAGCCGACCCGCTATTAACTATCAGTAAAAAAAAATGATTAGAGGGTTTGTGATAATTGTGTCAGGGGGAGATAGATCAGGCTAGTTAGGGAGCGGAGAAGAAGCAGGAAAATATTGCTGTTGTGGCGGTGGCGCCTTTGTTACGTTTTGCTGTTGATTTCGTTTCTACCATTGATCCACCCATCCATCTGTCCCTCTCTCCTCTGGTCCTTCCTTCTCTCTCCCTTGGATTGGGAGGGGAGTGGAGCCTTCTGGCTTTGGAGGAGCGGGATGAAGATGTTTATTCATCTGGAGCGTATTAGAGTCATGATTAAGGAGAACAGGGAGGAGGAGGAGAAGGAGAGGAGGACGGTGACGTCTGTAGCCTCCGCTCAGAAACCAGGCACAGGCGCCCAGGGAAGGGGTTGGAGTTTACCTGGATCTCTCTCTCCCCCTCTCTATCCCTCTTTCCGCCTGTCCTCTCAACTCTCAGCTCAGCTAATTTTTAATGAATGCGGTTTCTGTTGAACCTCTGAGAAGTGTCAGCGCTCCAGTCATCTGAGGGTTAGGAAATCTTGACATTTAAGACAGGGATGCATGAAAATACATGTCTTGCTTGGGCTGTTTGCTTGTTTTCCTTCCTCCCTCCCTGCCTTCCTTCCTCCCTCCCTCATCCCTCCATCCCCCTCTCCTCTCCACCGTGGTGTATGTTTTCCACTCCCTCCTGGACTGTCTGGAGTTGTTCTACCACTGACAAGCCCACATGCCATTGACAAGATATCAAAGGGAAAGCCAGAGTGGATTAATCAGGGGAAGGCAATGCCATGGGTTAGAGGTCAAGGGTCAGGGTGTCTGTCTTGCACCTAATGCTAGCACCTAGTGTCTGTCTGTCTGTTGTTAGCCTCTCCTTGGTTCCATGCTTGACCTGTCTCAGTACAGTAGTTAGCTCCGTGCCCTGTGACACTGGAGGTCTTTGAAACAGGCGATTGTCTAAACATCAGTTGTGTTCTTAGTGATGCGACGTTGAAAGGTTTCCACTGGTTGGAACATGATAAGAATTAGGTGGCTCAATAAAGTAAACATCCACAAATTCTCCACAGATTCTCCATTTTGTGATTATTTTGTCTAATTCTTGAAATGTTTTAATTTAATTTAAATATTCATTTTAAAAGCACTTGTTTCATAAAGAATAGATAGCACCTCCAGAAAGTTGCCGTGCCAACCCAATTTTAATGAAGTGGCAAACCATTCATTAACTCAGCATATTTCCATGGCTCCGGGGGCGCAGAGTATATGTACACACACACGCACGCACGCGCGCACGCACGCACACACACACACACACACACACACACACACACACACACACACACTCTACATGACCAAAAGTATGTGAGCACCTGCTTGTAGAACATTCATTCCAAAATCATGGGCATTAATATGGATTTGGTCCCCCTGTGCTGCATTAACAGCCTCCACTCTTCTCAGAAGGTTTTCCACGAGATGTTGGGGGGACTTGCGTCCATTCAGGCACAAGAGCATTAGTGAGGTTGGCACTGATGTTGGGCCATTAGGCCTAACACGCAGTCGGCATTTCAATTCATCCTTATGGTGTTCGATGGAGTTGAGGTCAGGGCTGTCTGCAGACCAGTCAAGTTCTTCCACACCAATCTCGACAAACCATTTCTGTATCAACCTTGCTTTTTGCACAGGACATTGTATTGCTGAAAGAGGAAAGAGCCTTCCCCAAACTGTTGTCACAAAGTTGGAAGCACACAATCATCTAGGGTCTAGGGTCATTGTATGCTGTAGCATTAAGCGTCCCCTTCACTGGAACTAAGGGGCCAAGTACAAATCATGAAAAACAGCCCCAGACCATAATTTCTCTTCCACCAAACTTTACAGTTGGCACTATTCATTCGGGCAGGTAGCTTTCTCCTGGCATCCTCCAAACCCAGATTCATCCGCCGGACTGCAAGATGGTGAAGGGTGCTTCATCACTCCAGAGAACGCGCTTCCACTGCTCCAGAGTCCAATGGCGGTGAGCTTTACACCACTCCAGCTTCCATTGGCATTGCGCATGGTGATCTTAGACTTGGATGTGGCTGCTCGGCCATGGAATCCCATTTAATGAAACTCCCGAATAACAGTTATTGTGTTGACTTTGCTTCGAGAGGCAGTTTGGAACTCGGTAGTGAGTGTTGCAACCGAGGACAGACGATTTTCACGTGCTACCCGCTTCAGCACTCTGCAGTCCTGTTCTGTGAGCTTGTGTGGCCTACCACTTCGCTGCTGAGCCGTTGTTGCTCCTACACGTTTACACTTCACAATAACAAGCACTTGTTATTGCTACAGTTGACCGGGGCAGCTCTAGCAGGGCAGAAATTTGACAAACTGTCTTGTTGGAAAGGTGGCATCCTTTGACGATGCCACGTTGAAAGTCACTGAGCTCTTCACTAAGGCCATTCTACTGCCAATGTTTGTCTATGGAGATTGCATGCTTGTGTGCTCGATTGTATACAAATCTCAGCAACTGGTGTACCTGAAATAGCCAAATCCACAAATTTGAAGGGGCGTCCACATACTTTTAGTGTTGTAGTGTGTGTGTATGTGTGTATATACAGTTGTGTTTTATTTAGTTTTCTCACCGAAAATGTTATTTATGTCACAAATAAGTATATATATATATATATATATATATACACACATATACTTTTTTTAATGACATAAATCACATTTTCTGTGAGTAAACTAAACACAACTGTCCATGTACATTCGCCCAAGGTGATGTGTAGAAGAGGGTGAAACAGGGTTGTGGGATGTGGCAGGGCTTGAAAACTATTACGGACTACACAGGGAAACCCAGACGCGAGCTACCCAGAGACGCCAGCCTACCAGACAAGCTAAATGCCTTTTATGCTCGCTTCGAGGCAAGCACGAGAGCATAAGCTGTTCTGGACAACTGTGTGATAATGCTTTCGGTAGCCGATGTGAGCAAGAGCTTTAAACAGGTCAACATTCACAAAGCCACGGGGCCAGATGGATTACCAGGATGTGAACTCAAAGCATGCGCGGACCACCTGGCAAGGGTCTTCATTGACATTTTCAACCTCTCCCTGACCGAGTCTGTAGTACCTACATGTTTCAATGAGACCACCATAGTCCCTGTGCCCACGGAAGCGAAGATAGACTTCCTAAATGATTACCGCCCCATAGCACTCACGTGGACATCCATGAAGTGCTTTGAAAGGCTGGTCCTGGCTCACATCAACAGCATCCTCCCAGATACCCTAGACCTACTCCAATTCGCATACCGCCCCAACAGATCCACAGATGAAGTGATCTCAATCGCACTCCATGCTGCCCTTTCCCACCTGGACAAAAGTAACACCTATGTGAGAATGCTGTTCATTGACTACAGCTCAGCGTTCAACACCATAGTGCCCACGAAGCTCATCACTAAGCTAAGGTCCCTGGGACTAAACACCTCCCTCTGCAACTGGATCCTGGACTTCCTGATGGGCCGCCTCCAGGTGGTAAGGGTAGGCAACAACACGTCTGCCCTCAGGGGTGTGTACTTAGTCCCCTACTGTACTCCCTGTTCACCCACGACTGCGTGACCAAACACAACTCCAACACCATCATTAAGTTTGCTGACAACACAACAGTGTTAGCCCTGATCACCGACAACGATGAGACAGCCTCTAGGGAGGAGGTCAGAGACCTGGCAGTGTGGTGCCAGGACAACAACCTCTCCCTCAATGTGAACAAGACAAAGGAGCTGATCGTGGACTACAGGAAAAGGCGGACCGAACAGGCCCCCATTCTCATTGACGGGGCTGTAGTGGAGCGGGTTGAGAGTTTCAAGTTCCTTGGTGTCAACATCACCAATGAACTATCATGGTCCAAACACACCAAGACAGTCGTGAAGAGGGCACGACAACACCTTTTCCCCCTCAGGAGACTGAAAAGATTTGGCCCTGGTCCCCAGATCCTCAAGAAGTTCTACAGCTCACGCTGTCGAGAGCATCCTGACCGGTTGCATCACCGCCTGTAATGGTAACTGCTCGGCATCTGACCGCAAGGCGCTACAGAGGGTAGTGCATACGGCCCAGTACATCACTGGGGCCAAGCTTCATGCCATCCAGGACCTATATAATAGGCGTGTCAGAGGAAAGTCCAAAAACTTGTCAGAGACTCCAGTCACCCAAGTCATAGACTTTCTCTCCTACCGTACGGCAAGCGGTACCGAAGCGCCAAGTCTAGGACCAAAAGGCTCCTTAACAGCTTCTACCCCCAAGCCATAAGACTGCTGAACAATTAATCAAATGGCCACCGGACTATTTACATTGACACCCCACTCCATTTGTTTTGTACACTGCTGCTACTCACTGTTTGTTATCTATGCATAATCACTTCACCCCTACCTACATGTACAAATTACCTCGACTAACATGTAACCCCGCACATTGACTTGGTACCGGTACCCCCTGTATATAGCCTCGTTATTGTTATTTTATTGTGTTACTTTTTATTATATTTACTTTAGTTTATTTGGTAAATATTTTCTTAACTCTTTCTTGAACTGCACTGTTGGTTAAAGGCTTGTAAGTAAACATTTCACGGTAAGGTCTACACTTCTTGTATTCTGCGCGTGTGACAAATAAAGTTTGATTTGATTTGTATTCATTATGGAAACCGTTTACCGTTTAAGAACCAAACGGAAGCGAACAGAGCAAAACAAGAGTTTATATTAGACAAATTTATTCAGTTTGCTTCTGTTTAAAAAAAATATAACAGAATCGGCATAATGAATACACCCGGGGTAAAAGAGGGTGGTAGAACGTAGCAGCACGCTGTGGTTCTCTGGCATGTTGTTCACTGGGCCTCCAGCCTGTCTGCCTACCTAGCCTGCCGCAGTGGTGAGGGAGAGGGACCAGTACACACTGCCTCTCCATGTCGTACCCAGACCCAACCCAGCATTCCCTCCCTCAGAGCCAGAGCAGTGAGGCAAGCGGTGATGGGCCGTGCTGGGGGACAGATTGTCACTCCTCCTCCCCGCTGCAACCCCCCCCTGGGAGGCCCACGGGGGCTGGGGGTCCAGCCAAGGCCTGGGGCGGGGCGGAACCTACTTCCTGCTAGTGTGTTCTCTTCTCTCCTGCACTACCTAACATGGTCAGCTATCTGTTCTTCCTCTGATCAGCCTTGAGTTGAACAGCAACACTACTTTATGGCTGTGTTGATCTTGTAATAGTGAATAGCTGGGTTAGAATTCCACCAGATCTCAGAATTGGTACTGAACAGTACAGAGCACTAAGGTTCTTCTACATGAAGATGTTGTACATGAGACCTATAAAGTACCCATCATACACAGGTCATACATCTTGCTCTCTTATCTGCATCTGCCTTTATTATGTTCTGTCATCTTCTTTCAGGGTAGACAAATAGTTGAATTGGTTTCTGCTCACACGTCTCGTCTGTCTCCAGGACATCAGAACAGTGGGATCAGGGCCCATGATAAGTAATGGAACCACTCTCCTATCGTCCTCTCCTCGCTCTGTCTCACTCTCCCCTTCCATGTCTTCATGGAAAGATAAAAGCCCCAGCTTGTAAAGGATGACTGGCTGGCCTACTTTCCCTCCGCTGGCCCTCCATTTGTCTGCGTTTCCTGGGACACCACTGGGGCGCTGTGATTTCTGGGACAGTGACCAAGTGCTCCTGTCTGTGCTGGGGGACGTGGGTAATGTGGACAAAGTAGTTGACAGTTTGCTGGTTACCCGTGGTTGGGGTAGACAGAGCCGTGAGGGCTGGTATAATGGACGCCAGGCCACTGAGACAGCTAGGCAGCAGTTTGATGTTCCAGCTAGTGTGTTAGGCCCTGTGTAAAAGTTGACTGCCATTTTGATGTGTGTCTGTCTGTGTGTGCGTCTGTGTGTTGTGTTTTGACAAGGCGTGTCATTATGAGCATGATGTTATGGGAAGAGACACGTTGCTACGGCACCATTGAAACCCTGGGAAACGCACCCTTCTATCAACCACTGTCTCTCCCTCCCTATCTCTCTGTCTCGTTCTCTGTCCTCCCATAACACACCCCTCCCTCTCTCCTCTCTCTCCTCCTCCAGTAATGTTGCTGTGGGCCCCTCTCCCTTTCCTCCTAAAGCGTGGCAGATTTGATTGATCTTTGGCAGGGGGCGACTGGGGCCTGACATTTCTCACAGATGTGTAAAAAAACACATTGTGTTTGCTGAAAGAGTGGGAGAGGGGGGAGTGAGAGAGTGTGAGAGAGAGAGAGAGAGTGAGAGAGAGAGAGAGAGAGAGAGAGAGAGAGAGAGAGAGAGAGAGAGAGAGAGAGAGAGAGAGAGAGAGATGGACAAGAGATGATAATATTCTAGTTCTACCTTTGTGTGTGAGTGTGTGTGTGCGTGCGTGCGTGCGTGCGTGTGTGCGTGCGTTTGTGTGTGTTTTAATATCTGTGTGAAGCGTCAGTCGTAGTATGTGTGAGACTGGTGCAATAAGCCATGTCTGGCCACCTGGCACTTCTCTTTGAGAGCTGCTGGGAATGTTCAGCACTCCATTTTGACTGGACGTGGTTTCTCCTTAGCCAGGGCCGTAGCAGTGGCACTGTGTGTAAGCCTTGGGGCTGGTCTCGCTCCAATAGCTCTGCGTGGGGTCCTGAGTCGGCTCAATGATCCAGTCATCTGAGGAGAACTGGAATTAGCCTCTAAATTGAAACCATTGAAACCCCTTTTTTCACGGCAGCAAAATGGGAGTATCTAGCTAGCTAAGCTAAAGCCTCTCGCCATTTTCTAGCCTTCACTTATTAGATCTTAAGTGGTTGTGTCACATACAGCACTGAACATGATATCATGTTGTTCAAACGCACATTGCTATTTGGAGCTTCAGAATGGGATGTGCTTTGAGATGACACATCAACAGTCTCGAGGGGATTGTTTGACTACTTTTACCAGCAGCTGTAAAGGATGCCTTGTTCTTCTTCTCTGAAGTGGGGTCATAGTGTTATATCAGATGCGTTGGCAGTTCTTTGTTTATTCAATGAATATCCAATCCCTGCTGTGCGAAACACACACACACTCAGGCTCATATACTCAAGCACGCACGCACGCACGACCACACACACACACACACACACACACACACACACACACACACACACACACACACACACACACACACACACACATACACACACACGCACACACACACACACACACACATACACTCTTAGAAAAAAGGGTTGCAAAAGGAATCTTTGGCTGTCCCCACCAGAGAGCCCTTTTTGGTTCCATGTAGAACCCTCTGTGGGAAGGGTTCTACATGGAACCAAAAGGGGTTCTTCAAAGGGTTCTCCTATATTGCACCTTTTTTCTAAGAGTGTACTCTCACACACACATGCACACACACACTCACACTCACACCCTCACTCATGTACATGAGCACTGACACATGAACACAAACCGTTCCTAGGGAAATCCCTATAAAGATCGCTGGTAAGATACAAAGATATGAAGATTATGTTTTTTGAATTTAGAAAAAGTGCATTACCTGTTCTCTCCAGCATGCAAATATGGAACAGGATTTTTACAAAAGTCTAGTGGTAGAATTGGCAGAGGATGAATAAAATAAGATAGTGGATTTGGATATGAGAGGCCTGGCTCAGTGATAAGAGTCGAGGTGCTCTATCCACCCCTGTTCATTTCTGTCAGGCAGAGATAAGATGCCTTGAACTGCTCCCAGGACCCCAGACAGGAAGTCACAGGTGCCAAAAGTGAGTCATTCCCAAAACACGGCCCTTAGAAGCTTTAACAGTGTTTTGGTGTTATGACTGGATAAAGAAAACAATCACAAGCAGCTTGTCTTCAGTCGTTAAAGTTGATGTCCATAACAGGGATTCAGGGGTAGAGGCCGTAGACTGACACAGAGACTTGTCTGGTCTAATTTATCGCGCTAAGCAAGCTGAGAGGGAAAAACACATGTCACCTATTCTGTCAAATTGTCACAGTTATGATGACAGGCCGGAGAGATGTGCAGTTACACTGTACTACACTCTACCCACTGGGCACAGACCTGAATTCAACATCTATTCCCCGTTGATTCAACGTAATTTCATTGAAATGACATGGAGACAATGTTGATTCTACCAGTGTGTGCCCAGTGGGTAGAAGTATATACTATGACATGCTAGAACTTACATTATTAATATTTTCACCCACCTAAACCATGACCACACCCTGCTTCCCTTCTCAATATGTTTTATAGTGAAGACATGGGGAAGAATTGGCTTGGACCCCTTTTACTACACGAAGCCCTGCTTATCCATCATGACTGGACTACCTACGTAATCTGCCCAAAGCTTTTTTTTTCAACAGGCCCCTCCGTCGCGGCGTCCCCTGAATGCCCATCTGGTTGCCTGCTAGCCGCGCACCGCTAGCTGTCTTGTTAGCTGAAGAGATCCATCGGCCAATTTCTTTGGCCTCTATACCTATTTTGCCAATTGGACTGAACCCCTTTGCTACACGGAACCCTACTACTCCATCACGACTGGACTATTCGACTAACTTCATGAGGAGGCTATAACAGACTTCCTCCGTCACGACGTCCCTCTAAGGCCCTTCTGCTAGCTTGCTAGCCCCGGCCTGCTAGCTGTCTGAATCGCCGTGTCTCCAGCCGGCCTAACTACTCACTGAACTCCTATGATCACTCGGCTACGCATGCCTCTCCCTAATGTCAATATGCCTTGTCCATTGCTGTTCTGGTTAGTGATTATTGTCTTATTATACTGTAGAGCCTCTAGCCCTGCTCAATATGCCTTAACCAACTTTTGTTCCACCTCTCACACATGCAGTGACATTAGCTGCTTTAAATTTTTCTAGAGACAATATCTCTCTCATCATCACACAATGCCTAGGTTTACCTCCAATGTATTCACATCCTACCATACCTTTGTCTGTACATTATGCCTTGAATCTATTCTATCGCGCCCAGAAACCTGCTCCTTTTACTCTCTGTTCCGAACGTGCTAGACGACCAGTTCTTATAGCCTTTAGCCGTACCCTTATCCTACTCCTCCTCTGTTCCTCTGGTGATGTAGAGGTTAATCCAGGCCCTGTAGTGACTAGCTCCACTCCCACTCCCCAGGTGCTCTCTTTTGTTGACTTCTGTAACCGTAAAAGCCTTGGTTTCATGCATGTTAACATTAGAAGCCTCCTCCCTAAGTTTGTTTTATTCACTGCCCTAGCACACACTGCCAACCCGGATGTCTTAGCCGTGTCTGAATCCTGGCTTAGGAAGACCACCAAAAACCCTGAAATGTCCATCCCTAACTACAACATTTTCCGACAAGATAGAACCGCTAAAGGGGGCGGAGTTGCAATCCACTGCAGAGATAGCCTGCAGAGTTTTGTCTTACTATCCAGGTCTGTACCCAAACAATTCAAGCTTCTACTTTTAAAAATCCACTATTCCAGAAACATGTCTCTCACCGTTGCCGCATGCTATAGACCACCCTCTGCCCCCAGCTGTGCCCTGGACACCATATGTGAATTGATTGCCCCCCCATCTATCTTCAGAGCTCGTGCTGCTAGATGACCTAAACTGGGACATGCTTAACACCCCAGCCATCCTACAATCTAAGCTTGATGCCCTAAATCTCACACAAATGATCAATGAACCTACCAGGTACAACCCCAAATCCGTAAGCACGGGCACCCTCATAGATATCATTCTAACCAACTTGCCTTCCAAATACACCTCTGCCCACCAAATACACCCCTCCAAATACACCAAGATCTCAGCGATCACTGCCTCATTGCCCGCATCCGCAATAGGTCTGCGGTCAAACGACCACCCCTCATCACTGTCAAACGCTTCTTAAAACACTTCAGGCCTTTCTAATCGACATGGCCCGGGTATCCTGGAAGGATATTGACTTCATCCAGTCAGTAGAGGATGCCTGGTTATTCTTTAAAAGTACCTTCCTCACCATCTTAAATAAGCATGCCCCATTCAAAAATGTAGAACCAGGAACAGATATAGCCCTTGGTTCACTCCAGACCCGACTGCCTTGACAGCACAAAAACATCCTGTGGCGTTCTGCATTAGCATCGAATAGCCCCCGTGATATGCAACTTTCAGGGATTTTAGGAACCAATGTACACAGGCAGTTAGGAAAGCTAAGACTAGCTTTTTCAAGCAGAAATGTGTATCCTGTAGCACAAACTCCAAAAAGTTATGGGACACTGTAAGGTTCATGGAGAATAAGAGCACCTCCTCCTAGCTGCCCACTGCACTGAGGCTAGGAAACATTGATAAATCCACTATAATTGAGAATTTCAATAAGCATTTTTCTACGGCTAGCCATACTTTCAACCTGGCTACCCCTAACCCGGTCAACTGCCCTGCACCCCCCACATAACTCACACAAGCCTCCCCATTTCTCCCTACAAATCAGCCGGGCTAGACAATCTGGACCCTCTCTTTCTTTCTACAATTATCTGCCGAAATTGTTGCAACCCCTATTACTAGCCTGTTCAACCTCCCTTTCGTATCATCTGAGATTCCCTAAGATTGGAAAGCTGCCGCGATCATCCCCCTCTTCAAAGGGGGAGACACTCAAGACCCAAATTGCTACAGACCTATATCTATCCTACCCTGCCTTTCTAAGGTCTTCGAAAGCCAAGTTAACAAACAGATTACTGACCATTTTGAATCCCACCGTACCTTCTCCGCTATGCAATCTGGTTTCAGAGCTGGACATGGGTGCACCTCAGTCAGGCTCAAGGTCCTAAACCATATCATAACCGCCATCGATAAGAGACATTACTGTGCAGCCGTATTCACCGAACCTGCCAAGGCTTTCGACTTTGTCAATCACCATATTCTTATCGGCAGACTCAACAACCTTGGTTTCTCAAATGACTGCCTCGCCTGGTTCACCAACTACTTCTCTGATATTGTTCAGTGTGTCAAATCGGAGGGCCTGTTGTCCGGACTACTGGCAGTCTCCATGGGGGTGCCACAGGGTTAAATTCTCGGGCCGACTCTCTTCTCTGTATACATCAATGATGTCGCTCTTGCTGCTGGTGATTCTCTGATCTACCTCTACGCAGACGACACCATTCTGAATACTTCTGGCCCTTCTTTGGACACTGTGTTAACTAACCTCCAGACAAGCTTCAATGCCATACAACTCTCCTTCCATGGCCTCCAACTGCTCTTAAATGCAAGTAAAACTAAATGCTTCTCATCCATCTACCTCATCCCCGTACTGTATTTATTTATCTTGCTCCTTTGCACTCCAGTATCTCTACTTGCACATTCATCTTCTGCACATCTATCACTCCAGTGTTTAATTGGTATATTGTAATTACTTCGCCACCATTGCCTATTTATTGCCTTACCTCCCTTATCTTACCTCATTTGACTGTATGTTTGTTTATTCCATGTGTAACTCTGTGTTGTTGTATGTGTCGAACTGCTCTGCTTTATCTTGGCCAGGTCGCAGTTGTAAATGAGAACTTGTTCTCAACTAGCCTACCTGTTTAAATCAAGGTGAAATAAATACAAATAATGGGGTCACAGAAACAAACCAGTTTGAGCTAACAGATTCTGTAGGGTAGCTTTGTTTTTGCAGTAAATGCTTGAAGTCAAGAGCAAGTCAGCTTGAGGGGTCCTTAAGAGCAGCGTCTGTGTGTGTGCAGGAGCAGCAATGGCACCAGGTCTCTGACTGAAAGGCTTATTTGAACAGTAATATTTACACAGTGAGAGCTAAAAATGAACATGAGAGGTGGCACACAGAGCAAATGTAAACTGGATTGGAGGCTCGGGGTGTGTGTGTGTGTGTGTGTGTGTGTGTGTGTGTGTGTGTGTGTGTGTGTGTGTGTGTGTGTGTGTGTGTGTGTGTGTGTGTGTGTGTGTGTGTGTGTGTGTGTGTGTGGGGGTGGGTTGGTTGGTTGGTTCTTCTATCCTTTCCTACATGGATAGTAGAACAAGGAAAACTCTCCCTCGTGGGGACATTTCCCACATACCCATGAGGACAAAGGCTATTTTAAGCTTAGGGGTTGGGTTTAGGGTTAGGGTTAGAATTAGGGTTAGATTTGGGGTTAGGGTAACAGTAAGGGATTAGTGATTAGGGTTTGCGTAGGGTAGTTTTGGGAGTGTTTCAGTAAAATCTTGATCTATAGGATAGAATTTATGTAGGTGCCCAATGGTTATGTGTATAGAAAGCTGATATTCCAATAGACTTTTGTAAACAGCAGTAAACTGTGCCAAACAATATTTAATTTTTAAATTACCACCATTCCCTGTAGACCTCCAACTCAGATCAAACCAAAAGAGATAACACATTTACATTTATAAAAAATAAAAAAAACTCTTACTTGTATAAAAAAAACAGACTAAACAGATGTCGAATGAGTTTCCAGCTGTCCTGGTGGAAAAAAAACACATACACTATATATACAAAAGCATGTGGACATGCCTCAAAGTTCACCTATTTCAGCCACACCGGTTGCTGACAGACATCAAGCACACAGCCATGCAATCTCCATAGACAAACATTGGCAGTAGAATGACCTTACTGAATAGCTCAGAGACTTTCAACTTGGCACCGTCATAGGATGCCACCTTTCCAACAAGTCAGTTTGTAACATTTTTGCCCTGCTAGAACTGCCCCAGTCAACTCTAAGTGCTTTTATTGTGAAGTGGAAAGGGCTTGGAGCAACAACGTCTCAGCCGCGAAGTGGTAGGCCACACACTCACTACCCAGTTCCAAACTGCCTCTGGAAGCAGCGTCAGCACAAGGACTGTTCGTCAGGAGCGTTATGAAATGGGATTCCATGGCTAAGCAGCCGCACACAAGCCTAAGATCACCATGTGCAATGCCAAGTGTCGGTTGGAGGGGTGTAAAGCTCGCCGCCATTGGACTCTGGAGCAGTGGAAACGCATTCTCTGGAGTGATGAATCACGCTTCGCCATCTGGCAGTCTGACGGACTAATCTGGGTTTGGTGGATGCCAGGAGAAAGCTACAGTTGAAGTCGGAAGTTTACATACACTTAGGTTGGAGTCCTTAAAACTCTTTTTTCAACCACTCCACAAATTTATTTTTTATAAACTATAGTTTTGGCAAGTCGGTTGGGATGTCTACTTTGTGCATGACACAAGTCATTTTTCCAACAATTGGTTACAGACAGATTATTTCACTTATAATTCATTGTATCACAATTCCAGTGGGTCAGAAGTTTACATACATAAGTTGACTGTGCCTTTAAACCAACTTGGAAAATTCTAGAAAATAATGTAATGGCTTTAGAAGCTTCTGATAGGCTAATTAACATAATTTGAGTCAATTGGAGGTGTACCTGTGGATGTATTTCAAGGCCTACCTTCAAACTCAGTGCCTCTTTGCTTGACATCATGGGAAAATCAAAAGAAATCAGCCAAGAACTCAGAAACAAATTGTAGATCTCCACAAGTCTGGTTCATCCTTGGGAGCAATTTCCAAATGGCTGAAGGTACCGCGTTCATCTGTACAAACAATAGTATGCAAGTATAAACACCATGGGACCACGCAGCCGTCATACCACTCAGGAAGGAGACACATTCTGTCTCCTAGAGATGAACGTACTTTGGTGCGAAAAGTGCAATTCAATCCCAGAACAACAGCAAAGGACCTTGTGAAGATGCTGGAGGAAACAGGTACAATAGTATCTATATCCACAGTAAAACGAGTCCTATATCGACATAACCTGAAAGGCCGCACATCAAGGAAGAAGCCACTGCTCCAAAACCGCCATAAGAAAGCCAGACTACGATTTGCAACTGCACATGGGGACAAAGATCGTACTTTTTGGAGAAATGTCTGATGAAACACAAATAGAACTGTTTGGCCATAATGACTTTGTCATTATGTTGGGAGGAAAAAGGGGGGGCTTGCAAGTCGAAGAACACCATCCCAACCGTGATGCACGGGGGTGGTAGCATCATGCTGTGGGGTTGCTTTACTGAAGGAGGGACTGGTGCACTTCACAAAATAGATGACATCATGAGGGAGGAAAATTATGTGGATATATTGAAGCAACATTTCCAGACATCAGTCAGGAAGTTAAAGCTTGGTCGCAAATGGGTCTTCCAAATGGGCAATGACCCCAAGCACGCTTCCAAAGTTGTGGCAAAATGGCTTAAGGACAACAAAGTCAAGTAATTGGAGTGGCCATCACAAAGCCCTGATCTCAATCCTATACACAATTTGTGGGCAGAACTGAAAAAGTGTGTGCGAGCAAGGAGGCCTACTTATTGTGGGAAGCTTGTGGAAGGCTACCTGAAACGTTTGACCCAAGTTAAACAGGCAATGCTACCAAATACTAATTTAGTGTATGTAAACTTCTGATCCACTGTTAATGTGATGAAAGAAATAAAAGCTGAAATAAATCATGCTCTCTACTATTATTCTGACATTTCACATTCTTAAAATAAAGTGGAGATCCTAACTGACCTAAGACAATTTTTACTAGGATTAAATGTCAGGAATTGTGAAAAACTGACTTTAAATGCATTTGGCTGAGGTGTATGTAAACTTCCGACTTCAACTGTATCTGCCTGAATTCCTAGTGCCAACTGTAATGTTTGGTGGAGGAGGAATAATGGTCTGGTGCTGTTTTTCATGGTTTAGGCTATGCCCCTTAGTTCCAGGGAAATCTTAACACTACAGCATGCAATGACATTCTAGACGATTCTGTTCTTCCAAATTTGTGGTAACAGTTTGGGGAAGGACCTTTCCTGTTTCAGCATGACAATTCCCCTGTATGCTAAGCGAGGTGTTGAAGAACTTGACTGACCTGCACAGAGCCTTGACCTCAACCCCATCGAAAACCTTTGGAATGAATTGGAATGCCAATTACGAGCCAGGCCTAATTGCCCAACATCAGTGCCCACCTCACTAATGCTCTTGTGCCTGAATGGAAGCAAGTCCCCACAGCAATGCTCCAACATCTAATGGAAAGCCTTCCCAGAAGAGTGGAGACTGTTATAGCAGCAAGAGAGAGAACAACAGATTGAGCAAGAGAGAAAAGGGACAAGAGAAAGAGAGAGGGGCTAATATAAGACTGAGGAAAGAACCCAGTGAGAGAGACCAGAGAGAGAGAGAGGAAAGACTCCAGAGCCCAGAGAGAGAGAGGAAAGACTCCAGAGCCCAGAGAGAAAGAGAGAGGAAAGACTCCAGAGCCCAGAGAGAGAGAGAGAGGAAAGACTCCAGAGCCCAGAGAGAGAGAGAGAGGAAAGACTCCAGAGCCCAGAGAGAGAGAGAGAGAGGAAAGACTCCAGAGCCCAGAGAGAGAGAGAGAGGAAAGACTCCAGAGCCCAGAGAGAGAGAGAAAGGAAAGACTCCAGAGACCAGAGAGAGAGAGGAAAGACTCCAGAGCCCAGAGAGAGAGAGAGAGAGGAAAGACTCCAGAGCCCAGAGAGAGAGAGAGAGAGGAAAGACTCCAGAGCCCAGAGAGAAAGAGAGAGGAAAGACTCCAGAGTCCAGAGAGAGAGAGAGGGGAAAGACTCCAGAGCCCAGAGAGAGAGCAGGGTAGAGGGACAGGCCCTAAGATGGAGGTCTTCCTCCCAGGACGTGACAGGCTGTTGGCTGTAGGATGCTCAGGAAGGCCTTGGCAGGCCAACAAAGACAGCCCTTCAGCTGCAGGGTGTACTTTTTCAGGCCCCAGCATCCCCTTTGGCAGCGGCACAGAGAGTGCTGGCGTGCAGAGGCCCCAGAGACGGACGGACGGACGTGGAAGAAAAGGCCTTCTCGGCTCCCTGTTATTTACTCAGGCTGACGAGGACCTGGGTATTTCTTGTCTGGGTGAAGGAGGGGAAAAACAGGAGGGTCTCTCTATCTCTTAAGTCTCCTGGGGTTGAACAGTGCTTTCATCTGCCGTTGTTCACACACTTGTCATGACGGTCTTGTGTGTGTTACCTGAGCTGTTGACCTCAAGCACCATGGTGATATATGATGGCCACCCTCCGATATGAGATATGGTCAAATATTGTTATCTCAAAAGTACTAGCTTCGAGGAGTCAGTAACCACCTGTTTGTCGAAAGCCATATCAGTGGGCCTTTTGAATGGTACACCAACGTTCTTTCAGAACGAGACAACGCATTAGTGGGAATAAGAACAGTACAGAGAAAGCAGCGTAGATATGATTCAGAAGACATTGGAGAACACGTGTACGATTAACAATACTGTACTCACATGTCCAATGTCAACACAGCTGTCATGTCTACACACAGATCATTAATTCACTTGTGTTAATCAACAATGATGCACCATGAGAATGTTAATTCAATTAGGCGCTGGACAGTTCAACTCAAATGATGACCCACTTGTATAATCCTTGTGTACATTACTCATGACTCCCGCTCCCCCGCTGTTTGGTATGTCTGTTGACTAATGTATGCAGCTCAGTGTAATAAAGACATTATATACATTGTTAATGAACTAAACAAAGACCGGAGGAGGCAGCCTTAACAGCATCGCAATGTCTGCCGGCCGTGCCATCATCATTTAAGACAAGCAGGATTTCATGTAATATATATTTCCTGTATCTGGCTATGTGTTTGTTTGTTTTGGTGTTGTCTCCGAGCCAACATGTTTGACTGTAAGGCATTGGTTAGGGTCATTTCTCTCTGCTCTGCTGTCTACTCCTATCCTGGGAGAGAGTGTGTGTGTGTGTGTGTGTGTGTGTGTGTGTGTGTGTGTGTGTGTGTGTGTGTGTGTGTGTGTGTGTGTGTGTGTGTGTGTGTGTGTGTGTGTGTGTGTGTGGAGGAGGGCATTCCACTGACTCACCCATCCTCCCTCCAACCAGAACAAAACAACATGGATGAACTACATACAGAAAGAAGATAAGTCAGGCAAGGTTTGGTTTGCTGCTCCTTGGGTTTGACTCAGAGCTTGTGCAAAGTGGGCAGTGTGCCAGGGACAGGGGGGTGAAGGGGGGTCGGAGGTGGGAGGTAGGCAGGCCGTCCTCAATGTGCTGCTTTCAGCAGTTTGGAGGGGCAGGGGAATAACCTCCGACCCCATCTGTTTCCTGAAGATAGGCCCTGACGGGTGTAAGTACTCAATGAGGGCATGTTATCCTGACTAAGGGCAGATCTCTCTCCCCAGCAAAAACAACAGAATGGGAGGGAGGGAGGGAGGGAAGGAGGGAATGGGATGGGGGGGGGGGAGAAAGACTTATTCGTCAGCTAAAAGATAGCATGGTGAAGGGGAAGGTTGGATCCTGGAATGATCAAGGCATTATGCTTTTCCTTTGTCCATCCCATGAATCTGTGCAGTTTCCTCTTGTTTTTCCCGTTCCAAGTTTTGGCCTTTTGACTTTGGCTTTCTTTCCGAAGGGGTTGGAATTACGTTGTTTTATTTAAATAAGGAAGTTCACAGCACTTAGAATTCGGCAGAGGGAAGAAGTGGTCCATCACCTTTTGAACCTGCTGGAAACGGGTTTTCTGCATTTTCCATTTTATATCACACTGTGTTCTGTATTCCGCACCATTGGAATGTCAATGAATAACCGATTGTGATAAAGAGACAGTAAATTAACGAAAAAAAAGCGATGGCACATACTTCACTGCACCTGCTTGTCCTTGGGTGAAGTATTTATCCTCCCCATGCTCCGCCCATCTCTCTCTCGCTCTCTCTCTCTCTCTGACCTCACCCTAACCCTACACAGTGCCCCTAAAGCACCGGCTGCCTTATGGCTCCATTCAGCCAGTAATCACTCAGCTGAGCCAATATTCTATAATCTAATATCCATAGACAAATTGTCAGAACAGACTGCTTCTCCCTGACAAAGTCATTTGTTTGCGGTCGTGACGAGAGTGTTATTCATACGTATGTGTCGACAGTGTGTTTGAATTACTGTGCATTCATTTGTTTAAATTCTCCCTTAAAATGTTCTAAGATGTGGACTTTTGTTTTCTTCTCTCCCTTGACATAAGGTCATTTTAAAGTCTATTTCTTCTAAACTATTCAGGTCATTTTTAAAGAATAATAGAAATTGTCTAATTTACCTCATGTGGGGGTTACATCTTGAAGCTCCCCATTGCCTTGTGTTGGGGATTAAATGTCAGAGAGATTTTAAGTCACAGCGGGCTAAGCCATTACATGGCCACATACAAGGTTAATTGTGGTAAAATAATTTACATTTTTCTTTCCTTACCTGTAATTACACTTTGAATAGCAGGTTGAAGTGTAGGTTTTTAGATAATTCATAAGGCGAGGAATTGTTACCTCTGAGAGGCAAGCATAATGCAGTAGCAAGAGGAAAAATGTCCAAGTAACAAAGGAATGTAAATTCATACTTAGCTACCTTGCAATTACCATACTGACTAATGCCACAGCAGCCCACCTTTACTATTTAACAGAGCTGAGACAAATGACTTCCTAATGAAATCTGACAAAACACCTTCTCTCTTTCCCCATCTCCCTCTTGTTCCTCATTTTCACCTTCTTCTATCTCTTATGCTCTCTCTCTTATGCTCTCTGCCTCTCTGTGTCTCTGTGTCTCTGTGTCTCTGTGTCTCTGTCTCTCTCTCTCTCTCTCTCTCTCTCTCTCTCTCTCTCTCTCTCTCTCTCTCTCTCTCTCTCTCTCTCTCTCTCTCTCTCTCTGTACCTCTGTAACTCTGTACAGATGGTGTTGATCTCGAGGATGATCCTTCCTGTTCTTGGCCTGCATCATCTCCATCCAGTAAAGACCAGACTTCCCCCGGCCACGGTGAAGACTATGATTTTGGCGAGGATGAAGGGGGCCCCGGCCTGCCGTACCCGTGCCAGTTCTGCGACAAGTCCTTCAGCCGTCTGAGCTTCCTGAAGCGCCACGAGCAGAGCCACGGTGACAAGCTCCCCTTCAGCTGCACCTTCTGCAGCCGCCTGTTCAAGCACAAGCGCAGCCGCGACCGCCACGTCAAGCTGCACACCGGCGACAAAAAGTACCACTGTGGCGAGTGCGACTCGGCCTTCTCACGCAGCGACCACCTCAAGATCCATATGAAGACCCACGCCTCCAACAAGCCCCACAAGTGCCCTGTGTGCCGCCGGGGCTTTCTCTCCTCCAGCTCCCTCCATGGACACATGCAGGTCCACGAGCGGGGCAAAGACGGTGGTGGCGGGGGGCCAGGTAGCGGCCTCTCCAGAGAGGAGTGGAAGCTGAAGGAGACGAGGAAGTGCAGCCGCTGCGAGGAGGGTTTTGATGTCCCTGAGGAGTTGCAAAGGCACATCGCTGAGTGCCACCCAGAGTGCTCTCCATCGGAGGACGGGGGCCTGTGTGGCGCCTTGCAGTGCATCTATTGCCACGAGCCATTCAGCGACGAGGGTGTCCTGCTGACCCACATTGACCAGGCCCACAGCCGCGACCGCAAAGGTCACAACTGCGCCGTCTGCTCCGAGCACTTCCTCTCTGTGGAGGACCTGTACGCCCACATGGATGTCCACCAGCTCCCCGAATCCAGTAACCACAGCAACAGCCCATCCCTACTCACTGTGGGCTACACCTCTGTCTCCAGCACCACCCCAGACTCCAACCTCTCCGTCGACAGCTCCACCATGGTGGAGGTAGCCCCGCCCATACCCAAGACCCGGGGGAGGAGAAAGAGGGCCGCCCAGCACACCTCACACGACATTGGAGGCCGTTCATCCAAGCAGCCCAAGATCTCCTACAGCTGTATCTACTGCAACAAGCAGGTGTTCTCTAGCCTTGCCGTGCTTCAGATACACCTGCGGACCATGCACCTTGACAAACCTGAGCAGGCACACACCTGTCAGTTCTGCCTAGAGGTGCTTCCCTCCCTGTTCAACCTGAACGAGCACCTGAAGCAGGTGCACAATGCCGAGGACCATGCCACCCTGATGGGCAGCCTGCCTGACACCCTGCTTCAGTGTAATTTCTGCACTGAGGTTTTAAGTGACCTCAACTCTCTTCAAGAACACATCCGCTGCTCCCACGGCTTCCCCAGCCCCGTGGCCAAGGAGAGTAACGCCTTCTTCTGTCCCCAGTGCTTCATGGGATTCCTGACTGAGGCCACCCTGGAGGAGCACGTCCGTCAGACCCACTGTGACGGGGGCAGCCTGCGTTTCGACTCCCCGCTAGAGGTGACTCCCAAGGAGCCCATTGTGGAGGTGTACTCCTGCTCCTACTGCACCAACTCGCCCATCTTCAACAGCGTTCTGAAGCTGAACAAGCACATCAAAGAAAACCACAAGAACATTCCTCTGGCGCTGAACTACATCAACAATGGAAAGAAGTCTCTGCGGACCCTCAGCCCTTCCTCACCCATATCGATTGATCAATCTTTCCTTCATGGTTCCTCCTCTCGCAGCAATCGTGGCAATAGCGAGTTCATCTGCAACCAGTGTGGGGCCAAGTACACCAGCCTGGACCTGTTCCAGACCCACCTGAAGACTCACCTGGATGGGATGCAGCCCCAACTCAACTGCCCCCAGTGCAACAAGGACTTCCCCAACCAGGAGTCCCTGCTGAAGCATGTGACGGTCCACTTTACCATCACCTCCACTTACTACATCTGTGAGAGCTGCGACAAGCAGTTCACCTCGGTAGACGACCTGCAAAAACACCTGCTGGACATGCACACATTTGTGTTCTTCCGCTGCACCCTCTGCCAGGAAGTGTTTGACTCCAAGGTGTCCACCCAGCTCCACCTGGCTGTCAAGCACAGCAATGAGAAGAAGGTGTACCGCTGCACCTCCTGCAACTGGGACTTCAGACACGAGGCCGACCTGCAGCTGCATGTCAAGCACAGCCACCTGGAGAATCAGGGCCGGGCCCACCGCTGCATCTTCTGTGGGGAGTCCTTCGGCACGGAGGTGGAGCTGCAGTGCCACATCACCACACACAGCAAGAAGTACAACTGCCGCTTCTGCAGCAAGGCCTTCCACGCCATCGTACTTCTGGAAAAGCACCTGAGGGAAAAGCACTGTGTGTTCGAGGGCAAGGCCCAGAACTGTGGTGCGAATGGATCCACCACCGGAGGAGCGGACCACCACCCGGCGGCCAAGGACGACGCAGAGCTACAGGGTCTCCTGTCCAACAGCCATGGTGCAGGAGCGGCAGGATCAGGAGGCGTGTTGGAGTCCCCAAACAACCACGATGGGAGTGAGGAGGAAGTGGACACCGCTGACCCCTTGTTTGGGTGTGACATCTGCGGGGCGTCATACACCATGGACTCACTCCTCACCAACCACCAGCTCCGAGACCACAACATCCGCCCGGGCGAGAGCGCCATGGCGAAGAGGAAGTCGGACATGATCAAGGGCACCCACAAGTGTAACGTCTGCCAGCGCACCTTCTTTTCAGAGGCAGGTCTGAGGGAACACATGCAGACCCACCTGGGCCCCGTCAAGCACTACATGTGTCCCATCTGCGGAGAGCGTTTCCCCTCGCTGCTCACATTGACCGAGCACAAGGTCACCCACAGCAAGAGCCTAGACACGGGCAGTTGCCGCATCTGCAAGATGCCCCTGCAGAGCGAGGAGGACTTCATGGAGCACTGCCAGATGCACCCCGACCTGCGGAACTCCCTGACGGGCTTCCGCTGTGTGGTATGCATGCAGACCGTCACCTCCACCCTGGAGCTCAAGATCCACGGCACCTTCCACATGCAGAAGACAGGCACCATGTCCACCAACCACCCCATTGGCCGCACCACCAATCTCGCCTCCCACCACCACAACCAGCATCACCACCAACAACACCACCAGGCCAACCAGAAACTCTTCAAGTGTGCCTCGTGCCTGAAGGAGTTCCGCTCCAAATCTGACCTGGTGAAGCTGGACATCAACGGGCTGCCTTACGGGCTGTGTGCCGCATGTGTCAGTGCCGCCGGCTCAAAGAGCTCCAGCCCCACGGTGATGAATGGAGGCAGGCAGCAGCAGCAGGGAGGGGGAGGAGCCACGACCCCAGCCATGCCTGTAACAGCATGGACCGCTCAGACGGAGAGACTCAGCCCCAGAGAGGGGAAAGGCAAGCCGCCCCATTCATCGTCATCGCCCTCCTCCTCTATTTCCTCGACCGCCACCAAGACACGGTGCACCAGCTGCAACGTGAAGTTTGAGTCGGAGGCTGAGCTGCAGAACCACGTCCAGACGGTGCACAGGGAGCAGGGAGGGGACAGCAACAGCGGCCAGCTCAGGACCCCACAAGTCTCCCCCATGCCCAGGGCCAGCCCCTCACAGACTGAGGAGGTGAGAGAACTTAATACAATGGAGATGAACACAATGAGCCAGTTTCCCAGACAGAGATTAAGCCTAGTCCTAGACTATAAAGCTATTTCAATGGAGATTCTTAATTGACCACGCCTTTTAGTCCAGAACTAGGCTTAACATGTGTCTGGGAAACCCATATATTATATAACTAATGTGTTAGAAAATGGCCAAATTAGAAAAGTATCCACGTTTTTTGGTTGTTAATTAAACGCAGACATTAGTTACAGGATTTCTAGCCAAAGAAGTGCTCAGTAAGTCCTCCGAGTGCCCAGTAAGAATGTGACATTGATGTACTCTAAATCCATGTGTCCTTGTGTTGTCCTTTTCTCTTGGTTTCTTGCTTAGAAGAAGACCTACCAGTGCATCAAGTGTCAGATGGTCTTCTACAGCGAATGGGACATCCAGGTCCACGTGGCCAATCACATGCTAGGTAAGAGAGGTTACTCAGTTCTTATTTTCTCTCTATGTTTATGGTCACTTTTTTTTTTTTTAGGAACTGTCTCAAGTAGTCAAACAAAGGAATATCTGTTCAATATATTGTTTAACTATTCAACATATTTCCCCAAGATATTACATTTCTATTACATTTTGGTCAATTAGCAGACGCTCTTATCCAGAGCATATTACTACACATGGCTTTACATCTTTCACATTCTCCCTTCAGTGTAGTACTAAATACACCCTTTGTTGTAATACAAATAAGTACTGTTAGCATAACTATATAATATTCAATCCTCTATGTCAATACCTTGTGAACTGATGATGGTAGCCTCTGTGAAACACAAGCATGAACATGATGTGTGTGCCTGCCCTTGATTTTCAGACATTTTGGTCTGTCAGTGCTGAAATGCCTGATCCCGTATGAAATGTGTAAAAACAACCATGTAGCACAATCTGATGCATGTGCGCTAAGTTCATCAAACAAGATTCTAGATACACTTGAATCAAATGTTATTCAACACATGATTATTCTGAAAGCTTGATTCCAACACAAAGAGCACACTCTTCTGTTCTATAATTCTCAAACGCCTTTACTTTTGCCGTTCATTTGTATGCAGGTAGAATAATTAGCGGAGAACACACAATTCACTACCCAGGCTTCTTTCTTTCTTGCCTGAATTAAGTAGGCGTCTGAATTCCAGTCTCACCTTCCTTTACTCATTCATTTATTCATCTCGTTTGGCGGCTCTTTCATTACACTGCATTATCTGTTGTCTTCAGTGGGAGAGAGACTCATTGATCTGGAACCAACCCGCCTCTCTGTTTGGGATGCGCTCCTAGGCGCAGGTGAATTTAAACGCGGCGGGCAATTCTATCAGGACCGCTGGGCAATTCTATCAGGAACACACTGTTTGTGCATAAACAATCACAGGCATGTGATTTGTGATTTTGATTTTGTGCTGTGTGCTGTGTGTGTGTGTGTGTGTGCATGTGCGTGTGTTTGTGTGTGACTGAAAGTGTATAAATGTGTGGTTGGTTTGTATTCATCTGATCTGCTCTCTCTACACTACTGGGGGTGCCTAATGCAACACCATGCTAGCACTAGTCCTTTCTCTATCAGAGGCTGGCATGGTGCACGCTGTTTTGGTACAAAACAACCCCCCTACTGGTTACTTTATGTCGTTCAGCCACACATACTATTCCCCCATAATGTTAGAATCCAAACCGTTTCAGAAAAAGAGTGGATAGATGATTGGTTTATTGAAGGATGTCCTACTTTTCTGACTCTATTCGGAATAAATACAAATGTGCGATGGATCCAAATAAAATATTGATTTATGGAATGTATGAAAAAAAATAAACACCTCAAATAGATCAAATTGAAATAGATATGACAATAAATGCTTAGTAAATTGCCTTAACTTATGTTATTACACCAACAGTGTTCAGAGGTGACCTTGGTTGGTTGTATATGCTGAGGAATGTCTCTCTCTGCTCTCCCTATTCGACAATGGGAGGGTTAAACCCGGAGCAGGCTGTTATGACCACAAAGCCAATTTGGCCCCAAAAAAAACCCGAAAACCCCACCTTCCTCATTTAGAAAAAGCTCTAAATACCTTCGTTCTCTCTCCCTGAAAAAGGGACACTTTCTCCCTTTAATGGCCATCTGCACAGGACAGGGGAAACGGGGGTCTGGGGTCATCTCCGCTCAGCTGTCAGCGTTATTAGCCTAGGTAATGGAGCAGTCGCTGGATTCATAGGGGTGCTGTTTTCAACCCATGCCCCGCTCCACTTCTGCCCCCCTTCGCACTGGTGTCGCTTCACACTGATAACTCTATATATAGTGATGTGGCCTGACATACCACTATCGCTAAGTGTATGGAATAACAGGGCCTGAGAATTGTCTCACCGACCGAGACAGGACAATCTCAGCTGTCTATCTTTGTAATACAATAGTCTCCGAACGTAAGCCAAGTGCACTCTGTCTCCCCCTTCCTTCCTTCCCCTCTCTCCCCCATCCTAACCAAAAAGCTAGCTTTCCCTCTCTCCCCCATCCTGACCAAAGTGGTCAGACTGAACCATTGTCCCCCATGCGAATGCAGCATTCAGTCTGGTTTAACCAGGCTAGACCAGTCCTGGCCAAGCCCTGGAAACAGCCCCATGTGTCTTAAGATGGAGGCTGCAGCCTGCTAGGGCCCAGATGGATCAGTACACATTTGCTGTACAGCTGGTCGCTCTGTTTGGGGACCTGGTGTGATGCTCCTATGGAGAAAAAAATGATATCGCCACCATCCAAGGAGCAATTTAATAGCAGCGCAGAAGACAGCTGGCCACTCTTTAGTTTAGAGTTTTTTTTTGTTGGCATGGCGCACTTACAGAACTGAGGGTGTCCGATTCATCTCCAGAGACAAACACATTTATACTGCTTTCAGCTGTTGTGGTCATCAACCCACAAATCCCTCATTTGTATCTTTTTTTTGTGTGTAGGATGCTGATTAAGGCATTCCACATCTTCCACACAGACAAAACAACGACGTGTGTCAGTCATCATCTGTTTAAGTTGAATGAGACAAAACGCTCTAACTGACATTCATTTTCCACTTATATTGTTTGTTTTGAACTGTTTGCCTTTGAAGGTCTTTCATATGTCAGTTAAGCCTGTTGGGTTTTAACCAGCAGGCCATCACCTCTCCACAGAGATTCACTTTAACCTCCCTGTGAACTCTGACATTTGGAAAATCATGGGGGGGGACTTTTGACCCATTTATCCTACTCTTCCAAATACCACTGTGTGGATTTGAGTGACCACTGACACGTTTGTAAAGCATGGGCACTGAGCATGGTGCTTAAAAGGTGAAAAAGGGTCCCCATTTTCACAGTTTTGATCCTTTCTTTTTACACTGGTCCAGCCCAAGTGGCTACTCCAGCCAAGGTGGCAAGGCTCAGAAGGACAATCATAAACCGACAAACCCTGGGCAGCACATTCCAGAAAGTGGTTTTGGGGTCACCTCTACCGGTTTTTGGGCTGGTGACAGGACAACGCTGAGCCTGCAGCCAAGTCAGGGAGGAGCCTTCTCCCTCTCACAGAGCTGATGGCCTGGTCAGCCTGGGCAGAGGGGGGTGGGGGACGGTGAGAGGGGGGGGGGAGGGAAAGGCACATTTGCTGTACAGCTGGCCGCTCTGTGTGAAGCAGGCACAGTGGGCCGTTACAGAGCTGGAGAGAGGAGGGTGAGGAGCATGAGGTCTCTAGCCCTCCTACAGTTTCTACCTCTCTCTGTTATCTCTCCGTCCCTGACTCTCCCTGACTCCGTTTTTCAAACTAACCACCAATCTGGCAACCTGTACTGTGTTTGGCTTTTAGTGATGATAGGGTAAGCAGGGAAGTATAGGTGTATTTTAGAGTTAAAAAGCGTGTTTCTTTTTTCGTACCATCCACCAATCTGGCAACCCGTACTGTGTTTGGCTTTTAGTGATGATGGAGTAAGCAGGGGAGTATAGCAGTATTTGAGGCTAAAATTATTGTTTTGTTGCATTCTAAAGGGCTGCAAATTACCCCTGACACATATCCTCCTTGTTTTGGGTCCCTGGAGCAGCTTGGGCAATGGTGTGTTGATTATGCCATCTCTGTCACTGTCTCTTCTTCACTGGTGGCGACACACTCACTCACTCTCTACTCCATTAAAGGACATTTCTTTTCATGGTGCGTAAAGAAATGTGATGGTTTTAGGGTTGTCCCCCCCCCCCCCCCCCCCCCCCCAAATGTCTGCCCTGAAATCCTCTTTTGATTTGCTTGTTATTACCACGAGACAGCATAACAATAAGATATAGCCTACCTGTGCTCTTCAGTGAATGAAAGTCATTCATAAGGCGCATACACATTTAGTCTGTTAACAAACATAGTGGAACGAGCTTCTCATTTCACTCCTTGGGGGCTGGATCAGACTCCTAAACCAAATAGTAAACACAACACACCACGGCAACAGGAACTGGATCAATGTTATGAAATAAATAAGAGAACAGACCAGCCCAGACCAGCCACTGGAAACAAAAGGAAGCCATGCGTACTGTATACAGAGTAGACAGAGTGTGATTTCCTAGCCTGCTTTTTTATTAATTGGTGATTAATAATAACGCCTCTCCGTTCGTTAGCACAGTCACCTCCTGTGCAGCCGAGTGTGCTGCTGCTAATATGCAATTAAGCGCACCTTCCTTCCTGTTACATTCTACCTCTCTGCCTAGCTAATGTGGTGTCCACGAGTAGCATAGTGAAACAGGCTGCAAAGAAATTTACTGCCTACAGTATCTTTAGTTTCAACACCTTCAACTGCACAGTTTTTGTCACATGGATTCTAGCTACTTCCTTGTAAAAAAAAAAAAAAGTTACAAATGACTCCTTTAACTGAGAGACTGTCTGCATTAAAAACTTTTGCGGCATTGCGGTAAAGGTACAATTCGTGGAAAGGTATGTTTGTTGTAAAGCAGGGGTTCTTGGCATCACCGTTGGGATGATCTGTTCCTAGGCCAGACAAGCTCAGTCTGATGTGGTCTTTATCAATAGATTTTCTTGACATTTCCCCACACCTCACAGACTAGGCCAACATGTGAGAAAATATGTGATGCTCCCACAGTTCATACGGTTTGTTTGCACAAGCTTTGAGCAAACAATGTCTGGACTGGTAGGCAGATGATTGGTAGGCAGGTGTCAGGTCACCATGGTGATTTTGTTTTGGCAAATCCTTTTGAGGAGATGTGGTTGCAGTACTCTATCTCATTGTCATCACCTACACTCAGCATACAATTTTCTCAACATTTGCTTTTTGATATTTTGAAATCGTACCTCAGAATAGCATTATCTTATAATTAAAAACCTAATGAAGAATTTGGCTGTTGTAGCTCTAGCCCAGCTACCACGTAACATGGTTGCTCTGCCGACCTGGAATGAGCTCGAGGTAGAAAGCTCTTTCTTCCTGTTCTCCAATCCTGGCTTCTCTATGTTTTATTAATATACAGGAGGGATGTCTCCTTTAGAGTGTTAATGCCAACCCTTGTTCTGAAGTGCCCTATAAATACTGGATGATCAGAATTAACCTCTCCAGTCCTGTCCCTTCCTGGAGGTTCCGAGATGTCACCGAGGCCGTCGGAGCATGCGCAGCACGGCCTGCCCCGGTCCGAGAGGGTTGCTAAGCAGTCAGACGGGGAGGGGGCTTATGGGAGCAGTGCAAACAGACAGCTCTGCCTTCGTAAAGGTCAACGGTGCAACCCACACCTCTCAAATCCCAGACCGTCGTCACATAGTGTGACCCAGACTCTAAGCGTGCCTGGAGAGAGATGCCTCCCTCCGGCCTGCATGGGGAGAATTACAGGGCTAACATTGTGTTGTGGTAGACTGACTTTGGCTTTAGAGGTTGTCACCACCAATGGTAGAGTCACTGATCTATCTATATCTGGATTATCTATGAAGTCCTTCCCTATTGGTGTCAGCTGGGAGAATATGCAGTAGTACATCCAGTTGAGATGTAAGATAACAATTTTGCTGGAAAGCATTACAGAGAAAACATCCCGGTGGTAAAGCCGCATCACAAGCAAGTTATGTGGCTATGAACCAACAACAAACAGCCAAAGATATACCCAATGAATCCACAAAGTTTTTGAACAACTGTTTATGGCGCACAATTGGTGTTTCCAAAGTGCTGTGTAACGATTGACTGTTCTCATCAACGCTTGGTGTGTGAACGACAGACATGGGAGGAGAGGGGAGGGGGGTAGAGCGTGAGCCCCTCAAAAGGCCCCCCAGCGTCAAAGCCTTAATAATCATGTGAGCGGTACTGGACTTCATTACCCTCCTGTTCGACAGGCGGAGTGCCAGCCTGGATCGCTGGCTGGCTGTGGCAAGGTCAACGTCGGAGGAAAAACCAGTTACTGTGTTACTCCGGAGCGGGAGCAGAACGGGAGTGGAGGAGAGGGGCTGCCATCTGTCAGCTCGGGCCTGCCATACCCGCAGAGCAAATGGACACGGGCGGCCAGAGGAGAGGCCACAGACACATCGAGCTAAACCCACCGAGCATAACACTGAGGCCTGGACGGACAGAGAGCCAGCCAAACGCAGAGCACGGAGATGGACCTTGATGCTGCAGATAAACACAGGGACAGTGCAGGGACAGTTGTGTGTACATAGAGCTAGCTAGCGCCGTATAGTTGGCACTGGGTTCTGTGTGTTTATGTCTGTTTGTTTTTTAGTGTGAGTGCACTATTGGGCTCTGGCTGTTATGAGTCCAGATGGCAAAGTATTGAACACAAACATGATCTGTTGCAGTGTGTTGTTAGATTATAGTCATTCTTGACATTTTAGGTCTATTTGATAAAGACCTCCCTTTTCATGTTGTGGTCACTTGTCAGAGGAGAGAGGGTGTCATATTACATTTGCATTGTTGCCATTCAGAAGAGCTCTTGACATCTCTATACTGCCCCTACACTACTGTAGTAGTAACATATACCTTTGCCATGCTGTACTTCCTGACTTGTACAACAACAGCCACATATGAATAGCAGTTTTACAAGCGTCATCCCTTCGTTCTCAGGCATTGGAGGTTGTGTTGTTTCTCCTTGCCTCACCCTGTACAGTACACTGGGTCTGTGGACGAAACAAACTGGGCGTCTAATCTAGGGAGCGACCCTCTCAGTGAAGACCTTTATGATGCCCTCTGGCCAACGTGGAGCGGAGTGAAGGAACCCTGTGGAATGTTCCAAAGCGCTCTCTAATAGGTTTCAGGTGCTGCGGGCCACAGGCCCCCCCCCAACCCCCCTCCTGTGTCCCGTGTGATAGCAGACCTGCCTGCAGCCATGCAGTGAAAGCATCACCATTTCTCCTGTCAAGGAGACAGGTCAGGCACATGAAAACGGACACCCATCATTTCTCCTGTCAAGGAGACAGGTCAGGCACATGAAAACGGACACCCATCATTTAGAGAGGAAATTGTCCCGTAGATTTTTACCCCCAGTTTCAGAGTCATTTTGACCTTCATTTAATTTGGTACCGTGTGGTATTCCTGTTGTTTGCCTGGGTGAAATGTTTCTTTAGCTTGTTTACTATACTCAGAATTATGCTACAGGCTACAAACAATTGCCATGTTCCCTTTAGATCAATGAAAAGGTAAGTGTACAATTTCTTACAGTGGACTCTCCTTACCGGATCTCTTCACGTTGTAGATGAGGAGAAAACAGATCTGCACTTTATCTCTCCAACTCTTCCCCTCCTCAGCTCCTCCTCTCAGAAAGTTCCTCCTTGTTTCCCCTGTTCCGTTCTGTGACTGCAGCCCCCTCAGGCTCTATCGTCAACACACTCCGGAACACTGGGAGAGGAGATGGTCCTGGGCGATTCCTTTCTCATTAATGGAACTCACACAGGAACTCCCAGGATGAAAGCTGCATGACATATTACGCATTCATGTTGATATATCATTGCTAGGTACAGATACTCGACTCTGCTGAGGAGGAATTGTGTCGGCGTGGCGCAGATTTAGTCTGTATCATGGTTTTAATTTAGAGGATCCGTTTCAGTTTTGTTATGTGGAGGATAACGTGTGTACTGCATTCATCATCTGCACGGAATTGTTGAATACTCGTTTCTAATTGGCTTGAAGGGCATTCTAGAGCATGCATTGTTTCCCTTTAATGCACACTATAGCAGCACAGTATATAATTCAATGGCAATAGTTCATTCTTACATGTTCTATGTTTGAGCTGCTTTTGAAAGCAAAAGTCGAATTGAAAACATTATTTGCGTTGTATAATAGCAAGCTAGGACTGGTGGTTTGGTTAACGAAACTAGCAAGTCTGTTTGGTTACCAAGGCAACTACTTTAGCTATCTAGTAAACTGTCTTCCTACTTCAGTGGATGTTGAACACATTTCTACCTGCAAATGAGCACATTTCTAGCGGCAAATGTGTGAAGTTATAGCCGTGGTATAAACGGGATAATGCAACTCTGTTAAAGGTCAGTTCCACGCCACGTGGAACACACCTTCCACGTCATTCCTTCTTTTCCATAGAACGCATAGCCCCTCATTGATTATCCATTATTTACACGTTGAATTCTGTTACGACACTATCTCCGCCACAATAGATGTGCTCATCTTGTAATGCAAGACAGCAAGAGCATACAGTATAGTTATTTTTGCCTTATCAACAGTTAAGTAAAGGCAAATCCTGTGCAAGATTCAGTGCCCTTTTGGTTCATGAGCTTAGATTTATGCTTTTGTTAAATATTTTGTTAAAGTCTATAATATCGTTGATCAGGAATTGTTTTTGTTGCCGTTGATTTTTTTTTTTTATTGACACATTTATCTTTATATTCATTTATATGATTATAAAAACAAAACATAGTCGACTCGGACATAGACATGTGTTATTGACATGTTAAAGAAATATATACAAATCCACCTTGAGCAAGGCCGGGCATTAGTTAGTTAGACATTAGTGGTAGAATGTTCGGAGATGTTCTTCTCTGTTAATTCCTTTTGTCTTTCCATTTGTCCCATCGGGCGCCTGGAGACGCCAACCTTAAGCCACTCTAGCGCTGATTAATCTTTAACATTGATAATTACTAATTAAGTTAGTAAGAGCCTTTTAATGTAGTCCTCCTTCAAATGGGGAGCCGAGAGGACAACAGATCATTAGCTTCAATAATGAACGTGAATGAGACAGATAATAGCCTATGATAGGTGAACAGTGACAGTTATATTAAATGGGGTGGATGGAGGGTACATGGAGAAAGACTGTGAGGATGTGGTAGCTTCATGGATTGGGAAACTCTGGAAGATGGTACTGTGGTTGATTGGTGCCAAAAAAAGTAGAGAGTCCAGAATAGAGTAAATAAACAACATTGAAAAGAAAGGATTGTGAGATAAAATGTGTTATTCTAGTTGGTAGACAAATTGTGGGCTGTTGTTGGTTGGGGCTGCTGTTGTAATATATTCCGTGTGTCTATTGTTCATATACAGTGATTAAATATTGATCATAGGTGTCAAGTGTTTTGATAGATGTTACAGTTACAGGGACTATGTTTTTGGAAGAAATCTCATCACTTTAGTCATTATCATGGTGCCTGTGCTGTGAGAGATAGTGCCCATTAAAAGAGTAATTTCATCTCTGTTTTTTTTTTTTTTTACCTTAACAACGACAATGATGCTAACCTGGCACTTCCCACAAGCCGGCCCACTTTGGGGAAGGTGCTTATGCCATAATGATTATTATCATTAAGAAGATATTAATGTGCTTAGTGCTTGTGACCCAGCTGCTCATCATGGCCTGAGCTCCCCATCGGTGGAGGGGAGAGGGGTCGCTGCCAATATGAACCCTGCACTGGGGCCACAGGGGCCACCGCCCACCTGTCTAGGGGCTCTCAGGGTCACCTAAGGTGCCCAGTTTGGTTGTTAGTCGAAACCTACTGTATGGCTACATTTGGTGCAAGTTATGGATTTGTGTTAGTGTGTTTATAGTACGTTTATACTGTATGTGGGTGTGATTAATAAAAACATCAACCAAATAATAGGTTGAAACATTTCTAAGGTCATAATGAATCCAAGTGGTTATTATAATAACTAAGCCAGTTCTTAAACATCTCCCTCTTTTACAATATTGGCATACATATTCATTCTAACTCTGTTATTCTGATATGAGGGGAAATGTATGTTTTCCCTTCAGAGATTTATTCCACATAATTATACAGTGCATTTCCATGTTACTATTATCACCCACTTTCCAACAGTGGAGCAGTAATACTGCATTTTTGTGGAAATGATTTGTTTAATTTCTGACAAAAGATGAAATATGACAAAAACAGGCCGTGTGACATTACCATGTAAGAGCTTTCTCTTTTACTAATTTCCACAATGACAGTGAATTACCGAAGTGTGCGAACGTCATACTGTAGTTGCAGTAACCGAGGAGTAGGAGAAACATGCTCTATGTCTATGGCAACTGTGAGTGGGTCATGATTTACATATCGCTGTAGATGGGGAGGTTGGAGGACTCCTACTCCGTTAGAGTAGCTCAGTGCAGTGTGTTGTGGTCGTCACGGAGACCGTGTGTGTGGAGCTAGCTGTAGGCTGTCTGGCTCGCTCTCCTCCTTTCCCAGTTTCAAATTGCTGCTTCATTAGGACTTGGAAGAGAATCCCGTGGTTAGATTTAATCAAACGAATCGCTATGGCAGACTCACACAATCAATCACAATCCTTATCCAATATGTTACATTCTGTAACTACCATGTTGGCTTGGAGAAAAGTCAATTACAACACTCTCCCCTTTCTCTTTCTGTTACTTTTCTGTGGTGTTATGATTGTTTGGCTGTTATTACGTTATGCGTACATGTGGAGTTTGCATCTAGTTTATGCCGTTTTTCACGTCATAGTTATTGTATGACACACACACGCACACACACTTAACTTCTTGTAGGTTATGATATGCCCTATCTATAAGAAACAAGTGAACTGTTGATGTACATTTAGCGCTTGTGTTTGTATTTGTATTTAGTATGGATCCCCATTAGCTGTAGCCAAGGCATTCTTCCTGAGGTCCGGCCAAATTAAGGCAATTTTAAAAACATTACAATACATTCACAACAGATTTCACAACACAGTAAGTGTGTGCCCTCTGGCCCCTACTCTACTACCACATATCTACAACACAAAATCCATGTGTGCGCTTGTGCCACTCAATAGTGCTTCTCTGTCTCAGAGTAGTGGTGAATTCTAGGACCCCTCCAAATTTCTCTCTCCTTTTAAATGATCTGCTTTCTTAGTTTGGCTCCCTGGATGTTATATTCACCCTATAGCATCCCTTTAGCGCATGCACGCATGCACACACACACACACACACACACACACACACACACACACACACACAAGCCGTCGTTGTAAATAATAATTTGTTCTTAATTGACCTGCCTGGTCAAATAAAGGCTAAAAACACACACTCTCTCACAGACACACACACACACAAACACACACACACGCACGCACGCACGCATACACACACACACACACACACACACACACACACGCCGTCATTGTAAATAATAATTTGTTCTTAATTGACCTGCCTGGTCAAATAAAGGCTAAAAACACACACTCTATCACAGACACACACACACAAACACACACACTTGGTTGGGTAGGGCCACAACTGCTGTTCTTCCTTTCTCTCACGGTGCGGTGTGGTGCAGAGCATTGCGGTCCCAAAGTGGCTCCTCGGGCTCGGCTGCCAGTTGTTTGCCAGCGTCTCCGGGTGGAATTCATTCAAATTAAAGCGTCAGAATGAGGCCCGGGTCCCAGAATGCCGTGTCCCTCGCCTTCATCAGCATTCCGCCGATGAGAGTAATTAAAGCCGAAATTAATTCTGCTGTAAGCAGAGGAGCCACAGAATAACTGATATTAGAGGCTGGATGATGAATGCTTGGCATCAAGGGAGGTCTCAGGGGATAGAAGGGGGAAATTCACAGATCTCTCTGTCTCTTCCTCTCTCTCTCTTTCTTTCTTTCTTTCTTTCTTTCTTTCTCCCTTCTCTCTCTGTCTTGTTCTCTTCCCTTTTCTCTCTCTTTCTATGTTTCCATCTTTCTCTGTGTTTGCCCTGTCTACTTTTCTCTCCACTCTTTTCATCTCTTTCACTGTGTTCCCTCTCTTTTTGTATTCCTTCCTCATTCTTCCCCTCTCCTTTTATCCCCGGGATCACAGTTTTGTCATGACAGGGCTATGCTAAAGATTGCTATGCACATACAAGCCAGAATGTGGAATTGAGATCCCATAGAGATCTCTTCATTAGGCTGCCTCGACCAGCCCCGATGAAAAATAGATGTTATGGAGAGTCATTTCCTGGTCTCTTGGCATTGTGACATGACATTGTACCCTCTTAGCATTTGTCACCTTGAATGTTAGTGTTGAGTGATGCTGCAAATGCTGGCAGATTATAACAGGTGACATTAAGAGCGGTAATGGAGAATGTGCACTGGTAAAGCTGTAGCCATAATGTTATCAGTAGAGCCAAAATTCAGATTTTGCATCCATTCTCTTTTTTATGGCTTTTTATTTATTTACACAACATCTACAATCCAGGTTATGATTATTACATTTTTTCTGGTTGGTCTATTTAAGTATTGAATAGCACGGTTTATACCGTAGAAAAATCCACCCTCTTCTTGAAGATCTTATTTTCTAGGCACAGTTTGATATTGAAGCCAGACGCTTTCGAGATGATGTGATATTTTAGCCAGTATGATTCAATGATCCCCCATCTCCCCTGACACTTTATTTACGAATAGCATGTCTTTAGCAAGAGCAGTCACAAGACTGAAAGACAAAAAACCACACTCATGGAATAAAAAAGACACCGATTGGACAAGGCTCAGCGTTGTGAATGTTTTTAGAACTCTCTTAGAATCAAATGAAACTGAACAAAAGGTTAGCCCTTGTGGGGTTTATGATAATGTAATATACAATGCTGCCATGGAATTTGCCAATGCATGTCTTTGCACTGTCTGACTCAGAGGGACGAGTGAATGTAATGAAGCTGACCTCTGCCCTCTCTCGTAGTCTGCCCCTATGGGTATAGCACTTTAAAAAGAAGATAAACAACAGATACTGTATCAGTCTTGGTTTTATGTCGTGCTCCCCTGTCTTCTTTGTAACAGCATATTGGTATATTTTGGTGTGGCTTGTAGTGCTACTGTACTTTATATGCTACTGGTTTGTTCAAGAATATGACGAAATATTTCATGGAAATCAGAAAAGAACCTCGACTTGAGAATTGCTGACCGCTCATTAAGAATTAAAAGGCCTGGTGTGGCTTGGCAGCAGGCATTGGAGGCCCAGAGTTAAAGATTAGAATCCATAAGGGGGCCAAAGGCAGAGGAGATGTGACTGGGGCCCCTAGAGATTGGCTAAACCAACACACATAGATGGGTGGCGGGGGCTGGGATGGGGGTAGTTGGAATGAAGCATCACTGGCAATGCCCGATCCTGATTCGTCTTAAAGGGGCGATGGTCCTTTTATTTATCTCGTTCATGGCTTCATTTTATCGTGCTGTTTATCTTGTTAAACTGACTCTAGTTGGTGAAAAAAGATCTGGCTACAGTACTGTTTGTGTCATTTGTTATATGGGAAGTTTTATGGGGGTGTGCTGGTTTGTGTGTGTTTGTAAAACTCTCACTCTACACTCTTAGGGGGAAAAAAGGTGCTATCTAGAACCCTAAAAGGGTTCTTCGGCTTTCCCCATAGGCAAACCTTTTGAAGAACCCTTTTTGGTTCCAAGTAAAAACCCTGGAACCAAAAGGGTTCTACCTGGATCCTAAAATGGCACAGCTGAAGAACCCTTTTTTCTAAGTGTTTCTCTTTCTCTCACTCACACACACACTCACTCTCTTTCTCTCACTCACACACACACTCACTCTCTTTCTCTCACTCACACACACACTCACTCTCTTTCTCTCACTCACACACACACTCACTCTCTTTCTCTCACTCACACACACACTCACTCTCTTTCTCTCACTCACACACACACTCACTCTCTTTCTCTCACTCACACACACACACTCACTCTCTTTCTCTCACTCACACACACACTCACTCTCTTTCTCTCACTCACACACACACTCACTCTCTTTCTCTCACTCACACACACACTCACTCTCTTTCTCTCACTCACACACACACTCACTCTCTTTCTCTCACTCACACACACACTCACTCTCTTTCTCTCACTCACACACACACACTCACTCTCTTTCTCCATCTCACTATTTGAAATGATGCAACAAAAAAAAAAGTAATCACACAGGCATTTATCTGAATTATTTAGTGATCGTGTCTTTTTATAGATCTGGGTTTTACTTATGCACCTTACTAAAAGCTTTCTCCCTAATGGTTGTTTTTAGAATGTAGGCCTACAAATATGGCCTAAAAATTTGGCCCAAAAATATGTTTACTACTGTACAGGGAATTGTTATTTATCACTTCAAATGTTGTAGCGTTATTAACTTGCTATTTGATATAGATTCTGTGTCAGTAGCAGTTGTGTCTTTGTTTGTTTACCTACTCTGTTCTATAGGCCGATAAAAAAAATGCTCAAGATGAAACCTTGGTATAACCATGACCTTAAACGCAATGACACGCTGTCCCATAACATTGTCCTGTCCAATAGTCCAGAACTCCCCCAAGAAACCTTACAGCAACTCATGGAGGAACAGAAAGAGAGAGCGACAGGGAAATAAATCGATTTGTTTCCTCCCTCCCTGTCTCTGCCCTGGCTGAATTACTGAAACAAGATGCTGCACTTAGAAGAAGTCTTTGGAGAGAGTGAAGAGGGAGAGAGAGAGAGAGGAAAAACACTTTTAGGGACATGGGTGCCATTTAGACTAGGGCCGTCTCCTCACTAAAAGCAGTGAATGATCGTCTTCCGGAGGGCCCGGCCCTCAGAGGGCCTCGGTGGTTTGGTTTAGCCTGCTGGTGTGGTTAAGTAAATACAGAACAAACAAACTCAGGTTTGAGGTCAAGTCAAGATTAAAAACGGCATCCATCCCACACCTTAAAGTATTGTATTCGAACACATTGTACTGCAAAGAGTGAGTTAAACGTCATGGGTATTCCAGTCTATTGGCCAATATGTCCACAATGGCTGTTGTTGCAGCCGGCAGTTGATCGCAGTCTTTTGGGTTGATAGTCTTTTCAACTGTTTTCTCATTCAAAACAGCATAGATTGTGCAGGCTATAATGACAGTTGTCAGTTTGGAACCTAATATTTCCTTATAAAAAAAGTATATTTCTGAGTGAACTATGGCGCGTGTAACTTTAATGTAGTCTTCTTTATTGTAAATACAGGTCAAGGGTCAGTTAGCTTCTCATAAAATTGAGTGATATGAGTAATATGGCTGCTGGATGTGGTTCTACAGCTGTATCAGACTAGTGTCAAACTGTTGTGTTGTTTAACGTCCACGGCAACGCCAGCGTTTTATTGTCTGATTCTGGGCGGATGAGAAAATGAATCGGGCTCGTTTGGTAGACACAACATGGCGCTTAAGGGACCCAATTCCTGTAAGTGCCATTAGGTGGAAATTGCCGTTCACATATTCCAGTGGTTTGATTAATTACTCTGTCTCTCGTGCTTCCGTAAAGGCGCAATGAAATATGGTGAGCAAATTGCATTGTGTTCCTGTATCCTGTTATGTAAAAGCAGTTTAATTATTGACACATGTTTTGCCACCTGGCAGAGGGAGAGGGGATGGTTGGACATGAATAGGAATCGTACAATAGATATTATGGGATGGGTACTCTGGATAGTCTAGAGACTTTGAGGCCTAGTGTTTTGATTATCTGTGTCATATTTTGTGTCACTGTCTGTCTGTGTCGTTCTTTCGGTTCTTGTTCTGAATATACAAGGTAAAGAGTGTGATTGAAACGATGGTCAGGTTTGGGGCCTCTGGAATTCCAATTGAATTTGAACTGAATTTGAATTGGCCACACCCCACAGGAAGCAGAATTGGAATTGGATTGGAATTAAAGTAAGTAAGTATAATTTTATTCAATGAAATTCAATGAAATTGTATTTGATACACCAATCTACAAATGTTTAATTTGGTGACCAATACTATGTACATTACATACATAGTTGAAATGTTTTACATATACCAAGTGTACAAAACATTAAGAACATAAATATTAAAGAAAATACATGTCCCAGAATCCATCAAAGACTCCAGAATGGAAGGGAACAACCTAATCTCATGACCAAAAAATATATCAAAATAGTTTTTGACATATTTGAGTTGTCATCAAGCTGATATTTGAAATGGTATCGGTATTCTTTGAGGTAATAAGTAACAGATGATTTTGGTAATAGATGTATCAATGTTTTAGCAACTACGGTGGTTCAATGCGGCAATAAATCAGCACAATCACATTTTTGGTTGTCTTGCAGCTAGAATTGTTGTTATGTATACTGTGCTAATGCAAACTAAGTGCATGGAGGCCGCCATCTTTATGCACCTACGCTATTGATTTACTTCCTTTAATTCAAATTCAGTCAAACTTCTGCTTCCTGCGGGCTGTGTCCAACTCAAATTTGAATTTCAATCCATGGGTTGAATTAAATGAAATTCAGAAATTCCAAATTGACCCCAACCCTGATGGATATGTCACTCCAGTGAGTGAAGTATTTTGAAGAGGGGATTGTAGTTTGAATCCAATTTGTTGACACACAGCAGGGAAGATTTTTTGACTGTTGTAGTCTGATAAATATGTAGTTAAGGATATATTTTGTGAAGGCTTTACTCGCTCCTGGTTTGTTTAAAATATCATTTGAAGCTTTGTGTGATATCTTAAGGTAGCTCTTTTTGATCAGAGAGCCCGGCTTAGGCGTTCAGCTGCTCTTTTTGACTGTGGAGGAGATTGTGTACAGAGCCAAGCCGAAAATCCTTGCTTTTCTGTCAACTGTCACTTTCTAAAACCCACACATCAATGTTTATTTTTTCACTCTCTCATTTTAGTATTTCTTTCCTTCTAACGTTGTGTGTTATGAGAATAGCACCCCCTTCTGCTAGGGAAACTAAATAGCATGAATCAGTCACAACACTACACTCTATGTATTCAGTATTCTGCACTCTACAATCTCTATTCTACAGTGTATGCAGAGACAGCTATACTTCCAGAATACCCTCTTATGGCCATACTGAGTTTCACTCCCCTTCTCACGTGTCCCTGAGCTCTATATGAACAGCAGGTGATGTTCGGTCCCTCGTCGCTCCCTCCTGTTCTGTTTGCCCAAAATGATCCCATCCGATCTGGCCCCTGTTCCCCTAACTGATCTAGTTGACTGGGCTGGTTAAGTTAGGTAGGCAGTCCCTCCCCTCCATCCCTCAGCCCCTCCATCCTATCCTCCCTCCCAATATGCACTTGGACCAGGGCTCAGGCTGCACCTTTTGTGTTCCACAGGGATAAGGGGGCCAGATGGAGGAATTTGATTAACCAGCAGTGGAGGACCAAATGTTCAATTGGATACAGAACCAGTTGGAGGGAGGGCTAGATGGATGGAGGGGTAGAGGGAGGTGGCTATAGAGAGGGAGAATTGTAAAATGGCTGGTGGTAGTGCTGAGCGCCGGCCAACACTTTCCAAAGGGGAGCCGAAACCGGCACTGAGGTGTAGTAATGCAGAAGCCCTTTTCCAAGTACCAGCTGGGCCTTTTAGGAGCCTCTATCCCCACAGCAGACACTCAGCAGCCTCCGAGCAGCTTGACTTTACCATATGTGGAACTTTTTTTATGCTCCACCTGGTTTCCCCGGGGGACCTGTGCCGCTGGGACGCCGGAGGCAGGTGAATTGTTCTTAATGCAAGGCACTGAATCACTGGGCCAACAACACGAGGGAGAAGGGGGGGGGAAGCCCCTAGGGAGAGGAAATGGATCTGCAGAAAGAAAGACTGGCGCAGACCGGCGTGACCTTGGAACCGGGCGCCCGCCATCCCACTCGCCCGCCTGCAGAACAGAAACAGGGCGGCGTGATGTGTCATTGTGCCTTCCACTCTAGATCTGCACACTGCTGCCACTTTAGTAATATCTACAGTTGACACATTTTTTTTTATATAACAGTGGGTATAATTTTTCTAAGTGCTTTTTAAAATGGAACTTAATCCATTTGTAAACTAGCTGTGCCTGTCTTTCTCCTGTTCCATTTAGTTAGCTCCCCCTCCTCTGCTCTGCCACTGGTCGATGCAGAGCCATTTCTCTTTCTCTCTCTTTTTGTCTTTTCTCCCTCTCCCCACCACATATTTCATCCTGGTTAGCATTTTAGCATGACCACTGTTAGTTCAGTGTTATTTGTAGTGAATTGAAATAAATAGAATCACCTCAGTACTAGTACCGCAATTTGTTGAAACATTGGAATGTTCCAGTGGAGGCTCCTCGGAGGACCATCCTCCTCAGTGAATTTCTTTTTTTATTTT
Source organism: Oncorhynchus clarkii lewisi (assembly GCF_045791955.1). NCBI lineage: Eukaryota > Metazoa > Chordata > Actinopteri > Salmoniformes > Salmonidae > Oncorhynchus > Oncorhynchus clarkii. The sequence continues at coordinate 25,966,721 of NC_092166.1, read as the reverse complement.
TTATTGTGTGAAACATCTTTCTTAAAGAAAACTATACTAAACATGTTGTCCACCCAATCAAAGGATCAGAGAATTAATATTGTACTGAAAGCATATGGAACAGCCAGCTAGCACTGCAGTGCATTAAAGGTGGTGAGTTGACTCAAAGAGAGAAAGACAATAGTTGAACAGTTTTGAACAAATTCATTTCTTTAAAAAAGAAGGAGAAGCAAGAGAGAGAGAGAGAGAGAGAGAGAGAGAGAGAGATAGCTATATATATATATATATATATATATATATATATATATTACTTTCATTTGCTTAGCTAGCTAATGCAGCTAGCTAGTTTTGCCTACTCAAACACCTGGCTCAAACAGAGAGGGATGCTATGTTACCTAGCTGGCCTTGGCTAGCCAACACTGGAACTCTTCCAAGTCAAGTTAAGCTTTTGTTTTTATTAATTTATTGCCACCGGGTCCACCAGTGTAACTGCCAAACTGCTTGTTAACTGTAAACTGTACTGCATGATCGTAGCGAGTTTACTAATGCGTTAGTTCTAGGAGCTATGTTGACGTTGACTTGACGTTAGCTAATATGGTGACAACGAAGTAGGCTCTGTGTAGAGGTTAGCGGTTATGATACGAAGGTTTGGCTTGGAAAGGTTTTTTCGCCAGGTCACAGACAGCTGATGTGTTGTACAGTGAAGTCAACAATGAAGGGAAAAGGTGAGAGGAGGAGAGTGCATAGATGTGAGAAGGAATTATACAACGATCTGGCTTGTTAACTGTGTTTGTGATTCGCCAATTCTGTTGAAAATCATTTCAGAAGTAAACGAAAGGGGATAAACATACCCGAATTTGTCCAATAGCAACACTCGTTTGCAACTGTTGGACTAATTTATTATTATTTTTATTTAACTAGGCAAGTCAGTTAAGAACAAATTCTTATTTTCAATGACGGCCTAGGAACAGTGGGTTAACTGCCTGTTCAGGGGAAGAACGACAGATTTGTACCTTGTCAGCTCGGGGGTTTGAACTTGCAACCTTCCGGTTACTAGTCCAACGCTCTAACCACTAGGCTACCCTGCCGCCCTCAGCTAGATGCAGGCAAGGCAGTATTGAATGTGTCAATGTCTGTCACAATGATAACTCAAGTGTCTCTCGACCTGTGCACCTACATTGTAAACGTTCATTCATAGGCTATGTTGTAGCAACCTCATGTTGGGTATAGGGGAAATTCAAGTATAATGTAGTAAGTAGCCTGTACCTATCGATGTTAAATTAAGCAGGGTGAATGGAATATGAATTACAGTCAAACCAATAAGCTGTAAGAGAAATAAGGCCATGCTCATAAAAAAATAAAAAATCGTCCTCCCTTAAACGGCACCTCCCACCACTGGAATGTTCTGTATGGTAATAGTTATGCATTTGGAGATGTACAGTACCAATGTCAGGGAAAAAACTAGCTCTAGCCTGCGCCAGGGGTTTTATGGACTCTGGTCTGAGATTAGGGAGGATCTCTGTGAAGGTAGGTTAGGCGAGGCCGGTTTGACGTTTTAGGCAGGACAGCGGGATACAGGACAGCCAGTCGGCCACTCTCCTGCCTGCACCTGTCTCACCGCGGCGAGGGGCTGACAGAGGGCCAGAGGTTAGGGAGGTCAGGGTTCACCACTGGGGGCTGTCAAGGTCAGGAGGTCTATCACTCTCTAAAGGGGTTCTGAACCCATCACTCAGGCCCTACTATACACTGTACACTATACACTAGCAGGCCCCAGTGTGCTGTGCTTGACTTTTTCCTCCCCTTCTTTATTAATCCTTCCAAATGGCTTGGACGGACTAAAATGACAGACAGACAGCAGCGAGAGAAACTGTAGCTAGCTAACTGTGGGGTGTGTGTGTGTGGAGGCTCTAAGCTGTCAGCTGGAGATTTCACTTTGAAAACCTGCCTGTTTCTTTTCCCCTTTCTCCTCGCTGTCCTTTCCACCAATCAGGGCAGCCGCCAGAGTCCAGGCACCCAGAGAAGCCGCCCTCTGACCCCGCTAGCAGTTGTTAGTTTGTTTTGTTTGGGGGTTTTAGTGAAGGGACAGGGGAGGGGAGGGCTGCCTTTTGACAGGTCAGACAGCAGGAACTTGAAGGAGGTCTTTAACAGAGAGAGAGAGAGACAGCCAAGCATAGAGGGAGAGAGAGACATCCAGGGAGAGAGAGGAAGAGTCCGTGAGTTGGTTTCAGCAGCGCCAGAAACAAGGCTCTAGCTACCCCTCATCTTTCCTTGCCTTTGTTTCAGCTCCAGTGTTAACAGTCTGATTACTGCAAAGAAAAGAGAGACAAGCTGTCTCAGTTAATACACACCCACTCTTTAAGATGTGGATAATGTTTTTTGGTGAAAAGTGGGACCATTCATGCAAAGTCCATTACATCAGCAGAAGGACATTCCTTGATACCCCTGTTAGCGCAGCTGTGCCCTACAATTAAATTACACCTCAACCCTCTCTTTGCATGCTCACCCCCCCACCCGTTCCCACATACCTCCTCTGATCGAGCTGGGAGCCTGGTCGTAGGGGATCCCAGTTGCCGGGGATAAGGGGAGAGGTGAGGAGGCTAGAGGGGTGCACGTAACCTGTGGCTCCCCCTACTGGAAGTCATAATTGGGGAAAGGCCGTGAAGCCTCCATGGGTCAGAAGAGCGGCCTGTCATGTAAGGGGTATGCCTCAAAGTATGCCTTTGAGGCGTGTCCCTGGAGTCAGAGCAACTAACCGTCACGCCGTAGATTGAGCTCTGACAGGCCGTGGGGAACGGGGCCGCCGTTTGGATCGAGCCTGTCAGCTGTTCCAGCAGCTAGCGCCCGCTGTTCTGCTCCAAGTATAGCAGAACCCCACCGATCGAGGAGCCCCCCACAAGGACTGTATTAGGCTTTTTAGGGTTTTCTTCTCTGCCCATTTTTAGTTTTGGGGCGGGGAGGGCTGGGCTTCTATGTGTGTGTGTGTGTGTGTGTGTGTGTGTGTGTGTGTGTGTGCGTGCGCGTGCACGTGTGAGTGTGAGCATGTCTAAGTGTCTTAGTGTGTGTGTGTGCGAGACGGTGTTGAGGGGTATAATTGGGAGCACAGAGGGAGCTTCATCTCTCCATCTTATGATTTAGAGGTGAAGACAAGAGCCCGCGGGGGCCCCCTGTCAGAGCTTTTGGGCGCGCTCGGCACAGACTTCAATAAAAACACACAGAAAGAATTCCCCTACAGGGGCGCCTGGCTGAATTGCTGACGCCGATGTAAAAGATTCCGTTTTCAGTGAATCATTTAGTGCGCGACCCTGCTTGCCTTCGCTACACAACGTGACAACGTCAGGGAGCAGCCATCCCTCCCCCCATCCTATCCTCCTTTAAACACAACAAACCCAAAGAATAAAAAATGATATTCTTATACTATTTCACTCATCGATCTCCTCCAGTTCCTGCTCTCACTCCTTCACCCTCCTATTTTTGCTCTCTCTCTCTCTCTCTCTCTCTCTCTCTCTCTCTCTCTCGCTGTCTCTCTTTTGCTCTCTCTCACTCTCTCTTTTGCTCTCTCTCTCTCTCTCTCTCGCTGTCTCTCTTTTGCTCTCTCTCTCTCTCTCTCTCTCACTGTCTCTCTCTCTCTCTCTCTCTCTCTCTCTCTCTCTCTCTCTCTCTCTCTCTCTCTCTCTCTCTCTCTCTCTCTCTCTCTCTCTCTCTCTCTCTCTCTCTCTCTCTCTCGCTGTCTCTCTTTTGCTCTCTCTCACTCTCTCTTTTGCTCTCTCTCTCTCGCTGTCTCTCTTTTGCTCTCTCTCTCTCTCTCTCTCTCTCTCTCTCTCTCTCTCTCTCTCTCTCTCTCTCTCTCTCTCTCTCTCTCACTGTCTCTCTCTCTCTCTCGCTGTCTCTCTCTCTCTCTCTCTCTCTCTCTCTCTCTCTCTCGCTGTCTCTCTCTCTCTCTCTCTGTCTCTCTCTCGCTGTCTCTCTCTCTCTCTCTCTCTCTCTCTCTCGCTGTCTCTCTTTTGCTCTCTCTCTCACTCTCTCTCTGCCTCTCTTCCTGTCATTACTAATGTCAGGTGTAGTCGGAGGGGTGTATGTTGTTTCTTCGGGTAACCACAGCTTGCCCGGTCGACTGTACGGTACAATGGGACTAGGCTGTCCCAGAAGCACCACATTACATCGGAGCCACGTCATCAGACATGTTCTGAGAAAGTAACAGAAATGTTTCAAAGTGTTGTCACAATCTCACAGGCTCCTGCTGTTGGCGTGCACCAGAGGGAGATGGCGCCTTCTCGGACCTTTTTGTCTCTCTCCTCCCTATTGTTATTTTTCTCAACTCTGTTCTCTGTTTGATTGTTAGCACTGTTATTTAGTGTGGTGCAGTATCGCAGCATGCTTGTTTTTTTTCTTCTCTCGAGGAAGTATTATTTTTGTGGGTTTTGACAGATGGGTGGTCGGTTCTCAGTTGGTGTTGTAGTCGGAGTTAAAATTAGACGAGTTGCCTTTTTTGTTGTTGTGTGACTTAGAGAGCTGTCATCTTCCTAGAAGCTGTGCCGAGCCTGTCAATCAGACACAGAGTGTTTTAATCTTCTTTGTCCCACGTCAGGAGGTGGTGACGGGTAGACCGAGGATTCACTCCCCTGGACAATACCCTTCTGCCACATGCTCATGCACTCTGATGTCACATGCAGCAACCAGTTAAGAAACAAGTTTCTTCCTCGACTTAAACCCGCCACCAGTCAATGGGGGAATCAAGCAATGGCTGCCAGTGAGTTTTGAAGATATATCAGATGTGTCAGAAGTCTGTTTGAAAGTGTTTTGTGATCTTGTCAGAGATAGGGTACGTCTTCTGACAGCTGGAAGGAGATTGGCAACATAACAGCAGTCAGATTGTCACAGTAAAAAAAAAAAAAACAGCTGATTCTAATTCTAAATCCTCGACTTCATAGCAGGGTAATGAACAAGGGTTCCCTTCCTGTATGTGATAACAATGGTGTTTTGTAATTCTATAGCCTTTCTAATAATACTCCCATGAATAGAACACTAGGAAGAGAACCTTTGTCAACCAAAGCAGTCTAGATAGTATATGATATCTCACAGAATGCTGTGTTAGCCAGTAGAGTATGTTTATAGGGAATCTATTACTAGAGAATGATAGGAGATCAGCTTTTCCCCCAAGCAGAGTTACAGTAGCAAGTAGACTATCTGACTGAGACAAACCAGAGAGCAGATTCATCTTGACCCTGTGTACAGTATGATTGGCTAGTAGCTTTATAGAGGGCTGTGTCTCTCTTCTCCTACAACCCCTAGTGGCCCCAGACTGAGCACTCTCCCTGAAGACCTCTCCTGAGATCTGACTCTTGTTTTCGAGGAGCATCCTCTGACAGTCTTAATTGACAAGTGGTCTCTCACCAAGGCCATGGAGAAATTCACTCTCTCTTTTGCTCTCTCTCTCTCTCTGTTTCTCTCTCTCTCTTATTCTCTCTGAAAATACTACTCTGGGCATGTCTGGGATAAGTGCATTTTTCTCTCCTTTCCTCCTTTCTCTCCTCTCATCTCAGGTCCATCCAAGGCTGTGTTGTGTTTACTGAGAGGAACTAAATGGAGCTGTCAGAGAACAGCGAACACAGAGCAGAGCTGGGGAGAACAGACTGGGGAGAACAGACTGGGGAGAACAGACTGGGGAGAACAGACTGGGGGAGCAGACTGGGGAGAACAGACTGGGGAGAGCAGACTGGGGAGAACAGACTGGGGAGAACAGACTGGGGAGAACAGACTGGGGGAGCAGACTGGGGAGAACAGACTGGGGAGAACAGACTGGGGGGAGCAGACTGGGGAGAACAGACTGGGGGGAGCAGACTGGGGAGAACAGACTGGGGAGAGCAGACTGGGGGGAGCAGACTGGGGAGAACAGACTGGGGAGAACAGACTGGGGAGAACAGACTGGGGGGAGCAGACTGGGGAGAACAGACTGGGGAGAACAGACTGGGGGGAACAGACTGGGGAGAACAGACTGGGGAGAACAGACTGGGGGGAGCAGGGTTGAGAAGCGGGGGATGAGGAGCAAGCATGAGGAGAATTGGGGCTGAGGAGGTTGGATGAGGAGCGGACTGGGCTGGGGATGAGGAGCGGGACTGGGCTGGGGATGAGGAGCGGGACTGGGCTGGGGATGAGGAGCAGGGCTGAGGAGTAGTGCTGAGGGGCTTGGACAAGGAGCAGAGCTGAAGAGAGTGTCTGGGGAGTCTAGATGAGGAGGGTCTCATGGCTCCTCTGGGCTCCTGATGGGTGGAAATGGCAATAATGCAGAACAAAGTAATATGTTGAAAAAGGGTGGTATGAAGGTGTATTTCTAAATATTCAAATGGGTTATACTGCTCTGTGTCATATATAATGCATGATAATAGGCATGCTTTTCATTGACATCTTCAAAATGGATGTACTGTATGTTCGTCTCAAAGGCACAATTGAGCGTTACACAAAAGCACTTACAGAAAGAAAGAAAGAATTGGACAAACCTCCGAGCAATTAGTCCACCGCCTCCTCTCTTTCTTTGTCCACCTCGCCATTGTCCTCTTTCTAAAAGTCACTCCTCCTACCTCCACTTTCCACATCCTTTTTCCTCCGAGACCATACAAGGTTTCTGAGCTGAACCCACAGTTGGTTTAAGTGTAATGAAATGTATGTCATGTCTGTGGCTCTGAGGCTTTCGCTGCCCACCCCCCACCCCTGGCCCTGTGAAATCCATGGGTCTGTTCTGACAGGAATGCCTGTGTGGCTTCCTCTGCAGTGATCTTTACCCCCTCCGGGTCCTGTCCGACTATTTCAGGACGTCCCTGTGATTTGAGAGTGGACTCAACCGTCCACGCATGCTTCAGAGAATCGACAGAGGAGGAGGAAAAATAGACAGAGATGGGATGGGGTTGGAGGGATGGAACATTTTGACAGCTAGACTAGCAGGCCTCTGGGAAATCCTACTCTGATGCCTGACTGGAGAGAGAAAAAAACGAGGCAGACTCTGGTTTAATAATGTTTATTAATGTGTTGAACCTCCACGTACGGAGCAATGCTATGGTGAACTGGTGCTATTCTTGGGGCGATGAAATCTAGTAGGCACCCTTTTATTTGTTGGATTAGTGAATCATTTTCTTGTGTGTCCTTTTCCATCCTTTCATTTGATGTCGATGGGTTCAGATAATGGAAACTATGGCAACGGAAGTCAGGTGCAGTCAGTGGCTGCAGATGAGAGCAGAGGCACACAAGCTGAGCCGTGTCCCAGATGATGCACATTTGAATTTGAACATATATTGACTCAATTCCTGGTATCTGTTTATTTATCATATATTCAATCTTTATGTAGATTAGTGAGAATATAAATCATGCGTGGAGCGCTTTCCTTCAATGGCTTGGCACGTTTGTGTGTGTGTGTCTCTGTGTTTGCTTTTATGGGTGTGTGTGTGTGTGTGTGTGTGTGTGTGTGTGTGTGTGTGTGTGTGTGTGTGTGTGTGTGTGTGTGTGTGTGTGTGTGTGTGTGTGTGTGTGTGGGTGCATGAGTGTGTCTGTGTGACCTTATGGGTATGTGAGTATGCGTCTGTGTGTTATTTCCACTCCGAGAGAGTGTGCGTGCGTGTCCACTATATTAGACAGGGGGCGTCGACGGGGGTCCCCCAGCGTGTGTGTGCCTGGGCTCTGTTCAGAGCTCTCGGCGCCAGCAGGGTGCGCCATTCCAATTTACCCATCAGCCACGAAGGGAGGGGGTAAGAGCACGGGGCATCGCTGTCAGAGATTTCACATTGGAGGGAGGAGATTACCAGTCAGGGGACCCCTGTGAGGAGGTGATGAGGGAGGGAGGCTGCAGGGGCATAGCATGGGGGACAGAGGCCTGGGAGGGGGAGGAGGGGTGAGACTCGTCTCAGCGCCACCCTGGAGTCAGCGGGCTTTTTGGGAGGGGGGAGAAGGGGTAGGAGGAAGGGGGGATGAGGGAGCCAGTGGGCTTTCTTTTTTTATGGGGTGGCTGGGGAGCGTAGAGAGAGTAGCTGCCATGCCAAGCAGCACATCTGCCTGACACCAGGCACCAGGCACAGTGATGACACAGTGGATGCTAGTCAGGGACTGTCCATCCTCATCCACATCTCTGGATGTTGAGGTGTTGGCTTGATTCTGGTGAACTGCTGTGGTGGATGTCGTGTTTCTCTTTCACCCCAACATTTGTGACTTAACTGTTTCCTCTCTCTCTCTTTCTGTCTCTCTCTCCCTCTCTCCCATATCTCTCCCTCTTTCGTTCTCAATTGCACTTGGCCTTGTAGGCTATTAGATCATATTTAAACTCTCAGACTGAGTCCACTGTCGGTTCTATATTTGAGTGTCCGCCAACCAACCCAGCCATTCTGTAGCAGTTCAGCCCCAGAGGCTCCACGGTCTGTCGGGGAGACGGGACGTTCCAAACAGCATAACTCCCTCTCTCTTTACACTCTCTCTGCTCCCATTACTTAATTATATCCAGGTGTTTTCCTCTCTCAGGTTCTTTCTCCAGATGGAATGAAAATGTAACCGTGAATACATAAGGCAAGATCGAAGGGGAGAGGAAAGAAGGAGGAAGTAGCTGAATATGCTGTGTGAAGCAAATTATGGCCCCGTGTAGATTCATCAGTCCTCCCGGCTGGATTAAGGGAGGGCCTTTCTAATGAAGTTTGCCCCGTCAAAATGAAGGGACTAATTCTGATTTAGCTGAGGTAATGAACTTCCCCACTCCTAGTGAGAACAGCACCATGGGGCGAGAGAGAGAGAGAGAGAGGAGCAAGGGAGAGAGAGAGAAAGACAGGACAGGGGAGAGAATAGACTAGACTAGGGACAGATTAGGTAGCGAGAGAGTATGTCTCTCACAGAGCAAGAAAAAAAAAATATTATGCAAAACGTCTGTCTAGTATTTGCTGAGATGTATTAAATTTCCAGCGCAGGCGCCTGTGTTATATAAAATGATGCTAATGTCTGGCGGACCCGCTGCGAACGGTGGCTTGCTGGTCCCGAGCATGCGTGGCTGGCCGCTACATGGAGCGTGCTCAGTGGGACTCGCTTTTTCTATTACGGAAAACCTCTAGACACCTGATGATGAATTCTCTCTCACCAAATGTTCCCCTCTCTTTTTTGTGTGGAAAATATGAGCGTTTTTCTAAATGACTTTGGAGAGCCCGGCGTGGGGCTCGGTGCTCTGTGGTCTGCGCCAAGCGCAGGGGTAGAGGGGGGTGTGGGGAGGGGGGGGGGGGTGTAGAGGAGGGAGGAGGGGATGGGGGGGGGGTGGTCCCTCTGCAGCAGGCTAAGGGGGTCAATTAAGGAGAGCACTGATAATTATAAGCCGGCAGAAACGCAGGGGCTGGCTAATTGTACAGTGCTCCATGCCGCGAGCCCAGCCAAGGGGCCTCTCTCCATTTCGCCAGCCCCTCTCTCCAGTCCTCTCTCCTCTCCCGTTCCTTTGTGTGGATGGGCCGCATATGACCCCATAGAGCCACACGCGCCTCAGCTTGCACAGCGCTGCTGCCACAATGAGGTGACGGAAGAAAGGCTCTTGCATGTGTGTCGTAGTTAACTTTGTACAATCAGGTCACTCACTCTTTTCATGGGTAGAAAGAGAGATTCTTGTTAGATTCATCCCCCCTCTCCCTCCCTCGCTCTTCTTTGCCTGTTTGTGTGATTTGCTTCTGTGTTTTTCTCTCTTCAGAGTCAGAGTCTTGTGATGTTGTAACGCAGGGCTATAGTCCATTTGACCTTTATGTTCTCCTAAAAAGAAAAAGGCCCAGCAGTTTAGAATAGGGCCTGGATTAAGTAAAAGAGAGCAGTTGACTGCAGAATGGTGTTTGTGCGGCTGCAGGGGGTCTAGTGCTCCACTGACATCCATCTCAGCAGCTAGCCTGCACTGTTTGTCCCCGACGGACCTCCATACCCAGCCTCAAGCTGCAGTGCCTACACATAATTCGTTAACAAGTCTTCTGCTCTGCTCTCCCTTTTGTTGTGGTGTTTTTTTTTTGTGGGTTTGCTGCAGCCTCAATGACCTACCAACTATTAATTTGTCCAAGTTATGACATGTGTCTTTCTTGCGTTAGGAATGATGGCGAATGATGGCGAAACTGTAAGCTGTTTAGCAACAAAGTAGATTGTATAGCCCCTAAGTAGCGTGCAAACTCCAGCTCTTTTTCTCTGGTGTAAGTACAGACTAACCTCCAGCAGCATCCTGCACTTCAGCTGAATACTGATTAGCTAGAGAGAAAATGCCACATGTCTCATGTCTTCTGACGATTGATTGATTATAGCATGTCTTTGCATGCATTGTAGCAGTCTGTGCATAACCTGTGCATTACCCGTTACCAGGCTACACCTTTGCTACCGTGTCCTCAGACGTTACGCATTTGTATCTCCACAACCAAACCCCTGTCAGGTTGGCAAGTCAGTATGTGCCTGGACCCAGCCACCACGACCGCCTTTGGGAGGGTTCGAGGCATTTAATGTAGGTGGTGGAGATAGAGAGAAAGTGGAGACTAGCTGTGCTCTGTTTAGCACCTACAACGTGCACTGCGCACTGCCGTGCGTTCAGGTTCAGATTCAGCCTGCATCAGACCCAGAGGCCTGACACTCTCCCAGAGGCTGTTTCCCAAATGGCACCCTATTCCCTTTATAGTGCACTACTTTTAACCAGAGCGATATGGGCCCTGGTTTAAAAGTAGGGCACTATAAAGAGAATAGAGGTGCCATTTGGGACACAGTTGTGTATCCCCCCCTGACCCCCCCCCCCTCACCCCCCACCCCAATCTCCCCCACTGACATGTCACACCCGACAATCTCACCCCTTGGTTCGGTTCCCTCTGGAGGGTTGGAACAAACGTCACACTGAAATGGCATGAACTTGGGAACCTGACATGGGGTCTGTTTGTCTGCCTGTCTGTGACACCTTGTTCTTCAATCTTCCAGATTCCATTATTCTCTCTTTTGTCATGAGTGGGTACTCTTCTCCGCTACACATCTCTCCTATATTATTCTTGTTTCCCTCATATATCTGGTATAAAGGTCATTTTATCAGTCCTAATGAGGTAATTAGCTAGCATTTGACCATATTAGGTCATCGTTATCATCATACTTGTATAGTAATGAGGGTGATTTCCAGGATTAGATAGCTTTCCTATAGGGTTTATTCTATAATGTTGTACATAATTGCATGTCCTCCTCTTTAAACTGAGAAGGCAGGAGATAGACATTAGTTATGTTCGCCTCCAGGCGCCAGTTCTCCAATCAGCCTAGGTCCAGTGGGAGCCTGGTCCCTGTGCGGTAGCTAGCTCCCACCTACCAGCTACATCCACATCCCCGCCCCCTTCCTCTTCTCAACGCTCTAATGGGCCTTGTAGTATCTCTAAAATGAACCCGAGTTCCACGTGAGAAGGGGTTCTATATCTCCAGAGAACACACACACACACACACACACACACCACCGCACAGAGAGGCGGCGCGGCGTTGATTTGTATTCATCCATAATTCCATGGGCCTTAATCACTCTGATTTCCCCCCCATTATACAGTGCCTTGCGAAAGTATTCGGCCCCCTTGAACTTTGCGACCTTTTGCCACATTTCAGGTTTAAAACATAAAGATATAAAACTGTATTTTTTTGTGAAGAATCAACAACAAGTGGGACACAATCATGAAGTGGAACGACATTTATTGGATATTTCAAACTTTTTAAACAAATAAAAAACTGAAAAATTGGGCGTGCAAAATTATTCAGCCCCCTTAAGTTAATACTTTGTAGAGCCACCTTTTGCTGCGATTACAGCTGTAAGTCGCTTGGGGTATGTCTCTATCAGTTTTGCACATCGAGAGACTGAAATTTTTTCACATTCCTCCTTGCAAAACAGCTCGAGCTCAGTGAGGTTGGATGGAGAGCATTTGTGAACAGCAGTTTTCAGTTCTTTCCACAGATTCTCGATTGGATTCAGGTCTGGACTTTGACTTGGCCATTCTAACACCTGGATATGTTTATTTTTGAACCATTCCATTGTAGATTTTGCTTTATGTTTTGGATCATTGTCTTGTTGGAAGACAAATCTCCATCCCAGTCTCAGGTCTTTTGCAGACTCCATCAGGTTTTCTTCCAGAATGGTCCTGTATTTGGCTCCATCCATCTTCCCATCAATTGTAACCATCTTCCCTGTCCCTGCTGAAGAAAAGCAGGCCCAAACCATGAGGCTGCCACCACCATGTTTGACAATGGGGATGGTGTGTTCAGCTGTGTTGCTTTTACGCCAAACATAACGTTTTGCATTGTTGACAAAAAGTTCAATTTTGGTTTCATCTGACCAGAGCACCTTCTTCCACATGTTTGGTGTGTCTCCCAGGTGGCTTGTGGCAAACTTTAAACGACACTTTTTATGGATATCTTTAAGAAATGGCTTTCTTCTTGCCACTCTTCCATAAAGGCCAGATTTGTGCAATATACGACTGATTGTTGTCCTATGGACAGAGTCTCCCACCTCAGCTGTAGATCTCTGCAGTTCATCCAGAGTGATCATGGGCCTCTTGGCTGCATCTCTGATCAGTCTTCTCCTTGTATGAGCTGAAAGTTTAGAGGGACGGCCAGGTCTTGGTAGATTTGCAGTGGTCTGATACTCCTTCCATTTCAATATTATCGCTTGCACAGTGCTCCTTGGGATGTTTAAAGCTTGGGAAATCTTTTTGTATCCAAATCCGGCTTTAAACTTCTTCACAACAGTATCTCGGACCTGCCTGGTGTGTTCCTTGTTCTTCATGATGCTCTCTGCACTTTTGACGGACCTCTGAGACTATCACAGTGCAGGTGCATTTATACGGAGACTTGATTACACACAGGTGGATTGTATTTATCATCATTAGTCATTTAGGTCAACATTGGATCATTCAGAGATCCTCACTGAACTTCTGGAGAGAGTTTGCTGCACTGAAAGTAAAGGGGCTGAATAATTTTGCACGCCCAATTTTTCAGTTTTTGATTTGTTAAAAAAGTTTGAAATATCCAATAAATGTCGTTCCACTTCATGATTGTGTCCCACTTGTTGTTGATTCTTCACAAAAAAATACAGTTTTATATCTTTATGTTTGAAGCCTGAAATGTGGCAAAAGGTCGCAAAGTTCAAGGGGGCCGAATACTTTCGCAAGGCACTGTATGTAAATATATAGTTCCCTTGGAGAGGTAGAGCCAAGTAAACCCACCGACTGTTTACAGGCCCTGAGATGTCTACTCTACCATGCTACAGTACCATACACAACCATATAGCTTTTCTCTACATACTAGTATGTCCTCTCAAAACCCAAATGAGATCATTCTCTTGCCTTCTGTCAATTTCTAAAAGTATAACAGTCACAAGTATCATCTCTGAGTTTGTAGATGAAAGCTGTTGGAACGGAGGATATGTGACTGAGTCTTACAGAAACAGCTGTGGCCCAGTCTCGATTTTGTGGCCTACTGTGTCCTGTATAGTGGGACAAGCTTCCTCCTTTCAGGACAGCGAGTTCCTGCCTATCTTTCACAAATGTCTGAACCCTATCTCAATCAATCCCAACAATTATGATATGTTATTGTCTCACTTAGCTTTCTTAAGATGAATGCACTAATTGTAAGTCGCTATGGATAAGAGCGTCTGCTGAATGACTAAAATGGAAATGGTAATGTCATTTTATGCATGACAATTTCCTCAGATGTATTCTATTTGTTCTCTGTGACCTATAGTACATTATACAACTGGTGGGTCTAATCCTGGATGCTGATTGGTTAAAACTGGATTCCAGCCAGTGTCAATTCCACAAGTTAACACCAGCTAAATCTATGATGTTAAAATGCCTATTTACTCTGTTCCATCAGACTGAGCAATCCATTGTCTCATCAGCCCATCCAGGTAATTTATATACTAGATCTACACTGTAAAAGCATGAAGACATTATCTCCCATTTCTTTTTGGTTTTCAACAGCGGAGATTTGTATAAACCTTGTCGTCTGTCTCTCCGACATTTGCAACATTGTCTTAATATCACAAGGAGCTGTGAAATAAGTATGTTTGAACTTTAAGGAAACATTCTGTTAAAGTCATGAAATACTGAGAAAATAATGTTTTTTGTCAAGTTCCTTAAATGTACTGAGAATATTCCAAAGTTAAGCAACTGTCCTGCACCATTTCCTGAAAGATGTGGGAAGGTTGTAAGCAAAATAACCTTAGGGCAACCACGATCACACCAAGCTCAAATAAACATGTGGTTCTCAGAGGGTTACAGTATGTACAAAAAAAGTGATCAACTTAAGATCCTATATCTGTACTCTACGTACTCATACAGTATACACAAAGCTGCACTATCATTCATGTATAAGTGGTGTAAGCAACACAACTTGGACAGCCAGACAAGACAGCAAGAAAACAAACCCCAGTGTCCCAAACAACCAAAACAACCTTCAACAGAACATGAACTTCAGCCTGGTTGCTAAAGACTAAACACAAGAAGAAGAAATAGTACTGTCCTTTTTTAGAAATAGTATTCCACCTCCGTCTCCCTCCTTCCACATGGGAGAGATATTAGGCGTTTGTGTTTTAAGGAGCTGTGGAATACATAAACCATGAGCCTTAGGAGTGCCACCAGGCCCTGTGGATATGCAGATAGGCTTGCTTTGCTCGTGTCAGGGACGCTTAGAGGAGCAGGAACAGAGCAGCTCTCATCTAAAGGATTTCTCTTATGAGTGCAGGGGGACAGGGTGGTGGCAGTGGAGGGAGGGACACTCAGGAGAATGGAGGGAGGGAGGGAGGGAGGGAGGGAGGGAGGGAGGGAGGGAGGGAGGGAGGGAGGGAGGGAGGGAGGGAGGGAGAGCTGCCAGTCCCCAGTGGCTCTGTGACTATATCCAGAGTCTGCTCCTGTCGGTGCAGAGTGGGCCGGGATGGGGGCTCTTGAATGCTCTGTGCTGATTTGACAGCCCTGGGGGAGGCCAGGGGAGCGACAGGAAGTGACCTCACACCGACGAGGGAGCTATAGGGGAGCGCTGGCTGACTTCCTCCCCTGACTCTCACTAAGGAACAGACTGCCAGTGTGATCCAACCCCTGCTCCACTGCTGCATACAGACCCGTCCCCCCATACACAGCAACATTACAGGGACTGTCAGTGCGGAACAGACGTGTACACTCCACACTTGTCCTGTGTTCTTTTACACACACACTCACTCTTCACATACACACACACAAATACACACATGCACACTTACACACTTACATGAAAATACACATACACACATGCACACATACACACAGTAGTGAATACTTCTCATACTAACAAGCAAACACATGTCTTAGATTCACACATACACACCCACTCACACTCACCCACACAAACACGCATGCACCCAAGGTCAGACAGTTGGGCAGGTGCAGAGTTATCTGCATAATGAGGCAGGCCAGGTCTCTGAAGGGACAGGAATGTGCTCCAGGGTTAAACCATGGCTGCACCTATGGGCACAGGCATGGAGCACTCTGAATACACACACGCACACACACACACACACACACACACACACACACACACACACACACACACACACACACACACACACACACACACACACACACACACACACACACACACACACACACACACACACACACACACACACACACACACACACTCACACACACACACAGCCACGTTGAATGGGGATCAAAGTGGATCCAACTCCAACTCGCTATCTTAAACAGGTGCACAAATGATTCACACCCACATACACACACACACATACACACACACATACACAGCATGTCTTTCAAAAGGGAGGGCAAGATCACAAGTGACATGATCATCTCCTCTGATTGTTATTTGTACCTATCCATCCATACTGTAAGCCACTGAGCCAGACACACACTGTAAGACAATAGCTCTTCCAGACTATGCCAGCTTTAAATGTTTGTTTTGAGGCCTTGGTAGAATTTCCTCATCTGCTTTACAGGGCCAGATGGTTGGGTTATAAGGAGAAGACGGCAGGCCTAGAGGAGCCTGTGGTGACATACTGCACAAACAGACTCTGTATGTAATACATGAGTAGACTCACCATGTTGCCCTTTTTTCTAGAACAGCCCAGGTCATTGGGTTGTACTTTTCACTCTATACTCTAGTTCAATCTTGAGGTATAGAATAGGCTAGTCACCAAAACAGATGAACAACTTTATTTCTTTGCTACTGTAACACCCTTATGAAGTGACTCCACCCCACTTGTAAAGGTGGAAACCAATTTAATTGAACCTGATATTGTAATTTGTTTATTTATGTTGTGTGGCAAAGCTTGTTGTAATCGACTGCAGGTTTCAGAAATTAGTAGATTGTTATAATTTTGCCAAATGTTGTTAGTGGAGTGAACCAGCCCATGTTGTTTAATGTGTGCTTTGAGCAGCGAAACAACAATTGACCATAAAAGTACAAATGGGAAAGTCACTGGCAGTGTGTGGGCTGGGGTTTTAAAACACGGGCATCTAGGTGGATCTGGGTTCAATCTGTTCCTGTTCATCGCAGGCCATTGTTGTTTAGCTGAGCGGCGTTGCCAGATCTGTGAGTCAGGTTGCCAGATTTGCCCAAGGCCCATCCGGTAACACTCCGCTCTGATCCTCCAGGGCCTGGTATAGCCACAGCTGGTGGATTGTGTGTTTGCACGTCTGGCACCCTGGGCCCATGTTGTGTGCATTGGGCTGTAGAGACTGAAGGATGAGCCCCAGCCCTGGTTGGGCCCCCAGAGACCCTCCTCCCCATATCCCCCACCCCCCTCTAGTTGGCCCCATGCCTGGACCCATACTTCACGGGACAGGGGAACTTTGACAGAGCACAGGCCCAACCCCATGGAGAGTGCACTAGGTTTTTATTGACGTGCAGTTCAGGAGATGGGCAGCTCCGCTCCAATTGGCTCTGTCGAAGTCTGAGTCAGCGGATCGTTGTGCAGCAAATGAGCGGTAGGGCAGGTTCAGCGTCTCAACCAACGCCAGTTATTTCAGCTATCAACTGCCTTGTCGGTCCAAGGTAATCTAACGTCTGTAGGAAGACGTGCCACACATTCTAATGTGATGGGGGAATGGAGACACACGCCATTGTCATGGGCAATATCTAACTTGATGTATTAGTTATGACAAATATAGGAGATTTTTATTCGAGGAGAGATGGAGTCAAATTGAAGTGGACAAAAACGGATTTTAACAGATTTAAATTTTACTCATCCCCAATAATCAGAATAACGTCGTCGGTGGTTATGTAGTGGGTTGCCATGGTGATAATGAAGGGATGTAAAGGTTGATATGGTGACATCTCTATAATGACCACTTATCGAATCCAATTGAATGCTACTCGTATTGTTTATTTTTATATTTTGATTAGGAAATAAGTCTGTTTCCACGCTTGGCTATTCTTACATTTGTCACTTAATCTGTACATTAGCCTATATGCTTCTTTGTGTATTGCACTTTCCCTTATCAACCTAGCACTGCACTACACATTCATTTGCCCACACCAAGTCGCCCAGAAATTAATTTGTGTGTAAGCCAATCAAAAAGAGCCAAGCTTGCCATGTTCAAAGTGCAAGACCTCGCCTGTGCAATTAGGCCCCCCACTGGCCGTCCAATTTATGCCTGATGGGTCTAGATCACACATTATATTGCTTCTCGTACGAGCCGTGAAAGTCACAGGCAGGAGCCTTTGACACAAATGTGTTGGAGCTAAATGAAATGGGGAAGGAGGAGAAAAGAAAAGGAAGAGACTGGATCCCTCTCTGCTGTTGGTGCTCTGATTATTCACTTCTGACTGTCTTATTGTTTCTTTCTCCATAGAAGAGGGTCTGAACCATGAGTGTAAGCTCTGCAGTCAGTCATTCGACTCGCCAGCCAAACTCCAATGCCACCTGATCGAGCACAGCTTCGAGGGCATGGGCGGCACCTTCAAGTGTCCAGTCTGCTTCACAGGTGAGTGTGTGTGTGTGTGTGTGTGTGTGTGTGTGTGTGTGTGTGTGTGTGTGTGTGTGTGTGTGTGTGTGTGTGTGTGTGTGTGTGTGTGTTTGTACGTGCGCATGTGCATGTATTTTTAAGCCATGTTTCCATAAAGCTCATTATTTGTCTGAAATGGCAAATGGTTTTCTAAAGGAGTGGGGAAAGGTCAGAGAGGCAGGTCAGCCAAAGCTGAGAGCAGTTTACTGCAGGCCCCTTTTTATTGACTCAAATTGCCTCCAGACTGACACCTACAGACTGTCATGAGCAGAAACAGAGAGAGAGAGAGAGAGAGAGAGAGAGAGAGTGTGTGAAGTGAAGGAGGGAGAATGAAGTGCTAATTGTGGATGTCGGTGGTGCTGATAGCTGTAATGATCTCATCTGTCTGTGTGCGAGGAGGTGGAAGGACCATGCAGGACTCCCCCGGAGAGGATAACGCCCTCCTTTAGTATCAACAGGGTTAACTATCTCTATAATGAAATCTGCAAAGTCGTTAACTTGTCTTCCAGCTCCTCACCACTCTTTCTCCCCCCTCTCTCACCTCTATAGCTGTACTCTTTCTCCCCCTCTATCAGCTCTATAGTTGTACTCTTTCTCCCCCTCTATCAGCTCTATAGCTGTACTCTTTCTCCCCCTCTATCAGCTCTTTAGCTGTACTCTTTATCCACCCTCTATCAGCTCTATAGTTGTACTATTTCTCCCCCCTCTCTCAGCTCTATAGCTGTACTCTTTCTCCCCCCTCTATCAGCTAAATAGTTGTACTCTTTCTCCCCCTCTATCAGCTCTATAGTTGTACTCTTTCTCCCCCTCTCTATCAGCTCTATAGTTGTACTCTTTCTCCCCCTCTAGCAGCTCTATAGTTGTACTCTTTCTCCCCCCTCTATCAACTCTATAGTTGTACTCTTTCTCCCCCTCTATCAGCTCTTTAGCTGTACTCTTTCTCCCCCCTCTATCAACTCTATAGTTGTACTCTTTCTCCCCCCCTCTATCAACTCTATAGTTGTACTCTTTCTCCCCCCCTCTATCAGCTCTATAGCTGTACTCTTTCTCCCCCTCTATCAGCTCTTTAGCTGTACTCTTTCTCCCCCTCTATCAGCTCTTTAGCTGTACTCTTTCTCCCCCTCTACCAGCTCTTTAGCTGTACTCTTTCTCCCCCCTCTATCAACTCTATAGTTGTACTCTTTCTCCCCCTCTATCAGCTCTTTAGCTGTACTCTTTCTCCCCCTCTATCAGCTCTTTAGCTGTACTCTTTCTCCACCCTCTATCAGCTCTTTAGCTGTACTCTTTCTTTTCACTATTTTCCATTCCTCAGCTTTTTACTCACTTTACTCATGTTTAGCTTTGTGTTATCATAATTGTTTCATGACTTGTTCCATCATGTAATGTTTTGGAAGTCTCATCGTTTTACTGGTTTCCTCTTTTCCCTCCTCCTCTCTTCTTCGTTCAGTCTCCAGCTCTTCTCTTTTCCTATCGTCCAGCAGATCCTCACTCGGGGTTCCTTCTCTCTCTTTTCCTCAGTCTTCTCCACCCCTCCTCTCATCCCCCTCTTCTCTCATTGCTGGTTGGCCTTATCTCTCTTTTAGCAGGAGCTTATTGATATTTCCCTCTCCCCCTCCTCCTTCCTCCCCCCACCAGGGTCGTTCCGTTTAATATACAGAGCATGCTTTCTTCATATGAGCCTTTCTTCACCTGTAGCTTTGACAGACAGGTCGCCCCGTCTCCCTCTGCGTCCATATCGATCCCGATGGCGGGTGCAGGAGAGGAAGGAAAGCAGAGAGAGAGAGTGAGAGCACCCTCAGGACAGTGGTGGTAGAGCAGACACACAGAGGTGGGGAACGGGGATAGATGGAGGATGGAAGTGGTGGACCATGGGGAGTATAGAGGGAGAGACTGAAAGACCTGCTTCTGTCGAGGGAGGGAGGGAGAGAGGGAGCACACTGGGTTTCTCAGGCAGTCTCTGGATAAGGAGAAATGGGTTGGAGGCAGTTTGTCGGTGAGATCCAGTCTGTCCTTGAGAACATTTATCCCACTTAAAAGTCTCTATCTAAATGATCTATTTCCAGTCTACCCGGTGAGCCATGTCTATGTGGGAGGGTCCAAGTGACTGTCAGTTGTTCCTCTGAGTTAATTACACTGTAGTCTGGTGGCGGTAGAGAACGGACAGAACGGACAGGCCATACAGGAGCTGGAAGAAAAACATAGATAGAAAGGAAGGAGAAGAAAACTTTGGGGAAAGCTACAGTGCAGCTCTGCAAATTGCAAGTTGTGAATGTAAGATGAAAGGATGAAGGGAGAGAAGAGAAGGAGAAGAGAGCTGGGGAACGGGAGGAGAGGAGAGGGGTCCATAAGCCCCTGGATGATGAGAGACAGCGAGAGAGAGTGAGGCTGACTCTCCCAGGAAAGCTTTGACAGGTTTCAGAAGTGGGGGAGCCTGCAGCTAGAAGTGTCTGCTCTGCCTGCACCCTTAGGAGTGGCTGCGAGGGGCTGCCAGGGAAAATGTGATTGGGAATATTATGAGGGTTAAGACAAAGAAAACAGAAGAAAGTGTTCAGGATGAATGTGTTTCCCCCCCTTATGTCACAGCAGGAAACTGAAAGTCACAAAACTCCAGGATGTTCTTTGTCTTTTTCTGACAATAGCAAGTTTATGACAAATAGGTATATTAATTAGCTGGTCCTCCATGAACTTGCCAGTCTCTTCCGTAACGATTTTAGAATTAGGTTTTTCCAAATAAAATACATATTAAAAAGCATCACAAAATGAAGTTAATTACCAACAATAAAATAACATCAGTCACAGAGCATTCACTCCTGTTGCGGCAAATTTAAATCTATATTATCATGAACTCCTGGATGTGAAATTAAAAGAGAAGTAAATAGAATCGATAAATACATTTTTTTTAAAGAAAAAAGCAGGATCAACTTTTCCCCTATATAAAGAGCTTAGCATTGGTGTTGTATGTGTAGAGAGGGAGAGAGAGATAGCCTGCAGAGAGCATCATCCACCCTGCCAAAATAAAGATGAGCTGGGGCCTGTGCCGGGGCCTGTAGTAAAGGAGACGTCTGCCATGGCGGAGGCCCTTGAGATCTAATCAGAGTGCTTAATATCCCCCACAGCCAGGAGACCTTGGCCCCTCCGCCCAGCCGCCCAGCCCAGACTGGCCCCAGCCCTGCTCAGCCTCATTCACTCAGTCGGCCTCCACTCACACAGCCAGAAAAGACCACAAAGTTGGATTCCTCGTATTCGCACACTCTCTCTCTCTCTTTCTCGCGCACACACTTGTTTTTTCACTCGGTCTCCCTGTTTTTCACTGTCTCTATCATTCACTCTCTCTTTCTTGCTCTCTCCGTCTCGGTCTCTCTCACTCTCTCGCTCTCTCTTTCTCTCGACAGACACTCTGCCTGCAATGCTTTCAGCTTTCATTGTATACTTATGCATGATGCCGGTGAATGAATGCTGAGTTATGCATTGATGCCCTAGCTGTGCCATGCTGATGCAACTTGTGTCTCGTTCAGGGCCGCCGGAAAACGTGTGGCAAGGCGGCATTTGCCACATCACTTTTCAATCAGGTGTGGCAGCGCCATACCACTTTTGATTTAGTTTAATCAAATATATTGAGTGTTAAAAGAAGGGCGAAAAGTGCTGTTTGCCTCATGATTTGTCAACTTGTGCCCATTTTCTCTGTCATTTGGGGCGGCAGGGTAGCCTAGTGGTTAGAGCGTTGGACTAGTAACCGGAAGGTTGCAAGTTCAAACCCCCGAGCTGACAAGGTACAAATCTGTCGTTCTGCCCCTGAACAGGCAGTTAACCCACTGTTCCTAGGCCGTCATTGAAAATAAGAATTTGTTCTTAACTGACTTGCCTAGTTAAATAAAGGTAAAATAAAAATAGATTCACGGAAATTGCAGGTCGTGTGGGCGGGGCACAACGCTCTCCACTTTCCTGCGGTATTTATTTAGCATGATAACACATCACTCCCGACAGACAAACTCTCACGTAAGTGTAGCAGCCATTACACTTAAACATTATCGATCTTGCATGCTGTATTGCATGGAAACAATAGTATTTTTCAGTCTAATCAACTGTAGGCTACTAACAACAGCAGCTGCATAGGCGTGTTGGTTGTGCGTAATTATGCTGCAAAACAGATAGGGTTGGCTTAGATTATTGACAACATGTAAACTATATTTTTCTCCAATGTTTATTGATAACATAAATACATTTGCAAAATGAGCACTTGTTGTCTCTCGAATACGTAATTACAGTTGCCATATTAGCATTGACATGAAATAAACAACACCTCAGAACGAACTTTAGCTGACTAGATTACCTAGACGTTTTCTATCCAACTGGAAATGAATCAATAAACACAATAGCTGACAGACTGTGAGTTCCCGTTTTATCAAGCCTACAGTTGCATAGGCAGGAGGAGTACATCGTGCAAACCTGCAGTTGCATAGGGCAGGAGGAGTACACTGTGCAAACCTACAGTTGCATAGGGCAGGAGGAGTACACCGTGCAAACCTACAGTTGCATAGGGCAGGAGGAGTACACCGTGCAAACCTGCAGTTGCATAGGGCAGGAGGAGTACACCGTGCAAACCTACAGTTGCATAGGCAGGAGGAGTACACCGTGCAAACCTACAGTTGCATAGGGCAGGAGGAGTACACCGTGCAAACCTGCAGTTGCATAGGGCAGGAGGAGTACACCGTGCAAACCTACAGTTGCATAGGGCAGGAGGAGTACACCGTGTAAACCTGCAAAAAGCTAACTCGGCCCTGTGAGTTTTATTGTCCAATCATGTTGCTTTCTCTGTCTGTGTATAGGAAACCTCCCTAGGCCTCCTTTAAAAATATCATTCATATTAACAAGTACATGGTTGCTGCAGCTCGACAGAGTTTTCATCCTTCCCAAAGCCAGGAGTTTTTCCAGGAGTTTTTTAAAACCATGTCACCTGATTAGAAAAACTCTGGTCCCATCATACCTCATCTTTTTACAACAGATGAATCATGTCATACCGTATGAGGTCCGGGGTTTTACCTGGTTTACCTCATTTTTTTCCCAGTATTACTTTAGTGCCTTGTTGCAGACAGGATGCATGTTTTAGAGTATTTCTTTTCTGTACAGGCTTCCTTTTCACTCTGTCAATTAGGTTAGTATTGTGGCATAACCACAATGTTGTTGATCCATCCTCAGTTTTCTCCTATCACAGCATTAAACTCTGTAACTGTTTTAAAGTCACAATTGGCCTCATAGTGAACTCCCTGAGCGTTTTCCTTCCTATCCGGCAACTGAGTTAGGAAGTACGCCTGTATCTTTGTAGTGACTGGATGTATTGATACACCATCCAAGGTGTAATTAATAATGTTACTTGTTTAAGAACATTTTTACTCCTGAACTTATTTGGGCTTGCCATAACAAAGAGGTTGAATACTTATTGACTCAAGACATTTCAACTTTCCATTTTGTATTGATTTGTAAAAGTTTCAAAATACTTTATTCCGCTTTGACATTATGGCTATTGTGTGTAGACCAGTGACAGAAAATCTCAATTTAATACATTTTAAATTCAGGCTGTAACACAACAAAATATAGAAAAAGTCAAGGGGTGTAAATACTTTCTGAAGGCACTGTACAGTCGTGGCCAAAAGGTTTGAGAATTACACAAATATTAATTTCAAAAAGTATGTTGCCTCAGTTTGGATGATGGCAATTTGCATATACTCCAGAATGTTATGAAGAGTGATCAGAGGAATTCCAACTCATTGCAAAGTCCCACTTTGCCATGCAAATGAACTGAATCCCCAAAAAACATTTCCACTGCATTTCAGCCCTGCCGCAAAAGGACCAGCTGACATCTTGTCAATGATTCTCTCGTTAACACAGGTGTGAGTGTTGACGAGGACAAGGCTGATTGAGTTCGAATAACAGACTGGAAGCTTCAAAAGGAGGGTGGTGCTTGGAATCATTGTTCATCCTCTGTCAACCATGGTTACCTGCAAGGAAACATGTGCCGTCATCATTGCTTTGCACAAAAAGGGCTTCACAGGCAAGGATATTGCTGCCAGTAAGATTGCACCTAAATCAACCATTTATTGGATCATCAAGAACTTCAAGGAGAGCGGTTCAATTGTTGTGAAGAAGGCTTCAGGGCGCCCAAGAAAGTCCAGCAAGCGCCAGGACCGTCTCCTAAAGTTAATTCAGCTGCGGGATCGGGGCACAACCAGTATAGAGCTTGCTCAGGAATGGCAGCAGGCAGGTGTGAGTGCATCTGCACCCACAGTGAGGCGAAGACTTTTGGAGGATGGCCTGGTGTCAAGAAGGGCAGCAAAGAAGCCACTTCTTTCTAGGAAAAGCATCAGGGACAGACTGATATTCTGCAAAAATGTACAGGGACTGCTGAGGACTGGGGTAAAGTCATTTTCTCTGATGAATCCCCTGGTGACGAACAATGCCTTTTCCAGCATGATGGAGCACTTTGCCACTAAGTGGCTCGGGGAACAAAACATCGATATTCACATCGTTATTGTGAAGTTGAAATGTCTAGGAGCAACAACGGCTCAGCCGCGAAGTGGTAGGCCACACAACTCACAGAATGAGACCGCCGAGTGCTGAAGCGCGTAGCATGTAAAAATGTCTGTCCTCGGTTGCAACACTCACTACTGAATTCCAAACTGCCTCTGGAGGCACGTCAGCACAAAACTGTTCATCGGGAGCCTAAGCCTAAGATCACCATGCACAATGCCAAGCGTCAACTGGAGTGGTGTAAAGCTCACCGCCATTGGACTCTGGAGTAGTGAAATGCGTTCTCACGCTTTACCATCTGGCAGTCCGATGGACCAATCTGGGTTTGGCGGGTGCCAGGAGAACGCTACCTGCCCGAATGCATAGTGCCAACTGTAAAGTTTGGTTGAGAAGGAATAATGGTCTCGGGCTGATTTTTATCATTCGGGCTATACCACTTAGTTCCAGTGAAGGGAAATCTTAACACTACAGCATACAATGACATTCTAGATGATTCTGTGCTTCAAACTTTGTGGCAACAATTTAGGGAAAGCCCTTTCCTGTTTCAGCATGGCAATGCCCCGGTGCACAAAGTGAGGTCCGTGCAGAAATTGTTTGTAGAGATCGGTGTGGAAGAACTTGACTGGCATGCACAGAGCCCTGACCTCAACTCCATCCAACACCTTTGGGATGAATTGGAACGCCAACTGCGAGCCAGGCCTAATCGCCCGGCATCAGTGACGGCCTCACTAATGCTCTTGTGGCTGAACGGAAGCAATTCCCCACATCTAGTGGAAAGCCTTCGAGGAAGAGTGGAGGCTGTTATAGCAGCAGAGGGGGGGACCAACTCCATATGAATGCCCATGATTTGGGAATGAGATGTTCGACGAGCAGATGTCCACATAGTGTATGTCTGCATGCCTACTTTCTTTTTCCTAAAATATGTGAAAAACACAAACAAAGCCACAATCATTGTAGCCGCTAAGCACGAAGCGGTTATATATTTCCAGCTTTGGATGACCTTGTGTTGTACTTAACCTTGGGATGAAACAAAGCTGTTGCGAATGGAACATCCAGCTCAAACACTCTGATAATTTATTTTCAGAAGTGGGCTATAAACCATAATCACAGCCATGGCGTTGTTTGTTCATTAGTGTGAGTATGTTCATTTCTGTGTTCAACACTGTGTTTAGTTTAGTCGTGTTCCCACGGACAGCTGTCACTGCGATATTAGTAGTCTGTGAGTGTCTGTCACTCTGGATGCGAAACGCTAGCTGCAGATATAAACTTTTATTTCTCAGGTCAGGAGCGTACGTGGCGGCCATCTGGGCGGCCGTCTGCCGTAGCTAAGTGAACCTCGGGCATATACAGCTCAATAATTAATATCAGCTCTCCCGGCTGATTTTGGGACATGTTGATGTTGCCGAGCGCCCCGTGCGCTGCAGTAGAGCTCCCGTCAGAGGCGATAGAGCTGCAGAAACCCCAAAGTGCTCTCAGATAGACACCTCCCCTTTAGCGGCTGCTTTTCACTCCCCCTCCCTGCGGCCCTCAGCCCAGGCGGCGCATGCATTAATACAAAAGTTATTTTGCCCCTTTAAGAAATTCAAATGAAGCCCAGCCCCACATGGTCACTTTTCGGGAGCGTCCAGACCTCAGAGAGTAGACAGAGGTAACATGCGTCCTTATAGCACAGACTTCTGGGATAACAAATGACATGTTTGAAGTGCTCTTCGGTGAACACAGAGAGAGAGAGAATTACACGCACACCAAGAGAGAGACATACACACAGACGCACGTCTCCCTAGTATACTGTACCAACGTGGACTATCTATGGCTTAATTAAAGCCCAAATGCATAATATACATTTATATTTTGTAAGTGTGCGTGTGTGTGTTTATATCATAGCGACTGTAGTCTGAGTCTGCATAAATAAATAGTGCCTCTGCATGAATATTTATATTGTCAATATCATTAGCGATGTATCGTAATGGAGGCCATGTTTTGCACTTGAAGCCATGCCAATTTCTTCTGTGGTTGTTTATTTTCTGGCTTGTTGTCCCAACAAGTAGTTCTAAATAAAGATCCTCATTATTCTCGTAACATTATGCGCTCATTCACTGTACCATAGTAGGATGGCCGGGTATGACCACTGTTAAAACCCCAATTATGTGTCAGAATACAAAGTTGTCTTAATTACTGACCTCATAATCATGTCTTTTTATTGTCAGTACAACACATTCATCCGTATTTAGCATCTGTTGTCGTTGCCCTTAACCAATACATGTCGGCTTTATAGCAATGACTTTCTCCTCTTTGTTTCTATGTTTCTTATTTAGCCTCTGTCATTGTGGATTATTTTGCATTCACCCTTCGCTCCGTTTATTCCATTAGCAAAATGTCTGATATTTTACTCAAAGAAGATACTCACTTCCTTTCTCCCCTTTCTCTCTCTCTCTCTCCTCTCTTCTCTCTCTCTCTCTCTCTGTAGTATTTGTCCAGGCCAGTAAGCTCCAGCAGCACATCTTCTCAGCCCATGGCCAGGAGGATAAGATATACGACTGCTCCCAGTGCCCACAGAAGTTCTTCTTCCAGACAGAGCTACAGGTGAGCCCAAACACAGGCCACGTAACGGTCACCACCACCATCAAGCGCACACATAAACCTATACACACACACTCGTGTGCGTGTACGCATGAGCACGCAAACGCCCACGCAGGCACACACACATTTCATTTTGCCTCCTCTCTGTCCCGGTTGGGATGGGAGACTCAGACAGAATTACTCCAATTGGTTTCCAAACTAATTTGTGATCAACCGATACACAATGATTTGATTTGCTTATTAGACCTAAAATATCTGGAATTAGAAGGATTAGGGGAATGTGCTTTTTGGGGAGTAATTACTATACTGTATAGAGGCCGAAACACAGTTGAGTCAATAATATGCCTCCATTTACCAGCCCTGTAATCACAGAGGAGACACTCATGGCTAAATATGATCTGTTTCCGTAGGGATACCATATCTGCCCTTCAACAAAGTTAGAATTTGGACTCTTATGAACTCTCCACGTTGTAGGGATAATCCGTTTTCGAGCAATCTCTTCCCACTGTCCTCAGAGTACTTGAACAAAAACTAAAAGGCCTTATTTTATTTCAGTCTTCATCTGTTGTTTTCAACCAGCTCAATCGTCTTTTGGGGAATTGTGCCCTGGCAGGACATGCCATGTCTTTCCTCGTTTCTTGTACAAATCCCTTGTATCTGAAACATTGTGTGTTGGCGCCTCGTGAGCACTGAGTCCTTAAAATATACGAATATAGCCATCTGAGTAGAGCAAATTTAAAAAAGCACCTTGTGAAACCCACTAGTACCGAACACCAGTCGACTGACCACGAGCCCCAACCACCACAGACACGGTCGGATTAGTGGTGCTAGCTAAGTATTAGCATCTAGCCAGCTGACGTAAGGGTGCATCCTGGGCTTTAGCTTAGCATTGACCAGAGAGGAGATGTTCATATTGAGATTCAGCCAGTCAACACAGAGCCATGTGGTGCCAGGAGGAAGGTGAATGTGATCATTATGTACCAGGTAGTTGAGTCTACAGAACAGACAGCCATGAATTAAACAAGGGATTGAGGCATCACCTTCCAACATACAGGTTGGTCATGGAAGACCAGGTTATTAGTAACTTACAAGTCTTGTGTGTTCTGACAAACTCCTAGCTAGCATCGAGTACTCTCTCTTAACACAACATGGCAAACACAGCGTCTTAGTTATCCAATTTCATCTGTCATTGGAACTAATGTTTTGAGTGTTTTTGCTATTGCCGGGGTTGTTACAAGTACCTGTAAACAATCTCAAATAACCTGGGGATGTTTTTCCAACTTTTTACTCTGACATTTTTTGGGCATGAAGTGATCCTCCAGCTCCCGGAGGTGTTGTTTCGTGCTTATATTGTTTAACACCCTTTGTGAAGAGACGGTGAGCGAACATGAAAGACATATGGCACTTTGTTGTGGGGTTGTGAAAAGGAGAGCATGGATTGTGCTTAGGGATAAGACGATCATCATATTCTACCTGCACCGTGGCATGCTCTAGAAGCAACCCCCAATGGGTCATACACACACACCGAAAGACACATGTGCACACATACACACACACACACAAAACAGAGACGCGCACACACCTATACCTACACACAAAGACGCACACACACACACACACACACACACCTACACGCAAAGCATTTCCCACTTAAACACGCATTCATTACGACATTTACATAAATCCACATCATTACAGACACACAAGTTGATTAACACCAAAACCTCCAACTCCCCCTGGGGTTCCTTTTTTTAGAAGAAGAAGAAGAAATGAAGAAATGTGTTTTCAAAGGAAGGACATTTTTCTTTGTAGACCTAGAATTTGTGTTGTACAACGCGGACAGTATTTCCGATTTAAGATACATCTTCTGAGTGTTCTAGAATATAGATGTCTCTTCTCTACTGCATCCGCACTGCCACATACGAGATATAGTCAAGGTTTATGTACTGTGTACAAGTTGTTGTTTGTTGCGGGTTGTTGTTTTTGTGCCGACTATATCACTAGTGAAAATGTCTCCCTGACATGGTGAAGTAATTTGTCAATCTCTCTCTAGTGGAGCTATCATCCAGCGGTGAGGAGATAGATGCTGCTCCTCTCTCTGCCTGGAGTTTTGACTTACTCTCTCCTCCTCCACCCTGACACTCTGGCCCACTCTCTGGCTACCTCGGCTCCTCATCTCTCACAGTAGTCTGAAGAGGTCAGGGGGTTAGTACAGGCAGAGAGAGAGAGGAGAGGGAGAGCTGCCTGCCACGGTAGGCAAGTACAGGGAAGCAGCAATGATATTTTATTAATTTGCCGCTGAGATTCCCTGAAACAGACCAAAGGCTGTGACAGGTATTCAGCACTACCCCCCTCTCCCGCACCGCCTCCCCCCTCTCCCCCGCCATCCACCCATCCTCCCCCATCGCCTCCCCCTGTGAACTCTACCCTGCGAGGGGCGAGCCAATTTTTGCCGGCCTGTCGAGATGGATGATGGGAGAGCATCCGTCTAATCAGCCCTCCCAGGAACCCCCGCCCGGCTGCCTCCCTCGGACCGGACAGATTGACTGACTCCTGGGCCTCGGTGCCCCAGAAACCACAGTCCAGAAGAAACTCTGCTCTCTCTCCCTTTCTCGCTGTCTTTCTCTCTCTCTCTTTCCCTCTTTCTCTCTCTTTCTCTCTTTCTCTCTCTTTCTCTAGCCAAGCATTGAGACACATAGACCACCCCTTTGAGATATTTCATGAGGTGCTGATGGGGAGCTCCAATGGTTCAGTGTTGGTGCTAACAGGGCTAGCTGTGGTGTGGTTTATCCGCTTTCTTCCTCTCGCTCTCTCTCATTTTCTCTCTCTCTCTCTGACCACTCAACCTCTCACTACCCCCTACTGACCACCCCTACGGCCCACCCCCCACACAGTTATAAGAGTAGGAAACACATCCTCTTCTAGCCTCTCCTCTCCTCCAATCTACTCTACTCTAACACCCTCCCATGCTCAGGTTGTCTCTACCCATTACCTTGGTCGGACAAGCCAGGGGTTTGTGGGTACTTAGGAGTAGCCATGCTGAAATACAACGGCAAACTTAAAAATACACTTTTTCCTCCTGTTTCCTTGGTATTAGCTTCAGTGGATGTGTCTCTCTCTGCCTTGTTACATAAGGAACTGAGCCATGGACAATGCTCTGCTTGCTACTCTACTGGATTAATGAGGCAGATCTATTAACTGATGGTGGCAGCAGTGAATTAGCCACA
This sequence comes from Oncorhynchus clarkii lewisi, assembly GCF_045791955.1. Taxonomy (NCBI): domain Eukaryota; kingdom Metazoa; phylum Chordata; class Actinopteri; order Salmoniformes; family Salmonidae; genus Oncorhynchus; species Oncorhynchus clarkii. The sequence goes on along the minus strand of NC_092166.1, from coordinate 25,936,432 downwards.
GCTTAAATTGGACATTTCTATGAGTGGAAGTTAATTTGTTGAAAGAAGCACATAAGTCCAGCAGCTCATCATTGGCCTGCTTGTGTTGCGATAGCACCGCAAGTGCACATGCGTGGGATATCTCCTCCCTCTCTATGGCGATGAACCCTAGTGCTCCTAAGCCTCCAAAGACAAGACAATGATATTCAAGTTACACAACAGTGAAGATTGCATTTTTTTTCTGGGATGAGATTTCCCCCCCGTTCCACTTAGCCGGGGCTCTTCTTTATCCTTCCTTTCATTATCATTCCTTGGAAGTGAGCGGCGTGAGATTGTAAGTCCTGCTCCAGTTGATAGAGGAGGACAGTGAGTGGGTATACGAGGACTTCTCTCCCTTTCCTTAGATACCCGCAGGACACGCACCTTAATTGGAGGGTCTTTTAAAAGATTCCTTCAAAGACGACTCCGCTCGGTCCAAAGCTCCAGCTCTTTAATGAGTGCTAGAAGTGACAAGAGCATGTCTGTATCATGTTGTACTTCCTCTCCTCACAAATTAGACTCTCCTTCTTTCTCAGTGTGTGACGGCCGTTATTGCCAAACGGTGGCCGATTTTTGTGTTTTAATTAAGGAAATTCATCATTTTTGTGTTTTAATTAAGGAAATTCATCATTTTTGTGTTTTAATTAAGGAAATTCATCATTTTTGTTTTTTAATTAAGGAAATTCATCATTTTTGTGTTTTAATTAAGGAAATTCATCATTTTTGTGTTTTAATTAAGGAAATTCATCATTTTTGTGTTTTAATTAAGGAAATTCATCATTTTTGTGTTTTAATTAAGGAAATTCATCATTTTTGGGAAAATACATTCTTTTTTTTAAATGAAAAAATATGATATCTTGAAAATAAAGCAGAATAATCACCATGGGTTCACTGTATTGCTAATGATAGTATTGCATTAGCATGTGTAATAGCATATCACGTGTAATAGCATAGCATGTGTAATAGCATAGCATGTGTAATAGCATAGCCCACTCTGTAAACAATATTAGAGTGATTTCTCAACGTCTGCGAGAGCAAAAAAAACGGACAGTCATCACACTAAATATTATTTCATATTTATTTAATATTTATTTAAGAGTGTCAGTGTTTTTTGGTGGGCTCTCGCAGACTTTGAGAAACCGAAACGAGGCAAAGCATCATTCAGACATGGCGAATTGGGACTACAATTCCCATGAAGATTGATTTTAGAATTTACAATTTGGAATATGTCCCCACCTTTAGTGCACCATATCCCCTAACACGTGCCACTCTGAGGCAGATCTACATTTGTTTAGCCCTCAGTGGCTTGCCAACACCTAGCTTTCTGAGAATACACTATCTTCATCTGCCAAGTGTGACAGCTTCACATGCGTTTGAACTTTTCTTTGTACCTTTTTAAATGACATGCCGTTCTTCTCTTCATCCGCCCATGTGCTCACAGTGCTGTCACCATTTCAAAAAAAAGTTGAAATAAATAAAAGGGCACAACTGTGTGTTTGTGAAGCGCCATCATTAATATTTAAGCTTATTTATAATGATGTACAAACACGCTGTACAAACAGTCGTCAGCGCTGTAAAAGGGGAAGTAAACATTGTGAGATGAATGGCGACGACGTAACACAGTCTCGGCATTCTACTTTACTACTGTAGGTGGATCAGAATTAGACAGCATGGCAAACCTAATGATCCTAAGAGGATTTTCTCTCTGCAGTGTGTGTGTGTGTGTGTGTGTGTGTGTGTGTGTGTGTGTGTGTGTGTGTGTGTGTGTGTGTGTGTGTGTGTGTGTGTGTGTGTGTGTGTGTGTGTGTGTGTGTGTGTGTGTGTGTGTGTGTGTGTGTGTGTGTGTGTGTGTGTGTGTGTGTGAGAGACATTTGTGTGAGTGTGTATGTACAGTATGTGTCTTTGTTTCTTCCTCTCCCATGGTGGGTCTGATGTGTGCATGCAAACACAGTGTCTGGAGGGAGACATGACAAAAACTCCCAGAAGCCTTTGAGGCATTCTTTTCTCTTCTTCTTCCTCCTCCGCTTGCTGTTCTACTGGGAGAAGTTAAATCCAAACAAAGAGAGGGAAGGATGCTCTGTGTTGAAATCCATCACCCAGAGTTGATCTGTTCCCTAACCGTTTCTGTTGTACTTTTAATTTGACTTTCTGCAACTTTGATAAAGCATGTCATTAACACTGGATGAGAAATTCATTACAGGTTTAATTTACCTGGTCAAATAGATTCACTTTGCAAGTGTCTGATTCTAAACGTGTTTCTACAAATTGCTGTTGAGGCTAGCTGGTCCTCACAGAATCCAATCGCACATTTCCTCATGGATTTATTTTCAAACACTGTATGTACAGTAATTATTAGACACTTCCGTTTCGTAAAGACATGATACATGACACCAATTGTGTGGCTGTTAAAAGCTAATATCCTAACTGTCTCACTCCAAACAAGTGGCTAAACTTGAGACTGCATTTGTTCCTTGTTGGCATCACAGTTTCAACTCTCACCTTGTGAAGTGCTCAATCTAACAGTAGCCTCAAATTCGCTCCTAGAATTCACTCTGTCACTGAAGTAGCTATAGCAGCAAGGGAGACAGAGGAGTAATGAGTGAGATTTGTAGGAGTGAGATTTCTGTGCTGTAGCATCATCACCTACACCAGTCAAACTCCTGTCCCTAAGTGAAGTGGTTAAATGTGAGAGTAATTGTGTTTAGTTTCTGGGACTGACATGTGGAGCTCCATGGAACCCATCTCCCTCCCAGTGACAGGCTTGGATCCCATCCCCTCTACCCCCCTGCCTCAGTCTAATTAGTCTGTGTAGCCCAGGGCTCATGTCCTACCAAGACCCATCCCCCCATCTACTTCCCAAGATGGCTCCCCTAAGAAAGATCCTTAATTGGGTTCTTAAGTCATAGTCTTCATTTTTAGTGGGGAAAGGCATCTGTGTTCTGTAGCTATCACCTCAGAAATCAGTTTGGATTATTCTCTCTCCCTTTCTCTCGCTCACTTGCTTTTTCTTTATCTCCCTCACACACTCACATACATTCCAGTTTTCTCCAGCTCCCTCACTCTCTCCCTGTTTATCTCTTATCTCCAACTCTTTCTCTCCACCTCCCTTCTTTCCCTCAACTCTCCATCTCTCTTTCTCTATCCCTCTCTTCTCTTCCTCTCCATCTCCTCACTTTCTAACGCCCCGTTCCCCTCTCTCTCTCTCTCTCTCTCTCTCTCTCTCTCTCTCTCTCTCTCTCTCTCTCTCTCTCTCTCTCTCTCTCTCTCTCTCTCTCTCTCTCTCTCTCTCTCTCTCTCTCTCTCTCTCTCTCTCTCTCTCTCTCTCTCTCTCTCTCTCTCTCCTTTCCTCTAGTCTCTTCACATAATGAGGCTCCATAATAACCCAGCGGTTGTGCAGTTGTTTTGCTATCTCAGTCAAACAGCAGGATCACCCCATAGTGGGTTTCTAGCACCATTCACTTGTCTACTTAGACAGGGTAATGAGTATCATTTGGAGGAACAAAGCACACTAGCCCTCCAATCGGGTGGTCTGTCTTTTCTCGCTACACCTCAGAAGAGAAGGATTTCACCGTTGTTTTAGGTCTTTTGTACATCCAGCCAGACAATTCCAGCTATTACTCATTTATTACATAGCTATTATACACATAACCACATGCCAGGCTAATAAGACACACACACACACACACGGACACGGACACACAGACAAACACACACCAAAGACTCCCCACCCTAGCCCCAGAGCTGTACTGAATGTCCACGAGTCCCCAGGCACCACACTTCAAACAAGACGGTCGGTTACCAAGGAGACCGTGGTGGTTGTGGCCAAACAGCGGACGAGGTCGGCTCTCCCTACGGCCTGATAAGTGTTGACTGTGGAGAATGCCAGCTGCTAGTTTTATTTATTTATTTGTTTGTATTCTTCATTGGCTAAACTGGCTAGCAGTAAACCTGGCCTGAGGCCAAACAGGAAGGTATTACACCCCTAGTGGACGTGCCAACAGTGGGGAATAAGGCTCACTCCAAGCAAAGGGGGACTGAGTCAATCCTGGCTTGTGTTCGTCAACACACAATCACTACTCAGACGGGACCCAGGGAACGTAGTACTGGGACCGCATGGGCCTGCTCTGTCTGGTCGTAAGGGTGAACTTCACAGACACAGGTCATATATGATCAGTTTTGTTACAATACGTGGAAAACACAATAACACACCCTAGAACACAATGGCTATTTAGTGCTTTGTGGAATGGAATATAATTTGCCCAGTGCTTTGTGTTCGTAGTTCAGATACAGCATGACCCATATATGTGTCTCTTAAAGCAGCCCAGTGTTCATGTTAAAAGGTCAAATGGTTAATGGTCAAAGAGAAATACAAATAGCTTCTTAACAAAGAGCAAGAAATAATAAGACTGTCTGTCAGTGGTCTGAGTGGGGAGTGGAGGTTTGCAACTCTGTTTCTTATTGGTCTATTAACTCATGTATCTCCTGGTGGTGTTACCAGGCAGGCCAAAACTCCATCAAACCAAAACAGGCAGAAATTTCAGGCGGTATTTTCAAGCATTTTTATCATAATTTTCACAATTTCACAGTGATATTCCAACTTCATATTGTGGAAATATATATAAAACATAGGAAATCATGTTTTTGACTGCACTGGGCCTTTAACCTGTTATCTGTTCTGAGGCCTGTGAGGTCTTTGTCTCAGCATAGCTCAGCGGCAGCCTGCTCTGCTCTTATGCCTTAATTAAACTCCTGACTGATGACTAGCAGTGTGCTGCGGCTGGATCTCTGTGGTTTGGCGCTCCGCTTGCTCCCCGTGCTCCAGATGCAGCTATGTTAGCAGACTTATGACAGCTACAAGCAGAGAGGTAGTTTCAGCTCACACTGACTAGACATGGGGGGCTAGCCTCGGGCTGTTACGGTGACCGTATTACCGCTACACCGGTAATAGTCAACACACAATCACTACTCAGACGGGATCCGGTCATGAGTCTTGACGGCATTCAAATACCACGTGATCGTTTAGTCACGGTAATTAGGCTTCTCCAAGCTCTGATGCTGCTGATGGTCATTAGTAGCCTACCAAACTTGTTAACTGCCTGGTACTCAACACTCTATTGTCCCTCTAATCACTCTGACATCAATGTAAATGTAATCGAAAATCTAATCAAACACTTCATGAAAGCCCATGAGCTCATGTTGCGCAACATTTCTATAGGCTATGCAGTATCTTAAATATGCATCTGGGAATTGGAAAGGACACTCGCAGTTGCATCCCCGATGTGTCACTTGTAGCCTGTTAGAAAGACCCGATCACATGACGGGCATTGGCTAATAAGAATTTAGCTATCTGAGAGAGCCATGTGAGTGAGAGGTGCTTCGGAGCATGCAGCCAAGAGAAGGGAATTATAATTATTATATTCAGCCCAAGAGCACAACGGCCACTGGCCGCAAAAGGCACGGATTATTGTGTTTGTCAAATTGTGAATGTGAGACTGATGAAGTGTGTGCAACCTGCGCAAAAAGAACAAAGCAGAGCACATGCCTTTCATGCAACTTTTTTCAAATCATCAGTACAGTCGCATCTTGCAGCCTTAGAATGTATTAAAAATCAAAACATAGAACCCAACTTTTGTATCACAACTAAAGTTGCATTAATAACTCTAAATAAAGCATATAGGAGGACCTGTTTCTTTGATAACTGCTCAACACAATAGCCGCATGTGTGCACTCCCTCAAATCGTTTGGAGAAAATATCCTTTATATTTTATTCAGCTATGTTCAATTGTATTCTTCATACCATAAAATAATGCATGGTCTAATAAATCAAACAAGGTCTACAGTGCATTTCTAAGCACATATTGTTTTCCAAATGCACTAGTGTAGCCCACAGCCATATGGCATAGCCAGATCAGGGCCTAACATGAGGACAACTCGGAGTACTACATTTTCTTAAATTATGGATTTATTGTGATGGTGTAGGCTATATTATATAGATTTATTAGACTTTTTAAAATGTAGATGTTCCAAAGGTCTGCATCATTGGATTGTAGGCTATGCGTGGAAGCCAGGCCATACCAATTGTGTTTATGTTAATGAACAGTCAATTACCGTGAGACCTGCAGTTATTTGCTTGACAATCACCGGCTGACAAAATGTATTGACTGCCACAGCCCTAGGCTAGCTGCTACTGCTTAGACATGGGGAGGGCTAGCCACTACTGACTAGACATGCTGGAGGTCTAGCCACTACTGACTAGACATTAGGAGGCTAGCTGCTACTGCTTATACATTCTAGAGGGCTAGCCGCTACTGACTAGACATGGGAGGGCTAGCCGCTACTGACTAGACATGGGAGGGCTACCGCTATTGACAAGACATGGGAGGGCTAGCCTCTACTGACTAGACATGGGGAGGCTAGCTGCTACTTCTTATACATTCTGGAGGGCTAGCCGCTACTGCTTAGAGATGGGTGGCTAGCTGCTACTGCTTAGACATGGGAAGGACTAGCCACTACTGACTAGACATGGGGAGGGCTAGCCACTACTGACTAGATATGAGGAGGGCTTGCCACTACTGACTAAACATGGGGAGGGCTAGCTGCTATTGCTTAGACATGGGGAGGGCTAGCCACTACTGACTAGACATGGGGAGGCTAGCTGCTACTGACTAGACATGGGGAGGCTAGCTGCTACTGACTAGATATGGGGAGGGCTAGCTGCTCCTGCTTAGACATGGGGAGGGCTAGCCACTACTGACTAAACATGGGGAGGCTAGCTGCTACTGACTAGACATGGGGAGGGCTTGCTGCTACTGACTAGACATGGGGAGGGCTTGCTGCTACTAGGGCTGACAATAGCAAAATGGTGGATGTCTTGGATGGAACACTGGTCACTTCAATAATGTTTACATACTGTTTTACCTATTTCATATGTATATACTGTATTCTTGTCAAGGTCATCCTATTCAACTATTGCTATTCTATCCATGTATTCTTCAGATATACTATATATTCTATCCACATACTGTCCATAATGTCTATACATCCCATCATATATATAACATTTGATTTGATTTTGGATTTGATTTGGATACATGTAGAAGAAGAAATGGGAGTCAGAACTAGAATCTGTAGAATCCCTTGCTCATATGAATGTATGATTTAGAAGAAAGGTTAAGTTCATGTTCATACATTACATGGCCCAAAGTTAATTGTTTGCAAAGCCTGGGTTTTGGCTAGCGGTCGATCGATTATGATTTTTCAACGCCGATAACGATTATTGGAGGACCAGAAAAAGCCGATACCGATTAAATAAATGTAAAAAATATATACATTTGTAATAATAACAATTACAACAATACTGAATGAACACTTATTTTAACTTAATAAAATACATCAATAAAAATCTATTTAGCCTCAAATAAATAATGAAACATGTTCAATTTGGTTTAAATAAATCAAAAACAAAGTGTTGGAGAAGTAAAAGTGCAATATGTGCCAAGCTAACGTTTGAGTTCCTTGCTCAGAACATGAGAACATATGAAAGTTGGTGGTTCCTTTTAACATGAGACTTCAATTCCAAGGTAAGATGTTTTAGGCTGTAGTTAATATAGTATTTATAGGACTCTTTCTCTCTATACCATTTGTATTTCATATACCTTTGACTATTGGATGTTCTTATAGGCACTATAGTATTGCCAGTGTAACAGTATAGCTTCCGTCCCTCTCCTCGCCCCTACCTGGGCTCGAACCAGGAACACATCGACAACAGCCACACTCGAAGCAGTGTTACCCATCGCTCCACAAATGCTGCGGCCCTTGCAGAGCAAGGGGAATAACTACTCCAAGTCTCAGAGCGAGTGACGTTTGAAACGCTATTAGCGCACACCAAGCTAACTAGCTAGCCATTTCACATCGGTTACACCAGCCATTAGGCTGATAGGCTTGAAGTCATAAACAGCGCTGTGCTTGCGAAGAGCTGCTGGCAAAATGCACGAAAGTGCTGTTTGAATGAATGCTTACGAACCTGCTGCTGCCTACCATCGCTCAGTCAGACTGCTCTATCAAATCATAGACTTAATTATAACATAATAACACACAGAAATACGATCCTTTGGTCATTAATATGGTCGAATCCAGAAACTATCATTTCGAAAACAAAACATTTACAGTGCCTTGCAAAAGTATTCGGCCCCCTTGAACTTTGCGACCTTTTGCCACATTTCAGGCTTCAAACATAAAGATATAAAACTGTTTTTTTTTTTGAAGAATCAACAACAAGTGGGACACAATCATGAAGTGGAACGACATTTATTGGATATTTCAAACTTTTTTAACAAATCAAAAACTGAAAAATTGGGCGTGCAAAATTATTCAGCCCCTTTACTTTCAGTGCAGCAAACTCTCTCCAGAAGTTCAGTGAGGATCTCTGAATGATCCAATGTTGACCTAAATGACTAATGATGATAAATACAATCCACCTGTGTGTAATCAAGTCTCCGTATAAATGCACCTGCACTGTGATAGTCTCAGAGGTCCGTTAAAAGTGCAGAGAGCATCATGAAGAACAAGGAACACACCAGGCAGGTCCGAGATACTGTTGTGAAGAAGTTTAAAGCCGGATTTGGATACAAAAATATTTCCCAAGCTTTAAACATCCCAAGGAGCACTGTGCAAGCAATAATATTGAAATGGAAGGAGTATCATACCACTGCAAATCTACCAAGACCTGGCCGTCCCTCTAAACTTTCAGCTCATACAAGGAGAAGACTGATCAGAGATGCAGCCAAGAGGCCCATGATCACTCTGGATGAACTGCAGAGATCTACAGCTGAGGTGGGAGACTCTGTCCATAGGACAACAATCAGTCGTATATTGCACAAATCTGGCCTTTATGGAAGAGTGGCAAGAAGAAAGCCATTTCTTAAAGATATCCATAAAAAGTGTCGTTTAAAGTTTGCCACAAGCCACCTGGGAGACACACCAAACATGTGGAAGAAGGTGCTCTGGTCAGATGAAACCAAAATTGAACTTTTTGGCAACAATGCAAAACGTTATGTTTGGCGTAAAAGCAACACAGCTGAACACACCATCCCCACTGTCAAACATGGTGGTGGCAGCATCATGGTTTGGGCCTGCTTTTCTTCAGCAGGGACAGGGAAGATGGTTAAAATTGATGGGAAGATGGATGGAGCCAAATACAGGACCATTCTGGAAGAAAACCTGATGGAGTCTGCAAAAGACCTGAGACTGGGACGGAGATTTGTCTTCCAACAAGACAATGATCCAAAACATAAAGCAAAATCTACAATGGAATGGTTCAAAAATAAACATATCCAGGTGTTAGAATGGCCAAGTCAAAGTCCAGACCTGAATCCAATCGAGAATCTGTGGAAAGAACTGAAAACTGCTGTTCACAAATGCTCTCCATCCAACCTCACTGAGCTCGAGCTGTTTTGCAAGGAGGAATGGGAAAAAAATTCAGTCTCTCGATGTGCAAAACTGATAGAGACATACCCCAAGCGACTTACAGCTGTAATCGCAGCAAAAGGTGGCACTATAAAGTATTAACTTAAGGGGGCTGAATAATTTTGCACGCCCAATTTTTCAGTTTTTGATTTGTTAAAAAAGTTTGAAATATCCAATAAATGTCGTTCCACTTCATGATTGTGTCCCACTTGTTGTTGATTCTTCACAAAAAAATACTGTTTTATATCTTTATGTTTGAAGCCTGAAATGTGGCAAAAGGTCGCAAAGTTCAAGGGGGCCGAATACTTTCGCAAGGCACTGTATTATTTCAGTGAAATACGGAACCGTTCTGTATTTTATCTAACTGGTGGCATCCCTAAGTTTAAATATTCTTGTTACATTGGACAACCTTCAATGTTATGTCATAATTACGTAACATGTGGTTAAGGGCGCTGTACTGCAGCACCAGCTGTGCCACCAGAGACTCTGGGTTCATGCCCAGGCTCTGTCGTAACTGGCCGCAACCGGGAGGTCCGTGGGGCGACGCACAATTGGCCTAGCGTCGCCCGGGTTAGGGAGGGTTTGGCCGGTAGGGACATCCTTGTCTCATCGCGCACCAGCGACTCCTGTGGCGGGCCGGGCGCAGTGCACGCTAACCAAGGTTGCCAGGTGCATGGTGTTTCCTCCGACACATTGGTGCGGCTGGCTTCCGGGTTGGATGCGCGCTGTGTTAAGAAGCAGTGCGGCTTGGATGGGTTGTGTATCGGAGGACGCATGACTTTGGGGAGGAAAAAGGGGTCAAATTAATTTGAATAAACAAAAACAAAAAAAAATAATAATTACGTAACATTCTGGCAAATTAGTTCGCAATGAGCCAGGCTGCCCAAACTGTTGCATATACCCTGACTCTGCGTGCAATGAACGCAAGAGAAATGACACAATTTTACCTGGTTAAAATTGCCTGCTAACCTGGATTTATTTTAGCTAAATATGCAGGTATACTTTTGTGTATTGATTTTAAGAAAGGCATTAGTGTTTATGGTTAGGTACAGTCGTCCAACGATTGTGTTTTTTTCGCAAATGCGCTTTTGTAAAATCATCCCCCAGCGTTGCATCGATGATATGCAACGCAGGACACACTAGATAAACTAGTACTATCATCAACCATGTGTAGTTAACTAGTGATTATGATAGATTTGTTTTTATAAGATAAGTTTAATGCTAGCTAGCAACTTACCTTGGCTTCTACTGCATTCGCGTAACAGGCAGGCTCCTCGTGGAGTGCAATGAGAGGCAGGTGGTTAGAGCGTTGAACTTGTTAAGGTTGCAAGATTGGATCCCCCGAGCTGACAAGGTGAAAATCTGTCATTCTGCCCCTTAAAAATCTGTCATTCTGCCCCTTAACAAGGCAGTTAACTCACCGTTCCTAGGCCGTCATTGAAAATAAGAATGTGTTATTAACTGACTTGCCTAGTTAAATAAAGGTATAAAAAAAATACAGATTTCCAATTGTTATGAAATCGGCCCTAATTAATCGGCCCTTCCGATTAATCGGCCGACCTCTAGTTTTGGCGCTTTTCTGTCTTTCAATGTCCGTTGAAATGTAGCAAATTAAATTTACTTGACTTCTCAGTCCTTCTTAACTCCCTAAATTATTCTGTAGTAAATGATTTACTCAGTAGCTAGGTTTCCATCCAATTGGCGACTGATTTTTATGCAAATATTCTAAAATCACATAAAAACAATATGAACATTTTCCCACCAGAGATGTTGCCATCAAATTGACTTGTTGCGGATTAAAGGTTGTGCCCGATGACGTAGTGCAAATAGAAATACCTTTTGCGATTAAATTCCCATATACCGAAAAAAAAATACAAGTTAAATGGGTTTCCATCGTATCTGGTACAACAGGTACACATTTCTATCCAACATACTTTACTCGCATCAAAAGGTTGGATGGAAACCTAATTAGTGTTGTGAATTGGTGCTCATAAAACGTGAGAACAAATGTTTAACATTTGAAGTATGGCTCTTTGAGGCCTAATGGATCTGATGTTTTTCACCTGGCCTGGCCTGTGCTCTGAGTTGCCTGGCCTCACACTTGTATAATATCATTTCTCCTCGACTTTCCCCGAGATTCAGGGGTCCCCCAAGACCCAAGCTTAGAGACTCATTATTGTTCACTCTATCAGCTTTCTGAACACTCTATAAACGCAGAACTCTGGCTACAACCAATAAGAATGACAGTGTCAGATGGTTTCTTAGTCCTGATAGAGTTTTGCCTATATGTATGTATTATCAACTAACTACTAGCCAAAAGTTTTGATAGATTTCATAACTATTTCATCACTCTTGACTGTCTGTTTTGGGTAGTTTGTAGATTAGATGTGTAGGAGTAAATGAGAGGTTCAAAATGGCCGCTGATCCGTTTGGCCTTTTCCTCCGCAGAGCTGATGTAACAGGCACACCTTTGTTGCCTTGCCGTACTGGACCGGTGCTATCGATGGTTACCAGAGGAATGGGAAATGACATAAAGAATGATTAGTTAATAAATCAACTCCCCAGCCTGCATGCACTTTCCCTCTCTCCCTCTCACACTCTTTCTCTCACTCTCACTCCCTCTTCTTCTCTCTGTTAAATTCCTAAGACATGTTGCACCTGTTTGCATGGGTACACAGGTCCCCTGCAGGGCATTCTCCCCCCTCTCCTTCCTCTGCCCCCAAGGGCGTTGCAGGGATATGATGTAATCAGATGAAAGAAGGCGGATGGAGGGTTAACAGTGGCAGAGAGCCAGTCGATCAAGGAGAAAGAGGAAGAAGAAGAGGCTTCTCAGACACAGTATTCACTAGGGAGAGAGGCGGGTGCACATTATTGATCAGAGCAAAATTTAATTTAATGGAGAATTGACTACTAAGGGTTTTACCTTAGCTCTGCTGGTAAATGGGGCCTGCAATACAGCCTTATGGTGGAGCCCAGTGAGTGGTTGGGAAGAAGGACGATGGGGGGTAAGGGAGAGGGGAGAATGGGGGTAAGAAAGTTGGGTAATTGGGGGGAGATTGGGGGTTGGGGGGAAAGGAGATGGGGTTAGCAAGGAGATGTGGGGTAATGAGTTTCGGGGATTGGGTCAGTCAATCTGTTATGAATTGTGCATTATGCAGAAATAGCTCTGCCATTTCCTGGTTTCCTAATTTCAGTTTGTGACAAAACAAGTACATTAGAGTGTCTAGTTTGAGAAATGGACGCCTCACAAGTCCTCAACTGGCAGCTTCATTAAATAATACCCACAAAACACCAGTCTCAATGTCAACAGTGAAGAGGCGACTCCGGGATGCTGGCCTTCTAGGCAGAGTTCCTCTGCCCAGTGTCTGTGTTCTTTTGCCCATCTTAATCTTTTATTTTTATTGGCCAGTCTGAGATATGGCTTTTTCTTTGCAACTCTGCCTAGAAGGCCAGCATCCCGGAGTCACCTCTTCACGGTTGACGTTGAGACTGGTGTTTTGCGGGTACTATTTAATGAAGCTGCCAGTCTGTTTCTCAAACTAGACATTCACATGTATTTGTCCTCTTGCTCAGTTGTGCACCGGAGCCTCCCAATCTTTCTATTCTGGTTAGAGCCAGTTTAAGCTGTTCTGTGAAGGGAGTAGTACACAGCGTTGTACAGATCTTCAGTTTCTTGGCAATTTCTCGCATGGAATAGCCTTCATTTCTCAGAACAAGAATAGACTGACGAGTTTCAGAAGAAAGTACTTTGTTTCTGGCCATTTTGAGCCTGTAATCGAACCCAATAATGCTGATTCTCCAGATATTCAACTAGTCTAAAGAAGGACTGTTGTATTGCTTCTTTAATCAGGACAACAGTTTTCAACTGTGTTAACGTAATTTCAATAGGGTTTTCTAACGATCAATTAGCCTTTTAAAATGATAAACATGGATTAGCTAACACAACGTGCCATTGGAACATAGGAGTGATGGTTGCTGATAATGGGCCTCTGTACGCCTTTGTAGATATTCCATTAAAAAAAACAGCTGATTCCAGCTACGATAGTCATTTACAACATTAACAATGTCTACACTGTCACACCCTGACCTTAGAGATCCTTATTTATTCCCTATGTTTGGTTAGGTCAGGGTGTGACTCGGGTGGGAGAATCTATGTTTTCTATTTCTTTGTTGTTTTTTCCTAGTGTGGTTCCCAATCAGAGGCAGCTGTCTATCGTTCTCTCTGATTGGGGATCCTATAAAAGTTATGGGCACTGTGCCCATTCAATTTTCCGTTTGGGTTTTGTGGGGTGTTGTTTTCTGTTTAGTATCTGTGCCTGACGGAAATGTTCGCTTTCGTTTTTGTATTCGTAATTTTTGTTTTGAGTGATTCTTGACAATAAAGATCATGAACACTTTCCACGCTGCGCTTTGGTCCACTCTTCCTTACGACGACGAGCGTTACATACACTGTATTTCTGATCAATTTTATGTTATTTTAATGACCCCCAAACCTTTGAACGGTAGTGCATATTTGGCTGAATTACACTGAGTGAAGAGTTGCACACATTGGCCAGAAACTCACACTCTCTCTCTCTCTCTCTCTCTCCCCCCCCCCCCCCCCCTGTGGTCTCCACTGATATACAGACAGAACAGTGTCTCTCTTCCACTCTGTGGAGTTCAATATCCACAGAGGTAAAGGTATCATTTTCTTTTTACCTTTTTTTTTCTCTCTTTCTTTCTTTTCTTTCTATTTCCCTCCAGCCTGCATGGCTGCCACTGCAACTGAAGTCGTTTAGCACCATCCTTGAAAAAGCCCTCAGTGAGGAAAAACTCCTGGCATGTTTAAGGAAAAGGTAGAATGCAGTGTGTGTCAGACAGAGCATAGACGGGGATGGGCGGGGGGTACTCCCCAGGGGGGGGGTATTTTCCCCTGTAATAGCTGTTACGAGCCCTACATTATATCCAAGGAGCTACGTTCCTTTGGGGTCCAGACACACATACACACACACACACACACACACACACACACACACACACACACACACACACACACATACATACACACAGACGAGAGAAAAACACACACACTCTCTCCCAACCGCTTTGCTCGCTCCATGTCAATATCCTGCCATTTGAAGTCACGTACTGCAGGGGCTTCTGTAAGTCGCCGAGGAGCCGGGCTGACGGGTACTGGGCCGCATTCATTAATAGGGTTGCCGTGCTCCTGTCCCTCCCCAGCAACGCCACGGATGTCTTCACCGGGGTATGAGGGGAGAGGGAGGGGTGGTCGTCCCGTGGGGAGTCTCCTCCCAGACTCACTTAAAGGAGCTTTATTTCACAGAGAGAAGAGAGGGAAGAGAGAGAGAGGAGAGGGAAACAGAGGAAAGGCCAGGGCCGGCTCTTTAGAAGGGAGTGCAGGGGCCCCAATGGGGGCCCAGGCGAGCCGAGGCTAACCCTTCCAGGGGTCACACTCCCTCCTGCCCCCCGTCAAACAGCTTATTATCCCACCTGTCGGAAAGTAATCGCTCCGGCTGAAAGGAAAGGTGTCGAGGTGTTTAAATGCTTTGTATGGAGGCACTTGAAAGGGTAAAGAGGGAGGGGTGGAGGGGAGTAATGGACGAGGCCTAGCCTGCCTGAGGGATGCTGCTATGTTGATAAGACTGAAGGTGACTGTAGTCAGTACATTGCTAAACTCACCTTCATGGCTAAGGCTGTAGGAGTCACAACCTTTCATGGCTCAGGCTCTTTCCATGTTGTTTATTCAAAGATAATTCAGTCTTACCCAGAGTAAGCGTTTGTGTATGTGTGTGTGTTTGAATGTCAGTGTTCATGTGTGTATAATCGGTGTCAGTGCGTGCATGCGTGCTGATGAGTGTGTAACAGGTGTGTCTTGTCCGTGCCAGTGTAGAGAGTCCAAGGCCTTGTTTTTAACAGGGTGCAGCAAGTGGGGCATGTGGTTTGCATTAAAGGGATTAGCAGTCACTTCAAAAGATGACCTGGATTCAGCCCACCAGGGACTCCAGTACACCCCCCCTGGTCCACACTCCCTCCCTTTAAAAAAAACCTAGCTGGCACAGCTGTCCCCGCTACAACCACTCTCTCTCACCAAACCGGCGTGTGCGTGCGTGCGTGTGTAAAGATATTCAAACATCCTCAGAAATCCTGTACTTATTTTTCTGTAGTATATGACATTTCTCTAATTGCTGCATCTGAATCCCAAGTGTAATTGACCTGTTGTTATTCTACAGTAGTTACACTTCCAGTACACATTATGTAAACATGTCTATTAATATGGTGATTCATATATTCCATCACGGGTATTACATGGTAACTGTTGTTTCCATGGCCACAGCCATTGGTCTAATGTTGGCATTGTTGGTTGGGGATTGAGATGTTGGAGGGAAGGAGGCATTGTCAGCTCAGCAGTGACATGCCAGTAGAGGACTTAACCATATTTAACTCCAGGACATATTGATCCATATAACTATTGACTGCTGCTCGGTTTTGATTGGATTTGGGTAATGCAAACGCCACATAAACCCACAACATGACATTCACCACTCACAACACTACGTCAATCACTAACCCTCTGAAAAGCAATGGTGAATTCTACAGAATTAAAGTTTGCCTTGATGTGGAAAATTATTTATTTATTTTAGGTTATGAAAGTGTTCGAATTCAAACTTGCTAAATGGAAAAAATGTTGAATTAAATCAAATGTCCTTGTGTTGAATCTGATATTGATTCAGTAATTTCATTCCTTTCTTTCTCTCTCGGTTATTCCTCCATTTCAGAACCACATGTTGACTCAGCACAGCAGTTAACCAGGCAGATTATCAGTGGACCTGAGGAGGAGAGGAGAACCATACGGCGAGGAGGAGAATCATGTCTGACCCGGTCGGTCCTCCAGCCACCTTCAGTGCAATATCCCACTGGCTCTTTTGCACTGAACTTTGGATTCAGTTCACATCGGGAAGGAACATGTCACACACACAAAAAGAAGAAAGACGGATGAAAGACAGAGGGGTGAAAAAAGGACAGAAAAACTTAGCTCTGGTCTTTGACTGGTTGTTATTTCAACAAAACTGGCCAACTATCTTTGTAAATAGAAATTGTTCATGTGTTGCTTAATAACTTCAGCTATATTGCAGTCTTATACAGTATTTGCCATTGTACAGTTCTGAACCGTTTGTCCCCCAAAAAAGAACTAGAAAAAAATGACAATGCCACTGTCAGTCAGAAGAGGTGGAATTCATCAACAATGTGTTGGTGAAACAGGGTGCCAATGTGGGGTATTATTATGTAGGGAACAGGAAGTTGTGGTATGGTCAGTCAGGACCCTTTTCATCAGTGCCCATTTCCTGTATGTGGACACTATCCTGACCTGGTCACTCGTTACTGAAGCGGGTAGCGGGGTGCTTGATCACCAGCCGAACCTGAGATTGTGACATCACGGGTCTCATTCCAACATGGCTGTCCTTCTAGAAGACCAGCTGAGGACTGAATGGTGCATTTAATCTGGTCCTCCTGCCTGCGCAAGTTCGAATGAAAGGAAGAGAAAAAAAGAAGGAAAAACAGGATAGGGTTCTGATATATGCAAAAGCAGTGACACAGATTTGGAAAGGCCAGCTAGCTCCTCTGGTTGGCACGGGAACAGAGGCATCGTGAACCCCCTGTGTCTCCTAGAGCATTATGGGGGGGGGGGGGGGATCTCCAGCCCACTGATTTAAACCTGTACAATTCTGTTATTAATGTTTACTGCTCGTTCAAGCCTGGAGATTACTGGAATTTTTTTCTTCTCGTTTTTGTTAGCTCTTTGTATTTTAGATTTTTTTTGCAATGGGGAATACATCCATTTTGATTTGGGGTTGTTGTGGAGACTATACATGTATTACGTCTCTCTGTAGGGATGTGCTTATGAAACTTATGTCCTGGGCTCTCCTGAAGAGTTCCCAACTTATCCCCTTCCTTCTTCGTTTCCTGCGGTATCCCATTGCTCTGCTCTCTGCTCAAGCTGGAAGCTATTGTGGCGTTATTATACACCAATATAAATCAATCTGTTACAGATGTAGGATCTTAATTTGACCAGTTTTACAGCAGGAAAATCATTCTGCAGCAACAGGAAATGTGAATTATTGTGTGGATTATAATTCATTACCATTTTTGTAGCAGTTGATACATTTTTTGGTTAGGAAAAATCTATTCAAAATCAATTCAAAATCAAGTCAAATCAAGACAAACTTTAGAAGCCTTTTTAAATCTCGAGTACATTACAAGATTTCATTTCCTGATATGCAGGACATTTCCTGCAACAACAAGGTGATTAAATTAAGATCCCACATCTGTAAATGTTTTTGCATTCATTGAACCTGAGATGCACTTTTGTATGAAACTTTAATGTTTTGACCTTTTGATTGAGAATTGTTCATACTCAGTTTACAGGAAACTAACCACCATCTCCTGCTGCAGCAAAAGGACAGTTCTCTTCTCTGATGTTATTCAAATGTTATTGTACAAATATGGAGTTCTGTATTTGGCAGACCTCATTTTTGTGTTGCACATGTGATAAAATATTAAACATGTATGAGAAAACGGCTCCTACGGCCCTTCATTTGTGTGTTCATGTGTTTGTGTGTATGTGCATTTGTGTGTTTGTGCTCATGTGTGTGTGTGTGTGTGTGTGTGTGTGTGGATCAATTAATTTGATTAAGTAACAAGATGGGCCCTTGACAGCATGAACGTGATCATCTTCAAAACCTTACTTTTGGATTTTTGGTTTTAAATCAAATTGCTTCCTTTCAGCCTAGTTAGACCTTCGTTTAACTAGGCAAGTCAATAAATAACAAATTCTTATTTACAATGACAGCCACCGGGGAACAGGTTAACTGCCTTGTTCAGGGGCAGAATGGCAGATTTTTACCTTGTCAGCTCAGGGATTTCGATCCAGCAACCTTTCAGTTATTGGCCCAATGCGCTAACCACTAGGCTACCTGCCTTTCCCTTGGTTCCACTGGGGCTTCTGCCTAACGAACAGCTGAGGATCTTAAGGGAGGTCTGTGTTATTAATGACTCCATTACCCATCACCCTGTGCGGTCCCATTCCACACACCCTCGCACCAGGCCTATTAGGGAGCCTGCAGCTCTCCAGGGGACCACTGGAAGGAAATTATGTCTGCACTGAATGGGACAAAGCCCCATATAGTAACATCTGTCTGTCTTTACAGATGATTCCTCATAACAATGAGATGAAAAACAGAAAGTCGAAAAATAACTGTTATGACCAGGGACATGAGTCTGTCATGAAAAAGTATACATTTGACTAAGATGTTGATAGTACTTGGGGTGGGATTCTGAAATACGTTTTGCTATGTTTTCAATAGGATGATCAATGCCACTTTTTTTCAAACCAAAATTAAGATTTGAAATATATCGATTAAAGAAGTCAGCGCTTGGGAATATTAATTTGTACATCGTATACTGTTTCTCCTGCTTGCTGTTTTTATATATCAATACAAGAACATATATAAACACATAGCACCTCCCTCTGGTCTGTCTGTAGGATGGTTGACTGCTCGCAGAAACAATCTTGTCCAGACAAGACTATTGATCACGATGGCGAAAAATGTCACTTTATCTGTGCACGTCAAGGACAATTACTTACACTGGATTCTCCTTCACCGTAACCTAATGAACACTTATTCGTATTGCTGATCAGGTATCTGGTTTGTATTACCCGATGTAGAGGTTTTATCTGCCTTTTGTTTTGACCCCTCTTCATTGTGCTTTTTTGACTGACAATCTTTCCCAATTGAAATGGAATCCCACCACATTCCAAATGCAGAAATGGAATGGAATAGATCTTCCCACCAGTGTTACAACAGATGTAGACTAACAGTGAAATGCTTACGAGTTAAAGGTTAAAAAAAAAATCTAAATAGAAATAGTGACACAAGGAAATAGCACAGTGAATAACAATAACATGGCAATATATAAGGAGTACCAGTACCACTACCGAGTCGATGTGCAGGGGTATGAGGTAATTGAGGTAGCTATGTACAGTATATGTAGGGAGGGTTAAAGTGACAAGGCACCGGGATAGATAATACAAGGTAGCAGCAGCGGGTGGAAATTTGATGAGCTATTTAGCAGTCTTATGACTTGAGGATAGAAGCTGTTTAGAGTCCTGTTGGTTCCAGACTCGCTGTGCGGCAGCAGAGAGAACAGTCTAAGGCTTCTGTGGCTGGAGTCTTGGACTATTTTTTGGGCCTTCCTCTGACTGTCAAGCAGAACGCAAGCTGGGCAGCCATTAAGCAACTTTGCTTGCGTCTTCTCATGCCAGCCACTTTTAATACGCTTCAAGGGCATTCTAAACGGGTCCAGAACTTTGCGTTGCCAGAGATGGACTGGCCCACATCATCTATTACGTTAAATTGGGTGGCGGCCTCCAGCTCATATTTATGATTTAATTAAATTCACTTGTGAGGCGTATCATCGGAACCACTGTGGCCTCCCTTTCGCGAGCCAGCCTCAGCAATGAAAAACACAAACGCACATGTGCACTTACGCACATGCACTCTCTCACACACACACAAACACACAAATGAATACAAAAATGTGTTTTTCTGTCTCCTGCCCAAGAGTGAGACTTTGTGGGCGCTTTGGCAAGGGCACTCTCAGGGGCTCGTTTAAAAGCAATATAATTACACAGATCCCAGTCGTCTCCGACAGCAAGTGCTGGACCATATGGCCTGCACGGCCTCTACAGAGATTGCTTTACTGGGCTGATCCTCCATAATATGTCTGCACACATGTACTGTGCCTCTAGAAAGTATTCACACTCCTTTTTTTTTACAGCCTGAATTTAAAATAACACATACATACAACAACCCATAATCTCAAAAAGAAAATGTACTAATGAATTAAAAATGAAAAGCTGAAAAGTATTCAACCCCTTTGTTATGGCAAGCCTAAATGAGTTCATGACGGAAAAAAAGTCACATAATAACTTGCATGGACTCTGTGTCCAATAATAGTGTTTAACATGATTTTTGAAGGACTACCTCATCTTTGTACCCCAAATATACAATTATCTGCAAGGTTCCTTCTTGCTTACCAAGAAGACGTGTTACAGTTTTGACTTAAATTTGCTTGAAATTCTAATGCAAGACCTGAAAATGTGTCACACCCTGACCTTAGAGAGCCTTTTTATGTCTCTATTTGGTTTGGTCAGGGTGTGATTTGGGTGGGCATTCTATGTTCTGTTTTCTATGTTTTTGTATTTCTACGTTTTGGCCGGCTATGGTTCTCAATCAGGGACAGCTGTCTATCGTTGTCTCTGACTGGGAATCATACTTAGAGAGCATTTTCCCCTTCTGTCATGGTGGAAAGTTGTCTTTGTTAGGAGTACTATGCCCTTGTAAGCTTCACGGTCATTTTTGTAATTTCTTGTTTTGTTGGTGACATTTTAACAAATAAAAGAAAATGTACGCACACCACGCTGCACGTGGAGCTGCCACAGGGCTCACCAGGCTGCCCATATATCTCCTCGCTCCAGTGATGATCCATGGCACGAAGCCTCCAGTGATGATCCATGGCACGAAGCCTCCAGTGATGATCCATGGCACGAAGCCTCCAGTGATGATCCATGGCACGAAGCCTCCAGTGATGATCCATGGCAAGAAGCCTCCAGTGATGATCCAAGGCAAGAACCCTCCAGTGATGATCCATGGCACGAAGCCTCCAGTGATGCCCCATGGCACGACGCCTCCAGTGAGGAGTCATGGCACGAAGCCTACAGCGACGGCCTCCAGTCCGGAGCCTCCAGCGACGGTCTCCAGTCCGGAGCCCCAGAGACGGTTCCCAGTCCGGGGCCCGCAACGAGGGTGCCCCAGTCCGGGGCCCGCAACGAGGGTGCCCCAGTCCGGGGCCCGCAACGAGGGTGCCCCAGTCCGGGGCCCGCAACGAGGGTGCCCAGCCCGGGGTCGGCGACGAGGGTCCCCGCACCAGAGGCACCACCAAAGTGGGGTGAGCTAGAGTTGGAGCGGGGTCTACGTCCCGCACCAGAGCCGCAATCGCGGATAGATGCCCACCCGTACCCTCCCCTACAGGTTCAGGTTTTGCGTCCGGAGTCCGCACCTTTGGGGGGGGCGGGGGGTACTGTCACGCCCTGACCTTTAGAGAGCCTTTTTATGTCTCTATTTGGTTTGGTCAGGGTGTGATTTGGGTGGGCATTCTATGTTCTGTTTTCTATGTTTTTGTATTTCTATGTTTTGGCCCGGTATGTTTCTCAATCAGGGACAGCTGTCTATTGTTGTCTCTGATTGGGATTCATACTTAGGCAGCCTTTTCCCTTCTGTCATTGTGGGAAGTTGTCTTTGTTAGGGGCACTATAGCCTTTGTAAGTTTCACGGTTGTTTTTGTTATTTCTTGCTTTGTTGCTGACATTTTTACAAATAAAATAAAATGTACGCTCACCACGCTGCACCTTTGTCTCATTCCGACGACGGCCCAGAAAGACTCACAGCTGTAATCACTACCAAATGTGATTCTAACATGGATTGACTCGGGAGGTTGAATACTTATCTAATCAAGATGTATTAGTGTGTTTTTTTATGAATGTTTTACAAATGTTAGAAATCCATTTGAATCGCACTTTGTAACACAACAAAATGTGGAAAAGGTCAAGGGGTGTGAATACTTTCTGAAGGCACCGTACTGTACTTTCAGAACAAGAAGAATCAGCAGGAGAAGCTCTCTAGTCTGTTGACCTCTACTGCCACAGGCGCACTGTAGTGTATGATTCATGAAAGAATAATGAAACCTAGTTGGGTATGTATCCAGCATGCTGAAAAAGCACTGTTTTGGCTCTGCAAAAACCACAAACACCAAACATCAGCATGGAACTCTTTCTTTGCTTCTTTGTGCTCCCTTAGCATCTCCTTACTGTCGTTTCTTCTTTTGTGGAAGAAAAATGATTTTGTGAAAACTGACCAGGGTTTAGGCTGAGCATTCCTCTCACTGAAGGGGACCTGGGAGACCTCTTATGGCATTCAATATGTGCGCCCAAGCGTGAGATCCAGATCCATTTGGCCGGGGAATCCGTGGGGACAGTCTAGGGTAACCCAATCTCTCACACTGCTCCCTAACTCTCCTGCTCCCTCGCCCAGAGAGCCATCTTTTCACTCCAAAACTGTGTCAGCAAAATGGACGTCATTGACTCCATGTCCAATTGAATCTGGGAAAAAAGGGGCCTCCTTTGTTATTTTTTTTCCCAATTCACTGTATTTTCGTTTCCACTTCTTTCTCTGGTGAATGTTTTGTGTCAAACTTGATATGTCTAGTAATACTCTATATTTTAGTGAGTGTGCCCCATATAGAAAATAATCACAAATCAAATGAGAATATTTAATGGAAAAATAAGATTATTTGTAATAAGTAATCTACTAAGTATTTGGTAAGATTCTGTTTGTTTAGCCTTGTACATGTATGTCAGTGGTGTATTTGTATACGTGTTAACTTATGTGACAAACACAATGGAATACATGACTGTGATCATTTTCCTACATAAAGTGCTGCTTGAAAGTATGTGAACCCTACAGGGCTGGTCATGATTTTCCTATAAATATATTAAAATAAAGATAAAATCCTTATCTAAACCCCAATTTGTAATAAAGAAATTCCAAGTAAATGACAGAAACAAAAAAAAGGATATATTTTCATTGTTTATATAACAAAAGTGGTTTATTTAACAGAAACTCAGATTTGTGTGTGAACCCCTTCAGTCGATAGCTTGTGGCACCTCCATTAGCAGCGGTAACTTGGAGTAAACATCTCCTGTAGCCGGTAATCAGTCTCTGACATCTGTTTTGAGGGATTGTTTCCCACTCCTCCTTACAGAACGTCTTACAGCCAATTGAGTGAGGTTTGAGTAGTGTCTGGCATGAACTGCCCGCTTCAGGTCCTGCCACAGCATCTCGATTGGATTTAGGTCAGGATTTTGACTTGGCCAATCCAAAAATGTATCTTCTTTCTCCTGAGCCATTCTTTGGTAGATTTACATGAATGGTTTGGGTCGCTGTCTTGTTGGACGACCCATTTTCGGCCCAGCTTTAGCTCCTTGACTGATGGTCTGACGTTCTGTTCCAGAATCTCCTGGTTTACCTCAGAATTCATGGTTCCCTTAACTTCTTGACTCTACTTGAGACGCATATGTCTCAAGTAGGCACCTGGAAATGCAAATGCGCTACGCTAAATGCTAAATGTACTCGTTAAAACTCAAACCTTGATCAAAATTCACAAGCAGGGTATTGAATTAAAGCTACACTCGTTGTGAACCTAGCTAACAAGTCAGATTTTTAAAATGCTTTTCGGCGAAAGCATGAGAAGCTATTATCTGATAGCATGCACCACCTGAAAATGCATGAATGCGACGTAAACAAAGACTCTGCTTATCCGACGCAGCACAAAACGCAGAAATAAAATATAAAACATTCATTACCTTTGACGAGCTTCTTTCTTGGCACTCCTATATGCCCCATAAACATCACTATTGGGTCTTTTTTTCGTTTAAATCGGTCCATATATACCCAAAATAGCTTTCTATGGAAGCTGTGTCATTCAGAAAAAAACATCGTTTTTAAACGCTGCGTAATTTTTTAAAATTAAAAAAGTCGATAAACTTTCACAAAACACTTCGAAATCCTTTTGTAATCCAACTTTAGGTATTAGTAAACGTTTATAATCTATCAAAATGATTACAGGGCGATGTATATTCAATAGCTCCTCGTTTGCAAATCAATGGCTGCCAATGTCCACATTAACAACATCCGGGTGGAGACTGGAAGAAACGGAAGCCAGATAGATGGATTTTCCAACAAATAATTCAATTGAATTTGTATGAATTGCATGCAGGTCGATATTAAATTTTGTCCTCTTTTAACAACCCATGGAAGTGACATATGGAAATTATTTTTAGCTGTCAGAGAGCAGTTTTTCTTGCATTTTTCAATGAAACACACGATCTGTTATAGTCACAGCCGTGATTTAACCAGTTTTAGAAACTTCAGAGTGTTTTCTATCCACACATACTAATCATATGCATATACTATATTCCTGGCATGAGTAGCAGGACGCTGAAAAGTTGTGCGATTTTTAACAGAATGTTCGAAAAAGGAGGGGGTAGAAGTAAGAGGATGCGGAGTCATCCAGGTCCAGAGGAGGAAAAGTAGTTGAGATCTTGACATTCCCACCACCATGCTTGACTGTTGGGATAAGGTTCTTTGGGTGGTAGGCGGTGTTGGGTTTTCGCCAAACATAGTGGTATAGATTGTGACCAAAAAGGTCAATTTTGGACTCATCGGTCCAGGGAATGGTCTTCCAGAATGCTTCAGGTTTGTCCAAGTTGTCTCTGGCAAAGTTAAGACGGGCAGTTTGGTTATTTTCTGACTGCAGAGGCTTCTTCCTAGCAACCCTCCCATGAATGGCATTTCAATTCAGTGTTCTTATTGTTAAAGCATGCACAGTTACCTGAGATGCAGCAAGGGAGGTCTGCACATCTCTAGATGTTATGTTTGGGATGACTTTTACCTGATTTATTATTGTTCTTATGGCTCTTGGGGATTTTTTGGAAGGGCGTTTACTTCTAGGCAGAGGTGCAGCCATTTTAAATGCTCTCCATTTGTAAACTACTTCCCTTACAGTTGGACTGATGGAGCTTACATCTTTTTGAGATTATTTTATAGCCTTCCCCAGAATGATGTGCTCTCACGACCCTGAGATCTCCTTTCCTCTCAGCAGGTTGTGCTTTGGCTGGGTAATACAAAACTGACCAGGTTTCTTATCTCTATTTATCAGAGTCCCGCCCAAACTCTTTCCTAACGATCTCTCCTTTGATTGGTTCATTTGGTACCCAATTATTTACCCACCTGATTCTACTTACCTACTTGATTTAACCAATGCAACTTGGGGTTCACTTATTTTTGCACCTGCACTAATTCTTTTTTGATTTTGTTTTTCTACTACACGCTTGATTTCCTCTACACCAACATATGGTATTGGTAAATAGAAACCTGGTATGTCAGATCAAAAAGACTGCCGCAGGAAGTAGGGGTGCTGAGCATCCCCTGAAAAATCGTAATAAAATAAAATAATAATTATATATATAATAATTATATATATATATATATACTAGTTTTAGCGGACCGATTTAGACATCGGTTAGACATCGGTAATAATTTCAGAATGTCCGCTGTGGCAAAAAAAGGTAGTTGTATAATTAAGAACAGTATCTTGCAGGATTCTATAGTTGGAATTGTAAGAGTTGTTGCCTCGTCCCCTTTTCTGCGACTGAAAACAACCACTTGTTATGCAGTATTAATTTACCATCCTTGCAAACCACTTAATGTAAATGTACATTACTGTATTGTACATAGGCTGGTCATCTAGGTTTGTACCTGCAGACTTTCCATCACCATGAAGACAAAAACGCACAATACACTAATTGAGTACATTGAGACATCAGGAGTTTTGTGATGTGATGATGTAGCTCAGTTGGTAGAGCATGGTGCTTGCAATGCTATGGTTGTGGGTTCAATTCCCACAGGAAAGTTTCATTTGCAAAGTATTTCAAGAAACTGGAAAAAAAACAGGTATATCAAGCAAGTGTTCTTATACTCCACAATAATTATCGAATTCACTGTTTTCTACAGATAATTATCAGACTCAAATAAATGTAGTTAAACAATTTCACGAAAGTAGTGCACTGAGTCTTTACTAGTCCTGTATTAGCAGACGTCTTCAGCGCAGGCAAAACATTTGAATCTTCATCCCCCAAATCGCAGCCCCCCCTACCCCCAAACTACTTCCCGCCACTACGCATTTGAAACAAAATATGTGAATTATATGAGTCATCTATTAGTATAAGTATAAGAAAATGGTATGTTCTGACAATGTGACCTCCACAAAATAAATGCTTGCCTTAAAGATTACACATTGTTTTTGGAAGTCAACATGTAAAACACCCTGACAATACTATAACATAAAATACAATACGTGTGTATAAATGTTCATTTTCAGGTATACATTTCTATGGTTAAAAAACAGAAGGCTGAGCAACACTTCCTACTGAACAGTTGATTTCACTACAGCTTTCCCTTGGGTCTCCCAGCCAGGGTGTTAACCAGGCCCTGCTTAGCTTCGATATTTGTCATTGACTATGGCCAATGTGCTATCATGTGAATGACTCTTTAGCAGTCTACACTTAATAATTAAAAAGATCCACTGCTGCTATCAGTCATTCCAAAGGGTAGGTATAACAGAGCAAATTAATTGTAACCGTACTCGTAAGTCATAAACAGCTCCTTCAGAATGTATTCAGACCCCTTGACTTTTTCCACATTTTGTTAGGTTACAGCCTTTATCAAAAAATCAATTAAATTGTTTTTTTCCCTCGTCAATATACACACAATACCCCATAAAGACAAAGCAAAAACAGGTTCTTAGAATTTGTTTCTAATTTATTACAAATTAAAAACTGAAACATTCAATTTCCTTAACTATTCAGACCCTTTTCTCAGTACTTTGTTGAAGCACCTTTGGCAGCAATTGCAGCCTCGAGTCTTCTTGGGTATGACGCTACAAGCTGCCAAGCTTGTACACGTGTATTGGGGTGTTTCTCCCATTCTTCTCTGAAGATCCTTTCAAGCTCTGTCAGGTTGGATGGGGAGCGTTGCTGGACAGCTATTATCAGGTCTCTCCAGAGATGTTAGATCGGATTTAAGTCCGTGCTCTGGCTGGGCCACTCAAGGACATTCAGAGACTTTTTCCCGAAGCCACTCCTGCTGTCGTGACGTTGTATTAGTTAATGTGACGACTGTTGCTCATCGAATGATTAAAGGTTTCTAATTGCGTGATTAACTGAATCAAGCAATTATTAACTCATTAACCTGGGGCACCATGGGAAAATTTGTTTTATTGAGTTTCTATTTCCCAAATTAACTCAAAGAATATCAGAATATCGATTTTACAACAGCCACTAATTAACCAGTTACCTCTACAGTCTTCTGAACATCGCATATTCCGGGAATCTGCACGGACCCGGGTCTCACCAATGAGTTCGTACCACACCAATCTTAGTTGAGTAGTTATTTACTAGAAAGCTAAAATTATGATAAAAGATATACATACACAAAAACACATTCTAGGCTATTGATTAGAACTTAGTATAACGAGCCAACACACTATGGTGCATGTTACCCAAAATGGGGATTTAAAAGAGTGAGAAAAAGAGAAAGTACACGAGAGAAATGTACATTTGGGTGAATTTGTCAGCTATGCTTATTCTAACCCTAGCCTTGCCCCAAACTGCCGCTCTTATGGGTCAGAATATAATGTTGTAATTACGCGGGGAAGGTCTCTGTGGATTCTCCGCGTGGACAGTTCAGGCTGCTCAATGACGCACTTCTCCAGCGCAACTGGAAGGGATCTTCTGAGGACAGACAGCTCTGTAGCTCAGAGCTCACAGCGTATGAATGAAACAGTGTAGATATCACAATTCGATGGGAGGTGGAGGCTAGGTGGTTCGACTTGAATTCACCCGCTTAGACACAGCTACTCATCCGTAGCTTGGGTAGAAAAATATTTCTTTGTCTTCAAACATGTGTTGCGTTTTGGGTTCGTTGACTTTTTAGACCTCGGCTGCAGCTTGGGTCACTTAGTCTTATCTGTAAATTCTTCACTCACAGGTTTTACACCCTCTGGTCAGAAGTGGGCATAACCGCCTTTAGGGCAATTCTCTGGGCGTACCAAGTTAAAAGGTAAGGTCTAGATTTTACTCAAATCCAATTTTAGACAACTAACTTCACCTTTCATCTTTACTAAAGCATTCTCTTTGATTTGGACATTTTCCACACAACGTACAATGTATAAACATCAAACATATACTTGGTAAACTGTTGACGTTACAATGTTTTCGTAATAACGTCATCTATTAACCTTTAATAACAAAACAAATGACATACATTTTTCATATTCCATCTATCGTCATGACCACCATTGTGGCTGATGGAAACCATTGTTCCAAAGTCCCTTTATTTCATGTTTAATGTTCTGAGGCTAGTTCTCCATAGTAACAGGACAAAAGGAATTTGTCTGTGGCCTAAGATTTCCCATGGGCGTGAGGGGTCATAAAACCCCCACATCTTCAGACCCCCAGATCTCTCCTCCTCTGTTGGGGTTGAGAGATAATCTGTAGGGTTGTGGTCTCCTGTAACCTGACCTGATCAGGACAGTCATGACACTGCGTTGTCTTGGCTGTGTGCTTAGGGTTGTTTTCCTGTCAGAAGGTGAAACTTTCCCCCAGTCTGATTGCTCTGGAGCAGGTTTTTATCAAGGACTTTGCTCCGTTCGTCTTTCCCTCGATCCTGACTAGTCTCCCAGTCCCTGCAGCTGAAAAACATCACCACAGCATGATGCTGCCACCACAATGCTTCACCGTAAGATGGTGCCAGGTTTCCTCCAGACGTGACACTTGGCATTCAGGCCAAAGAGTCAAATCTTGAGAATCTTGGTTCTCATGGTCTGAGAGTCCTTTAGGTGCCTTTTGGCAAACTCCAAGCGGGCTGTTATGCGCCTTTTACTGATGAGTGGCTTCCGTCTGGCCACTCTACCATAAAGGCCTGATTGTTGGAGTGCTGCAGAGATGGTTGTCATTCTGGAAGGTACGCCCATCTCCACAGAGGAACTCTGGGGCTCTGGTCACCATCGGGTTCTTGTTCACCTCCCTGACAAAGGCCCTTCTCCCCTGATTGCTCAGTTTGGCCGGGCGGTCAGCTCTAGGAAGAGTCTTGGTGGTTCCAAACTTATTCCATTTAAGACTGATGGAGGCCACTGGGTTCTTGGGGGATCTTCAATGCTGCAGAAATGTTTTGGTAACCTTCCCCAGATCTGTGTCTCAACACAATCCTGTATTGTAGCTCATTGCACATTGTGTTTGCTAATCCAAGTTTATCATTTTAAAAGGCTAATTGATCATTAGAAAACCTTTTGAAATTATGTTAGCACCACTGAAAACTGTTGTTCTGATTAAAGAAGCAATAAAACTGGCCTTCTTTGGACTAGTTGAGTATTTGGAGCATCAGCATTTGTGGGTTCGATTGCAGGCTCGAAATTGCCAGAAACAATGAACTTTCTTCTGAAACTCGTCAGTCTATTCTTGTTCTGAGAAATGAAGGCAATGTGAGAAATTGCCAAGACACTGAAGATCTTGTACAGGGCTGTGTACTACTTCCAAACTGGCTCTTACCAGAATAGAAAGAGGAGTGGGAGGCCCCGGTGCACAACTGAGCAAGAGGAAAAGTACATTAGAGTGTCTAGTTTGAGAAACAGATGCCTCACAAATCCCCAACAGGCAGCTTCATTAAATAGTACTTGCAAAACACCAGTCTCAAAGTCAACAGTGAAGAGGCGACTCCGGGATGCTGGCCTTCTAGGCAGAGTTCCTCTGTCCAGTGTCTGTGTTTTTTGCCCATCTTAATC
Source organism: Oncorhynchus clarkii lewisi (assembly GCF_045791955.1). Classification (NCBI taxonomy): domain Eukaryota; kingdom Metazoa; phylum Chordata; class Actinopteri; order Salmoniformes; family Salmonidae; genus Oncorhynchus; species Oncorhynchus clarkii. The sequence goes on along the minus strand of NC_092166.1, from coordinate 25,906,435 downwards.
TTTTCTTTTTATTGGCCAGTTTGAGATATGGCTTTTTCTTAGCAACTCTGCCTAGAAGTCCAGCATCCTGGAGTGGCTTCAGGACAAGTCTCTGCATGTCCTTGTGTGGCCAAGCCGGAGCTTGGACCAGCCGGAGCTTGGACAATTCTGCAGAGACCTGAAAATAGCTGTGCAGCGACGCTCCCCATCCAATCTGACAGAGCTTGAGAGGATCTGCAGAGAAGAATGGGAGAAACTCCCCAAATACAAGTGTGCCAAACTTGTAGCGTCATACCCAAGAAGCCTCGAGGCTGTAATCACTGCCAGAGGCACATCAACAAAGAACCAAGTAAAGGGTTTACTTATGTAAATGTTAAATTTAAATTTTTATTTGCAATAAATTTGCAAACAATTCTAAAAAGCTCTTTTTGCTTTGTTATTGTGGGGTATTGATGATGAAAAATTAATTTTTTATAAATGTTATAATAAGGCTGTAAAGTTTCAAAATGTGGAAAAGGTCAAGGGGTGTGAATTTTTTCTGAATGCACTGTAGTTACATTTCTCCAGCCCCATCCCTCAGCTGTTCACCAAAAACTTCGATTTTTGGTTGAGATGGATATGTGAATCCAACATATCTGTTATTCATTTGTAGACCAACTGGATATTGAATTGTGTTCAAAGGGCTCATGACGCCACTTTTCAACCTCATATTCATTATCTCCAGCACCATACCAGTGTCTACATATGAGAAAACAGCACATTTAAACATGTTGTAGTAAAACTAAATAAAGTCATTTCTACCCAATGACATCATCAAAACATTCTATAAATAGTGATTTGCAGTGAAGTAGATAAAGGGCTTCATTGCCAAAATCATTAAGTATCCCTTTAAAAGAAGATTGACTTATATAGGTAGGTAACCTGTGGACATAACATTGACAAAAGTTTCCCTTTAACTGTGTATGTGTATTTGCTGCTATATGTATTACTCACAAGTTCAAGGTAGAACATGTAGTCATCTTGTTAGATTCTTCTATATCTTGAGGGTCATTGGCTCTCAGTGAGATCCATCTTTACAGGAAGTCTTAAAGATAAAAAAAAAAGACTAATCACATTGACTTAAAACAAACATAGAAACTTAAGGCCTATAGAAGTGTGGATGGCAAGAACAAAAATATCGCAACATCTCAACGTCTCAGGTGATAATTGGACCAAAAAAAAGTGTAGCTGTGAATATCCAATATCAGTACATGGTGTTTTGGAGGAGATTCACAGAAGCTTGGCAACAGAGAAACACCTGCCCCATGCAACACCATGTGCTGTCTTCCTCTAATACACATGACAGCACAGGCACTATGATGCATCACTACAATACTACTACAGTGTAACAAATATTACCTCAACTGTCTGTAATACAACGATCCATCATAATGTTAAATGAACTGATTTTATTGGAGATATCGATGTAGCTTGGCCCTATGTGATCTAGAGTTCAGCTTACTCTTGAGCTGTGTTCTTCCCACTTACACAATTAGCTAGCTGTATGTACGCAACATTATTGATATACAGTTCTCTCTCTCTCTCAAATTTCTCTTTGTCTTTATCCTTACCTTCCCATCACACTGGCATGCAGGTGCCAAGAGACCTCCTGTGGGTTTGACCCCACATAGTCTATATTTCATTGCTTGGTGTTTAATTCATTTTGGAGAATAAAAAATATAATCCTGTTTTAAGTGCCTGGCTGTCTTGTTGGGTCTGCTAGGGCAGTGTGGTAGGATGGGAGATGATGACTGGAGGGAGAGACTCACCTTCAGCTTCTCCCAGTTCAGGAGGCAGGGGGGATCATTAGCCATTAGGGCCGCGGGAGGGAAGGGGGGGGTGGACAAAGGAGGGAAGAGCCGATCACTTGCCTTCGCATGGCCTCTGCTCTGAGCCTGAGTGAGTGGGAGAGTAGGAGAGAGCCAAGCAAGAAAACAACAACTTTAGTAATATGGGCATATATACTGTAGATAGAGAATGTAAGACAGAGAGACAGACACAGCAATACTGAAGATAGAAAGGGTATGGTTTAGCTGTATTCGGGCTAATGCAACTTGAATCATTCATTTCATGGTATTATACAGTATGTTGGATTGAATGCTTTACCGGCAGAGGGGGGTAGGCCCTAACACTACAATGGAGATGTTTTTTGTTGTCTTATTTTTGTCTCTGTTTGTTTTGCCTTATTGAGGTGGGGCAGAATGGGAGCTAATCGCATTGCCTCATAATACCAGTTAGTTTGTCATTTGTTTTCCTTCATGTCTTGTGCTTATTGGTGAACTAGGAAATGCTCTATAATGGTGCCTCGTGGGACATAAAGGCCTCATTCCCCCTGCTTCTGTCTTTCATTTTCTCTCACTCTCTCTATTCCCTACTTTCTCTCACCCTAATTTTCTTCATTGCTCCCTCTTTTCCGCTCTATTCCCGCTCTCCTTAGCGCTCTTATTTCTCTCTCCCTCTCTATCTATCTCCCCTTTTCCTAACCCCTCTCTCTCTCTCTCCCTCCGCCCGCTCTCCTCTCTTGCATATCTTGTATTGTAAACAGCTCACAAAAGCGTGACAAGGTCTCCGTGCTCCCTCCGCTTCACTCTCTGTTCTCCCAGCTATTTGTTATTGTCGATCCTCCGCTATCGTGTTTGTCTCTATCGCGCTTTTCTTCATTCTTCTTTTTTTCTTCTCTCCGCCTCGTCAGAAAAGCAAAAGTTAATTAAATATGGAACGAGACGGAGCAGCATCTCTTTAAACCATCATGTCATTAAAATGGCATCCCTCTGAGATCAGCTTAAAAGGAGTCGGAGAACAATGTCAGATATTTATGGGCCTGGTTATGTAAACATGCTCCCTTTATTCTCTATGTATATTTCATGTAATTATCATTTTTGTAGCGCCTCTCCCCCGTGACATGTAGAGGCAAGGAGTTACTGGGAGAATGTCATTAGAAGAGAGTATTGTTACAGCGCCGATATTATACTGCTATTGAGTATACGTTTGGCTACATTCCCGGACTCACAGAGGAAGGTTTTTACCTATATTTGAGATAAATACTTTTGTATCTGACTCATGTCTGACTCATATCTCTGTCTCTCTGTCTGGCACGGGACTCAAGCTCAATTCACTAATCTGTCCCTTTACAACAACAGACTGAATTTCTCCATCTGAAACAAATTGTAAATGTCCTACAAATAACTTTAACCTATCCTCAATTGACTAATCAAATAAAACCAGCGGACCCCTCACCTCACACATGATATATCCACCTATAAAGAACAGAGATCTAGTGCACTGTGAACTAGCTCCTACAACGAAAGCTATACATTGGCTCCATCATGCTTGAAGCCCTCTGTCTGTCTGCAACTGCCAGCTGATGGAAGCTGCTAATTAAGAGGGCCGGAGAGCCAGTGGAGCAACTGTCTTAACACTACAGGCCCCCGTGTTGCTCTAGAGTAGGACGCTGGGCCTGGACCCTATCACAACTCATAACAATGGTGCTGTGGAGAGGAGACAGGGGAGAAGGGAGACAGATGACAGGGGAGACACTAGAGTAGAGTACGATGGGTCTGGACCTCTTTTACAACTCAATGGTGCTGTGTATTATTTGACCCTGCTGGTCATCTATGAACGTTTGAACATCTTGAAGAAAGTTCTGGCCTTAATGGCCATGTACTCTTATAATCTCTACCCAGCACAGCAAGAAGAGGGCTGGCCACCCCTCAGAGCCTAGTCCCTCTATAGGTTTCTTCCTAGTTTCCTGCCTTTCTAGGGAGTTTTTCCTAGCCACCGTGCTTCTACATCTGTATTACTTGCTGTTTGGGGTTTTAGGCTGAGTTTCTGTATAGCACTTGGTGACATCTGCTGATGTTAAAAGGGCTTTATAAATACATTGGATTGATTGATTGATGGAGAGGAGACAGGGGAGAGGGAGGAGGGGAGAGGGGATGTAGGAGACAGGAGAGAAGGGAGACATGGAGAAAGGGGCTATTTCTCAAGGAGATCTGAGGTTCCTTCTCCTGCAATGCTTCCATCGGCTACTTCTCTCTGCCAGTTTGAGAAGCAGGTGAAGAATCAGGGAATACAGTGCATTCGGAAAGTATTCAGACCCCTTGACTTTTTCCACATTTTGTTACGTTACAGCCTCATCTAAAATATTGCCCTCATTAATCTGCACACATTACCCCATAATGACAAAGCAAAAACAGGTTCTTACACATTTTTGCAAATGTCTAAAATAAAAACTGAAATATCACATTTACATAAGTATTCAGAGCCTTTACTCAGTACTTTGTTTAAGAAACGTTGGCAGCAATTACAGCTTTGAGTCTTCTCATATGGCGCTACAAGCTTGTATTTGGATAGTTTCTCCCATTTTTCTCTGCAGATCCTCTCAAGCTCTGTCAGGTTGGATTGGGGAGCGTCGCTGCACAGCTATTTTCAGGTCTCTCAAGTTTTGGGGCTCTGGCTGGGCCACTCAAGAACATTCAGAGACGTGTCCCGAAGCCTCTCCTGCGTTGTCTTGGCTGTGTGCTGAGGGTCGTTGTTCTGTTGGAAGGTGAACCTTCGCCCCAATCTGAGGTCCTGAGAGCTCTGGAGCAGGTTTTCATCCTTTGCTCCGTTCATCTTTCCCTCAATCCTGACTAGTCTCCCAGTCCAAGCCACTGAAAAACATCCCCACAGCATGATAATGCCACCACCGTGCTTCACCGTACAGATGGTGCCAGGTTTCCTCCAGACGTGATGTTGGCATTCAGGCCAAAGAGTTCAGTCAATGGTTTCATCAGACCTGATAATCTTGTTTCTCATGGTCTGAGAGTCTTTAGGAGCCTTTTGGCAAACTCCAAGCGGCATTTCATGTGCCTTTTACTGAGGAGTGGCTTCCGTCTGGCCACTCTGCCATGAAAGCCTGATTTGTGGAGAACCATCTCTGCAGCACTCTACCAAGGAACTCTAGAGCTCTTTTAGAGTGACCATTGGGTTCTGTGTCACCTCTTTGACCAAGTCCCTTCTCCCGATTGTTCAGTTTGTCTGGATGGCCAGCTCTAGGAAGAGTCTTGGTGGTTCCAAACGTATTCTATTTAAGAATGATGGAGGTCACTGCGTTCTTGGGGACCTTCAATGCTGAAAAAAAGGTGGTAGTCTTCCCCAGATCTGTGCCTCGACACAATCCTGTCTCGGCGCTCTAGGGACAATTCCTTCGACCTCATGGCTTGGTTTTTGCTCTGATATGCACTGTCAACTGTGGGACCTTATATAGACAGGTGTGTACCTTTCCAAATCATATCCTATCAATTGAATTTACTACAGGTGGACTCCAATGAAGTTGTAGAAACATCTCAAGGATGATCAATGGAAACATGATGCATCTGAGCTAAATTTCGAGCATCGAGCAAAAGGCTTGAGTTCTTATTTAAATAAGGTATTTCATTTTTTACACATATATATATACACATTTGCAAACATGTATAACACCTGAGGAAAGAACCAAGGGGAGTTACAGATATAGGGAAGATAATCAAGAGGGTGATGGAGTCCAGGTGAGTGTCATGAGGCGCTGGTGTGCTTGACGTTGGTGACAGGTGTGCGGGATAATCAGCAGCCTGATGACCTAGAGGCCGGAGAGGGAGAATACGTGACACCGATTCCGCGTTTGGTTAATGATGTTTGTCCCCAATGTGACACTGTAGACGTGGAAGCCTATTTCACTTCCTCAAAATCCACAGAGTTAATCTTAGATAACTCAAGAAATCTGTAATTAATTTTGACAGTTTTGCCGAGAACGTTTTAGTTGCTCAATTTTACATTTAACCAAGGAGTATGGTGCAATATTTCTCATGTTAAAAAATGTGTGATGTGTTGTCTTATGTCAAATTACTGGGCAGGTCTGTCTCACTGTCTATGCTACTGGATAGAAAGAAATCACTGCAGCTGTTCACCCCATTTAGTGGGCGTGTACATCGTCAAATCACATGTACATCATCAAATCAAAACCCAAACGTAATTTACCCATTGTGACGCACGGATGTTCCAAACTCTGTTTTAGAAGAGACAGACTTTATGACACTAGAATAGCTGTTTCTGACTCATATCGATGCCACATAGGCCATTTTTAAAGGGATTCGTTGCTTTTGGATGATCCATGCACGTCTACTGACTGTGAATCTGTCATTTCACCTCTAGTCATCAGGAGAGAAAAAAACAGCTCTCCTCCTGTTTCACCCACCAGTGAAGTAAACCTGCCGTAATGCCATTCAATCTGACCCCTCACATCACCATGCAGTAAACCTATGTGAACCGCAGTGTTATAAAGTCGTCTGCAATAACCACAGCAGAATTGCTTTTAATCAACGTCTGAAATGAGGGTGACTGGAAGCGTTGCCCCATGCTGATTAAATGTAATTGTTTAATTGCCAAGTGCTGGGAACCCATCCTAAGAGGATTCCAATGGAATTATTTAAGCTCCAGTCAAGAAATACTGTGTCCAGGAAAAGAGGAAGGAAGGAATACGGAAAAGGGGAAAAATGGCAGAAAAAAAATAGAGGATTAAATTATTTCAGTTTTTTCCTGCCGAAGAAATATTGACTGTGGTTTAACTTTCAGTTGGACAATACGTGAACAGCCTGGGAGCAACAATGCACATCAGCGACTGGCCAATCACCAAACTCAAAGGAGGACAGGTCACACAGGCCATGTGTAGGGTGAAGGAGGAAGGCCTCGTTTCCCTCTTGAGTCTGGCCATTCCGCTGTATTTTATTTTCCCTTTTCACTGTCCACCTCAAGGTGCTTTGGCTTTCATACTATATCTATTGACATTTTAACTACGTCTGTGTACTTACTTAGTTTATTTTTATTGGGCTAGCTGTGGATTGTGTGTAGCCCAATAACAAGGCAAAGCCCACAGTCGGGAACACACGGCAAAACTGTCAGTGAAGACAAAACAGGCCATCCACAATATTTCAAACACAGGTTGCAAAGCAAATTGCTCCTGCTGGAAAAAGAAGACTAATCTGTCTGCTATAGGCTACCAGCACATTGTATCAACTTCCAAATAGGCCTATTGAGCGAACATTGTTTTACAATGTAAAATAAAAGATAGGCTGATGCGCAGCTAGAGCATTGCTGGACAGTGAGCTGTGCATCATGGGTGTGTCAGTGAAACTGGAAAAGCTTTTTAGGACTGCCGTTTTGTCCTTATATTGTACAGTGTGTGTGTCTCCACACACCTAGGCCTAGGCTGTTGATGGATTCAAGAAGAGGTTGTTTTTATTGACCTCATATTCTGTTTGTCAGTGTCAAAGCAGCCTCATTTCGATCATTTGTGCGGTATAAATAGTTTTTATGCCAAAGTCACCAGTGATGTAGCCTAAAATGACATAGAACTACATGTACATGAAATGCATTTGTAAAAAGCCACATTCTTCCGGACACTGGGCTACAAAATGTTTTCCTTGTGTGCAACTTCTGTAAGTGCCTCTACTTTATGCCACAAAACAAGCGTGAGGATTATTATAAAGATACATGTTTCCCTCTCATGTATTCCGGTAGGCCAAGGTTTCCCAGAGTCGGTCTTGCACACATTTTGTTTTTTCCCCCCTAGCACTACACAGCTGATTAAAATAACCAATTCATCATCAAGTTTCATTATTTGATTCCGCAATGTAGTGTCAGGGGGAGAAAGAAAAAAAGGTGCACCCAGGGGGGCCCCGACCAAGTTTAGGAAACCCTGCGGTACATTACCTCAGAGCTCTTCAGGTCACCCTCTTGCACCTCCTGATTTACAAATTAAGCGCTGAACACAGGCGGCTAACCACCATATGCATAGACTCCAAAAAGTTCCACACTAGCCACCTGCAACCCAGCCATATATCATGGTTGATTCTAAATATAATTAGGCCATATTATGAAGTTAGTATTTAAGAGCGTTAAAGATATATCTCAATTAGTTTTAAAAAATGATTGTGCTAGCTTTACATCAATCATCAACGTCAGTGATCAGCTGATAGCCCACCGTCTTTTTCAGATGTTAATCAAGACTTTAGGAGGCACTGTAACTACACTGAACAAAAAAATATAAATGCAAAATGTAGGTTAAAGTGTTGGTCCCATGTTTCATGAGCTGAAATTAAAGATACCAGAAATGTCCGAGACTTACAACAATCTTATTTCTCTCAAATCTTGTGCACAAATTTGTTTACATCCCTGTTTTTGAGCATTTCTCCTTTGCCAAGATAATCCATCCACCTGACAGGTGTGGCATATCAAGAAGCTGATGAAACAGCATGATCATTACACAGGTGCACCTTCTACTGGGGACAATAAAAGGCCACTCTAAAATGTGCAAGTTTTGATGGAACGTGCACCAGAGCGGTTGACATTTTAGAGAATTTGGCAGAACGTCCAACCGGTCTCACAACCGCAGACCACATGTAACCATGCCAGCCTATGACATCTGGCTTCTTCACCTGGAGGATCGTCTGATACCAGCCACCCAGACAGCTGATGAAATTGTGGGTTTGCTTAAGCAAAGATTTCTGCAGATACCGTCTCAGAGAAACTCATTTGCGTGCTCGTCATCCTCACCAGGGTCTTGACCTGACTGCAGTTCGTAGTCGTAATCGACTTCAGTGGGAAAATGCTCACCTTTGATGGCCACTGGCATGCTGGATAAGTGTGCTCTTCACTGATGAATCCCGGTTTCAACTGTACCAGGCAGATGGCACTGTATGGGCAAGCGGTTTGCCAACGTTGTGAATAGAGTGCCACGTGGTGGTGGTGGGGTTATGGAATGGGCAGGCATAAGCTACAGACAACAAATACAGTTGCATTTTATCGATGGCAATTTGAATGCACAAAAATACAGTGACGAGATCCTGAGGCCCATTGTCGTGCCATTCATCTGCCGCCATCACCTCATGTTTCAGCATGATAATGCATAATGGATGTGTACACAATTCCTGGAAGCTGAAAATGTCCCAGTTCTTCCATGGCCTTCATACTCACCGGACATGTCACCCATTGAGCATGTTTGGGATGCTCTGGATTGACTTGTACGACAGCGCGATCCAGTTCCACCAATATCCAGCAACTTCGCACAGCCATTGAAGAGGAGTGGGACAACATTCCACAGACCACAATCAACAGCCTTATCAACTCTATGCGAAGGAGATGTGTCGTGCTGCATGAGGCAAGTGGTGGACACACCAGATACTGACTGGATTTCTGATCCACGCCCCAACCTCATGAGAAATCCATAGATTAGAGCCCAATGAACTCATTTAAATTGGCTGATTTCCTTATATGAACTCTTAGAAATTGCTGCATGTTGCGTTTATATTTTTGTTCAGTGTAGCTTGCTTACAATTTGTGATGAGTGAGTTTGCTGTTGCAGCATTAAAAAGGCCTATGCTCCAACAACAACAACACAAATTGCTACAGAGGCAGTTATTATGTCATGAATTTGAGATGTGAATTATGAATTTGGAGCACCTGCTCCGTGAATGATCTGTACACGGCCCTTGAGCCCACATACAGACACACACGCACACATACACATGCTCAAAGCCACTCACAGTTAACATATTCCGCTGTAGGCTACAGATCATTGTGATGATCATGTCCATCTCTCACAACATCAACTTACTTTGGAAATTAAGAATGAAAAACCTACGAAGGCCACATTTAATTAGAAACATATTGGCACAAACCCCATGACATTTTAGTCTATCAGTGCTATCAATCACACTATCTTTCTTAACATCAATTGACCTAGTGCAGAACAGATATCCCTTAGTGCAGCTTCTTTTAGCATTTAGCAACGTGGAGCACGAGCTGAGGTTTGGGGTTTTGCTGATGTGTGCAGTAATCCATCCCTCGCCTAGGGAAATGATCTTCCTACTATTGCTACTGCTGCATCCCTTGCCTCTGGTCACAAGTGTGTCTTGGTCTCCCAGACCTGGGTTCAAATAGTATTTGTAATCTTTCAAATACTTTGAGCATTTGTTTGAGCCTATCTGGGGTGCCATATTTGATTAATTCCTCTGTGCCAGGCAAGGTCAATGAAGCACAATTTAAGCATTTGAAAGATTTTGAATTCTATTTGAACCCAGGTCTGTTTTCTCTCCCAACCATGCAGGGGAAGGAGAGGAGAGGAACTGTGCACCCTGCAGCTGTGGCCTTATTCCCAGGCAGGCGGGCAGGCGGGCGGACAACACCTGACCATGCAGGGCCAGCCGGCCCAGATGTGCACATAGACAGTGGCAACACTTTGAGCAATGCAGGTCCCCTCTGGGACCCCAGGCACCTACCTGCAAACCAAAGGCCCTTCTCACTATCTAGCATGACGTTGTAAATACACATCTAATAACTCACCATCACCCTGAGAAACCCCACTAATCTATATCATAACACAGGAGTGACTCTGACACTCAGTGTTTTTTGCACATATTACCAAACAATTGTGGTGTGTAGAATAAATAATGGTACTACTGTACTTGACCCAGAAGTTCTCTCCAGTCTCCACAGCAGGGACCCAATTTGTGGAATTTACTTGGTTTTCGTCTGGAAAGTTCTACAAAAACGACATCCCAGCTAGCACATAACGTTCTGAGAACCATATATTTATTTGAGCTTGGTGTGATCATGGTTGTCTTATGCTTATTCTGCGTACAACCTTCCCACAACTTTCTGGTAATGGTGCAGGACAGTTGCTTGGCTTTGGAACATTATCAGCACATGTAGCCCTTTCTCATAATTAATAGCAATAAAAACAATCAAACACTGAAAATCCGGTGTTTCTATGTCAAACAGTTTAAAAAATATATTTCCGTCTTCAGTGATGTATATAAAGTGTAATTTAGGGATGCAAACACAAAATGTAATACATTTAAACTCTATATCTGACATGGTACAGGGGTCTTCTTTTTTAAGCCCATAACCTTTTGTGTGAGGTCTATACTTTTGTTTCAAAGTAGATTTGTTTAAGACTACAAGAAACGTTCTGTGTGACCCTGATTTAGCCCACAGTTGTAAAAGGTGAGAACTTGATATAAAATATATATTTTCTTGGTATTTCATTACTTTAACAGAACGTTTCCTAAAAGTAAAAAAAATGGTTACATTTCATTTCAATGTTGGTAATGTTCTCGAAACATTATCCAACAGGTTTGACAATAGGAATGTTCTCAAATTGTTCCTTGAACGTTCCGAGAACGTTAAGAAAACTTTCCATTAAACCACAAAACTTTAGTATTGCTCAGAAAATGTTCTAAGAATTTGATTTAAAAACATACATTCCACTTGTCATAAAAAACTCAAGAAAAACTTTTGGAACGTTCAGAGAGCATTCAAAAAATTGTATTTAATAAATATAACTAAATGTAATCGAAAATGTAATCTACGTAATCCCCCAAAGTTATTATTTATCATGAGAGGACCATAAACACTAGTAGTGCTGCATACTCCAAGAAACATTCAAATCTCATCTTTCCGGTAAAAATAAAATAGTTATATATTCACTTTTGAGGACACAAGCTCAAGTACACAGTACAAATATGATAACAAATATGAAGATATTAAATATTTCATATAATTGATTTCATATTCAACAAAACTGTATGAATAACGCTTGAAATTACTTCAATATTTTTCAAAATATAGTAGAATCAATTTATAAAAATGACCAACTACAAGATTTCACCTTCCTTATAACTGTAAAATACATATTTGTATATTCCCAGCTAGCACAGTGGATCTGGGCTGATTCTGGCTGAGAGTCTGGGCCACCTTTGGCAGTATTACTTTTGACTAGCATTGAGCTTGGGCCGATTCCGGTGTGAATTCTCTCCCAAATGTATTTACTTGAGACTCGGGCTGATTGTGGCTACTCTCTGGCAGATGATTACACTGGCTGCTTTATATAATTAACATTTTATTATTTATTTATTTTTCTATAATTTTGTCATTGTTTCTGCGATCCAAAAAATGTATTAACATTTAAATGAAATTCTTTAATAGTACCATTCAAGTCATATTTTAATATTTAGATACTTTGTGCAAGACAATTGATAAGCATTAAAAACTTTGTGGGTGGGGCCTCCCGAGTGGCTCAGCGGTCTAAGATACTGCATCGCAGTACAAACTGCATTGCTACAGATGCTGGTTCGATACCCATGCTGGCTGCGACCGGGAGACCCATGAGGCGACGCACAATTGGCCCAGCGTTGTACGAGTTAGGGGAGGGTTTGGCCAGTAGTGATGTTCTTGTCCCATCACGCTGTAGCGACTCCAGTGGCGGACCGTCGCATGCACACTGACACGGTCAGGAGGTGTACGGTGTTGCCACCAACACGGTGGTTTGGCTGGCTTCCGGGTTAAGCGTGCATTGTGTCAAGAAGCAGTGCGGCTTGGCGGGGTTGTGTTTCAGAAGACATTGGCCTCTCCGGAGGCCGTACAGGAATTGCTGCGATGGGACAAGACAATGGGAAACTACGAAAAGTTGGTAAAAAATAAAGACATTTCAAAAAAAACAATGTGGATGGGTATCATTTTTATGTATAAAATGTATAATAGTAATATTTAAAATTACTAAATAGGGTAATTTTGTATACATTTTTTCAAATTTGCATCGGGCCGCTTCTGGGAGGATTCTGGTAAGATCCTGGCAAAGTCCACTGAATTCCGGTAGACGGAAACGGCGATGTACTTGGGCTCATTCTGGGCAGTCATTCATTTTGATAATTCCGGGCCAAGTCCGACACCCGATTCCGGGCCGATTCAATAATTTCCGGCCCCCCGGAAGAGGGCTGCTTCTGGGCCGATTCAGTATCGCTAGTTGGGTTTAGTGTTAGAGAAAATGTTCATATTTTCTAAAGGTCTCTCTTGATCAAAACGTTGACGTGAACGTCTCACAGAGCTCTAGCTTGGTGTCCTGAACTAGTTAGGAAATCGTCTTTCATCTCATATTACTGTACTTCTATGATGACCAGAAAGTGTTTTTCTTTCAAACCTATGTATTATTTTTGATTACTTGCTAGAAATCGATCTCTGACGGTGCGATGTAAGGATTCCAGGCATACTGTATGCATTGTTAGTGGCTGCGATGTAGGGTTCAGACAGAAGTCGATGGACAGTCAGAAGAGCCAATGAAATGCTAGGAGGGACATCCCAGCTTCAAGTGGTTTCAGATTCCACATCCCGCTTCACACAGGCAGGAGAGACACACTCCAGTGTCCGTGAGAATCAGGTCTATCGCTCAATGCAAGACATTTTGATCTATGGTGTCCACATATCAATTTATAAGAGAAAATGTCAGTTGGAACCGGGTACCAGAACCATGCAGGTCCTCAAAACAGGGGACTTTATATCTCAGCATCAACCAAACTATCCTATTTTGTTAAGTGTGTTTTGGTGTGTAGGCCGTGCCCATCAATTGTCCACACCTGATATTAATGAGTGCATGCAAGCTCCATCCTGGTGGTGCGGTTGACTAATTCCATAGACAGAGAATAGAAGACTCTAGGTTCAAATCTCACTGATGCTGTGTCACAACAAAAAGTGAATGTGTTTGTATGATTAATGTAATACATTTCCATTATTCATATCTGTGATTGGAGTAAAAAAAAAAGTGAACCCAAAATAAGTTTGCAGTGTTATTTAAGGTCTTATTGAAACATTCAGTGAATGTTTTAAGCTAGTTACTCAAAAACATTCATTAAGTTTGCTGATGACACGACAACAACCTCTACCTCAACGTCGGCAAGACAAATGAGCTGATTGCGGACTACAGGAAATGAGGTTGTATTGGAGCGGATCAAGAGCTGCATGTTTTTCGGTGTCCACATCACTGGGGATCTATCATGGTCCACACACACCAACACAGTTGTGAAGAGGGCACGACAACACCTTTTCCCCCTTCTTATTCCTCTTATTTCTCTAGTGGGTTTTTTCTAGTAATACATAGTTGTTGATTATTGCATTGTTGGCTTTTGAGTTTGCAAGATAAACATTTCACTGTATTTGTCAATGTGACATTAAAATTTGAAAAGGATTTGCCCACAGATCCTCAAAAAGTTCTACAGCTGCACCATTGAGATCTTGACTGGCTGCATCACCGCCTGGTATGGCAACTGCTTGGCATTCGACCGCATAGCGCTACAGATGGTAGTGCGTACGGCCCGGCCCAGCACATCGCTGTAGCCCAGCTTCCTGCCATTAAGGACCAATATACCAGGCAGCGTCAGAGGAAGGAAAAAATTCTAAGACTCCAGCCACCCAAGTCGTAGACTGTTCTCTCTGCTACCGCACAGCAACCTGTATGAATGCATCCAGTCTGGAATCCAACAAGACCCTGAACAGCTTCTGCCCCCACGCCATAAGACTTCTAAATAGTTTGTAAAATAGTTAACCAAATAGCGACCCAAACTATCTGCATTGACCCTTTTTGTACTAACTACTTTTGATTCATCACATACGCTGCTGCTACTGTTTATGATCTATCATGTTGCCTAGTCACTTTATTCCTAGTTATATGTACATATCTTCCTAAATTACCTTGTACCCCTGCACATCGACTCAGTACTGGTACCCCATGTACATAGCCAAGTTATTGTTACTCATTTTATTCTACTATTATTACATGTTGTTACTTTTCTATGATTTCTCTATTTTCTTTCTCTCTGCATTGTTGGGAAGGACCCGTAAGTAAGCATTTCACTGTTAGTCAACCCCTGTTGTTTACGACGCATGTGACAAATAAAATTAGATTGGATTTTATTTAATTTCCGTTCAGAGACTGTTAAATAAAACCTCCCAGGAAAACGTTCAGGGGCCATAGTAAAACGTTCTCAGAACCAACGGGAACCCAAAAACGTACGTTCCTACAACTTCCAAGGAACAAAATGTGCTAGCTGGGATATATCTTGTAACTCGTCAGGCACTGTGTCTCATTGAGGCCAAACAAAGTACTCAGAACAAGGCAGCATCTCAGCGTGTGGTCCATTCTAAGTAGACCAATGTTGGTGACGTTTTTTTAGATCAATGATACACAGCACTGCATTCAATTATCAAAATGACAAGGTAAAAAATTTGACACAAGGGTTGCTTGAATAAATAAAGCCTAACCAAATGGTAAGAAACTAAACGACTGAAATTAATAATTTGATCTGGGCTTCTTTTTTCTCCTTCAATCCAGGTCTTGATGTAGTACGTCTGGGTGCACAGAGGGCGTTCAGGTGCAAACTAAAGCTAGGAAGATGAACAGGGACATCTAGTGGTACATTTACTCCCGTACACCAAGTTCATTATTCAGAAGGTTCAAAAGAAACTAATACTTGTTTGTCAGACAATACAATGCCTTGTGATATAACACAACCGAATCCAGCACATATGTCAATTACTGATAAGAATTGTTGAATAATCCATTCTAAATCTTGATGGTCAATGTTTGATGAGTAAAAATCCTGAAACAAATATATAATTTCTGTAAAAGGTCTGTAGGGGAAGAATTCTGACAGCAGAGATAGTGACTTGTGTTTGAGAGGCAAACTAAACATGACACTTGTGTTTCTTTCTCCATTTCTATCATTTAAATGAACATCTCTTTGTGATCTTCATAATGAATACATTCAGACTTCACAGAAAACGAACATTGTCATACACATGCTCATAATACATTCATATACACTTCAGGGCTGTAAACAGCATTCAATATGACAATATATTTTGTTCCATCATACATTTTAATTGGTAAATGATCAGATTTGGTACTGACCCAACTATGCAAAAATGGGTTGAATCAACATTGTTTCCACGTAATTTCAACAACAAAAACCTTCAATGTGATGACGTTGAATAAACGTGGAAAACTGATTGGATTTGCTAAAAGTAATCAATGTAAGGGAGTTTCATATTTTTCACGTCAATTTGAACCAAAATCCAATGGAATGGTGTAATCTTTTGTAGATTTCACGTTGAAAACTCAACCAAATTGTCACGGCTGATGAAAGGGGCCGACCAAGGTGCAGCGTGGTGAGCGTACATGTTCTTTAATAAAGAAAAAGACGCCGAACAAAACAAGACACACTACAAAACAAAACCGTGACGCTTAAGGCTAAGTGCCATAAAGAAAGTCAACTTCCCACCAAGACAGGTGGGGGGGAAAAGGGTACCTAAGTACGGTTCCCAATCAGAGACAACGATAGACAGCTGTCCCTGATTGAGAACCATACCCGGCCAAAACATAGAGATGGAAAATCATAGAAACACAAAACATAGAAATGCCCACCCCAACTCACGTGACACAAATGTAAATCATAAATGGACATTGAACTGACGTCTGTGCCTAGTGGGGAGTATCTCATTTGAGTCTATGTGAAGGAGGTGAGGAGAAAGGAGATACACGAAATAAAGGAAAGATGTTCTATCCAATTTTTACATTGGTAAAGTATCAGATTTGGTCATGAGATTCTCCTTTGAATCTATGTACAGTAAAGTGCTTTATGTGCGTATGTGTGACCATCTCTTTGGACACTGTCCCATCTGTCACATGCCGTAGAAGCCTGTCATTGGTCAATGGCCCATCCGTCACATACAGTCGAGGCCTGTCACAGTCGAGGCCTGTCATGCTGAAGGTCAGTTGGCAGCAAGCTGAGTCGACCTCTTACTGGGATACAGGATCCTGCCGAAGGCCCTGTGGAGCCGCTGTGGCAGAGTGGATACAGGAAAGGGTTTTAATAGCTGAGTTGAGCCACAGCAGCCAGAAGGTGACCTCATACCAGCGGTGCTGCATGCATCGCCCCCTATAGGGCGATATATACTGATGATCGTCAGTAGAGTGACGGGCACCCAGCAAAGACACACACTCTGAGGTCCAGCGACTTGGCCATATTCTTGTCCCTGGAAAGCCAGAGGTGTTGGGTGCTCCTGGTGGAAGAGGTGTCCTGCTGCTCCATGGGGGGAGGGGACATCTGGGAGTGGATGGACCCTGAGCATGATCCCTTCCACTGGACAGACACAGCCCTAGTCAACTTTTTAACCACCACCATGTTCTGGGAGAAGTGGGAGGTGTGGCGGATGCCTTTCCCTATCCCCAGGGCATGTGGGCCTGTCCACAGGCCTCATCTCTGTTCCGGAGCCACCTCCTATGGATATTGAGGTAGATGCTGAGGTTGAAGAATGTTACAGAGATAAAGGGGGAGAAGAACTCCAACATGGAGGCACTGAGGAAGTACCAAGTGTAGTAGAACTCAGCGAAGCACTCGTCCTCCGGGATGCGGCTCTTCTCTTCCCCCAGCTGCCAGAAGATAATGACAGGGCCATAGAGGACGAAGGCAAGGACCCAGAGTGCTATCGTCTTCATGATGGCTCGATGGGTCTTGCCCTGTCTGGCATGATAGCTCACCTGGTGAAAACCATGGAACAAGAGTTATTATTTGTTATTATTTGTCATTCTGTCTAGATGTTGGTTCAAAAGCTATACAAAATATGGAATTAGGTGGACTGTAATTATACATTACCATGAGCTGTGAAATAGGCAAAGTGAGGGGGCGGCATGAATTGGAGCTCAAAAGATTAATATAAGAGCATTAACAATGAAGTATTATTTTGTTGATAAAATCAATGTGGAGCCTTCCTGAAAGGACTGACAGGTGCCAGAGTGTCTCTAATAGAAACTGTCTGCAATCAAAACACTAAGTCCCTGCAGTAACACATCGCTCCTTCCTGTCAACAATATGGAGTAACTGACAGCTTTACTCCAAATCACAGACACCCTAAGTCTAAAAATACTCCCTCACTGCCCTTTCCACAGGCTCCTACAGAGGTTCTCTCAGCTAGTATTTTTCCTGGCGCAGTGGCATTGTACACACATACAGGGCTCATCTGGAAATGAGACCTTGGTCTCAGCATTCACTCCCTGTAAAAAATAAAGGTTACATTTCTTTTATTTTACAAAAAAAATTGAGGACAAAACCACACCTCAATGTAAAAATACACTGTGTAATATATGGCAAATTTGTTATATGTAAACAGATTACAGTCCATCATTCGATTTGGGATTTGAACCCTTAGGGGCTTGCTAATATTAGGGAGTGACCAGTACCATGTGACGACGTACCAGGTAGTATGTACAGTTGAAGTCGGAAGTTTACATACACCTTAGCCAAGTGCATTTAAACTCAGTTTTTAACCATTCCTGACGCTTAATCCTAGTAAAAATTACCTGTCTTAGGTCAGTTAGGATCAGCACTTTATTTTAAGAATGTGAAATGTCAGAATAAGAGTAGAGATAATTATTTATTTCAGCTTTTATTTCTTTCATCACATTTCCAGTGGGTCAGAAGTTAACATATGCTCAATTAGTATTTGGTAGCATTGCCTTTAAGTTGTTTAACTTGGGTCAAACGTTTCAGGTAGCCTTCCACAAGCTTCCCACAATAAATTGGGTGAATTTTGGCCCATTCCTCCTGACAGAGCTGGTGTAACTGAGTCAGGTTTGTAGGCCTCCTTGCTCGCACACGGTTTTCAGTTCTACACACAAATTTTCTATATGATTGAGGTCAGGGCTTTGTGATGGCCACTCCAATACCTTGACTTTGTTGTCCTTAAACCATTTTGCCACAACTTTGGAAGTATGCTTGCGGTCATTGTCCATTTGGAAGACCCATTTTGCGACCAAGCTTTAACTTCCTGACTGATGTCATGAGATGTTGCTTAAATGTATACACATAATTTTCCTGCCTCATGACGCCATCTATTTTGTGAAGTGCAACAGTCCCTCCTGCAGCAAAGCATCCCCACAACATGATGCTGCCACCCCCGTGCTTCACGGTTGGGACGGTGTTCTTTGGCTTGCAAGCCTCCCCCTTTTTCCTCCAAACATAACAATGGTCATTATGGCCAAACAGTTTTATTTTTGTTTCATCAGACCAGAGGACATTTCTCCAAAAAGTACGATCTTTGTCCCCATGTGCAGTTGTAAACCGTAGTCTGGCTTTCTTATGGAGATTATGGAGCAGTGGCTTCTTCCTTGCTGAGTGGCCTTTCAGGTTATGTCAATATAG
The DNA here is from genome assembly GCF_045791955.1 of Oncorhynchus clarkii lewisi. Taxonomy (NCBI): domain Eukaryota; kingdom Metazoa; phylum Chordata; class Actinopteri; order Salmoniformes; family Salmonidae; genus Oncorhynchus; species Oncorhynchus clarkii. The sequence goes on along the minus strand of NC_092166.1, from coordinate 25,887,371 downwards.
GACTCGTTGTACTGTGGATATAGATACTTTTGGACCTGTTTCCTCCAATATCTTCATAAGGTCCATTGCTGTTGTTCTAGGATTGAATTGCACTTTTCGCACCAAAGTACGTTCATCTCTAGGACACAGAATGCGTCTCCTTCCTGAGCGGTATGACGGCTGTGTGGTCCCATGGTGTTTATACTTGCATACTATTTTTCGTACAGATGAACGTGGTACCTTCAGGAGTTTGGAAATTGCTCCCAAGGATGAACCAGACTTGTGGAGGTCTACAAATAGTTTTTCTGGGGTCTTGGCTGATTTCTTTTGATTTTCCCATGATGTCAAGCAAAGAGCCACTGAGTTTGAAGGTAGGCCTTGAAATACATCCACAGGTACACCTCCAATTGACTCAAATTATGTCAATTAGCCTATCAGAAGCTTCTAAAGCCATGATATTATTACTGGAATTTTCCAAGATGTTTAAAGGCAAAGTCAACTTAGTGCATGTAAACTTCTGACCCACTGGAATTGTGATACAGTGTTTTATGAGTGAAATAATCTGCCTGTAAAAAATTGTTGGAAAAATGACTTGTGTCATGCACAAAGTAGATGTCCTAACCGACTTGCCAAAACTATAGTTTATTAACAAGAAATGTCTGGAGTGGTTGAAAAACGACTTTTAATGACTCCAACCTAAGTGTATGTAAACTTCCGACTTCAACTGTAACTAGGGGTTGGAGTGAAAGAGTCTTTCCTGGTCATTTCACATGGTCAGGAAAAGGGGAGGGCTTTCTATTGAGGTGCCTTGGTACGTCCCCTCAGCCTAGGCTGCTTCATGATGTTTAACGAGTCAGTGAGGTTCTTCAATATACTCTCTTACATGTTAAGTGTTGTGCTTGTCAAACAAAATAGTACATCGTATGCAGCAGCACTCCCTCCTTTGTCCATAGACATAGATAGACATTGCATAATTTCATCTGTCCCATTATGGCGTCTGTGAGAGCATGAGCAGCACCATTAAGGCCATCTCCATTTTGAAGTAGTAAATGTTTTTCTTCTACTACTTGAGCTGACAAACATACTGAAAGGGTGCACACTACCACCTAGTGTATTTTGTTTGAACATGTATAAACCCGAGGTTGGCAATATACTGCCAAATGGGCACTAGAGTCTTCTATCTATCTCTATGGCGAGGTCATGAATGATTAACCTGTCCAGATGGGCCCTTTCAGGACAGTAGCAGAGTGGCACAGTCCTTGCTGATGATGACCCAGGTGAGTTACACAAAAAGTGACAGAAGGTCAATGGTTGACCAATGTCAGGGCCTGATGGGAGCAGAGACTCTTGAACCTTTCCCTAGTAATTCAGCCATTGACTTTCTTTGGTTCTTAGAAAACAGTCATTATAATTTCTGATATGTTTGTATTACTTATTTTTGTTCATTTCTCACCGTTTTATGTCAGAGGCAGACACATGGCATATGTTCAGAACAAAGGAAAATAGCCTTTTTCACAGCCCTTCTACCATTATCGGTAGGCAAGGCAGGACGCACACTGTTTAAATGGCCAAAACGTTGATAGATGTTCACAAATGAACACATTTTGAATAGCACCAATGTCATAATATGTTTTGCACAGTAATAGAGGTGAAATATGTTGTGGGTAGCTGTTTCAAACTGATTGTACATTAGATCAATTATGTAAAGGCTTATTCATTCACATTCACTAAATATTATATTTGTACATGTTTAATTATATTTTTATTGTGTACTACTTCAAAGCAATTTGTGTACCACAGTCATTATAGACAAAATACTAAACATACCTACTGCATATACAATATGGATGGCAAGACATACTGTATCAATGCAACATAGATAAATATGAAAATGTCTTAGATAACTAAGAAAAACTCTTGCTTAAGGCCTTTTGGTGACATTCACAGTTTGTCCACTCCAATAGAACTCTTCTCAATAACAAATGGTCAATGACGTGAAGTTACACTGGGTACATTGGCTATTAAAGTGAGGGTGTACAACAGAGGGGCACAACGAAGGGACTTTCAGCCTGGACACAAAGTGTTGGTCCACAACTCAGAATGTAAGTTTTTGGCCCGATGGAACGGGTCACACGAAGTCATTGAGACAGTTGGCGAAGTTAACTACAGGGTCAGACAGCCTGGACGTAGGCATCTGACCCAGATATACCATGTGAATCTGCTAAAGAAATCGAATGCACATGATGTACTTTACTCTATTTCCCCGAAGAAGGCTACCACAGAGACCGAGCCGGCGGAGGTGACAATGAGGGAGCAGCTGAGCCAAGCCTAGAAGCAGGAGCTGAGGGAGTTGGTCAGCCGAAACCAGGATGTGTTCTCCAGTGAACCAGGACACACAGATTTGGTACAGCACTGCATCATCACCGAACCTGGGAAAAAGGTGAAGTTGAGACCCTACCGCATACCGGAAGCAAGGAGAGAGGCTGTCAGGACCGAGGTAAAAACTTAATTTTATCGCAATTCTAGTGGGTCAGAAGTTTACATACACTAGGTTGACTATGCCTTTAAACAACTTGGATAATTCCAGAAATTATGCTTTAAAAGCTTCTGATAGGCTAATTGACATCCTTTGAGTCAATTGGAGGTGGATCTATTTCAAGGCCTCCCTTCAAACTCAGTGCCTCTATGCTTGACATCATGAAATCAGCCAAGAAAAAAGTTTAGACCTCCACAAGTCTGGTTCGTCTTTGGGAACAATTTCCAAACTCCTGAAGGTACCACGTTCATCTGTACGAACAATAGTATGCAAGTATAAACACCATGGGACCACGCAGCCATCATACTGCTCAGGAAGGAGACGCGTTCTGTCTCCGAGAGATGAATATACTTTGGTGCGAAAAGTGCAAATCAATCCCAGAACAACAGCAAAGGACCTTGTGAAGATGCTGGAGGAAACAGGTCCAAAAGTATCTATATACACAGTAAAATGAGTCCTATATCGACATAACCTGAAAGGCCGCTCAGCAAGGAAGAAGCCACTGCTCCATAACCGCCATATGAAAGCCAGACTACGGTTTACAACTGCACATGGGGACAAAGATCGTACTTTTTGGAGAAATGTCCTCTGGTCTGATGAAACAAAAATAGAACTGTTTGGCCATAATGACCCTTGTTATGTTTGGAGGAAAAAGGGGGAGGCTTGCAAGCCAAAGAACCCCATCCCAACCATGAAGCACGGGGGTGGTAGGATCATGTTGCGGGGGTGCTTTGCTGCAGGAGGGACTGGTGCACTTCACAAAATAGATAGCATCATGAGGCAGGAAAATGATGTGGATATATTGAAGCAACATCTCAAGATATCAGCCAGGAAGTTAAAGCTTGGTCGCAAATGGGTCTTCCAAATGGACAATGACCCCAAGCATACTTCCAAAGTTGTGGCAAAATGCTTTAAGGACAACAAAGTCAAGGTATTGGAGTGGCCATCACAAAGTCCTGACCTCGATCGTATAGAACATTTGTGGGCAGAACTAAAAAGGTGTGTGCGAGCAAGGAGGCTGACTCATCAGCTCTGTCAGGAGGAATGGGCCAAAATTCACCCAACTTATTGTGGGAAGCTTGTGGAAGGCTACCCAAAATGTTTGACCCAAGTTAAACAATTTAAAGGCAATGCTACCAAATACTAATTGAGTGTATGTAAAGCTCTGACCCACTGGGAATGTGATGAAAGAAATAAAAGCTGAAATAAATCATTCTCTCTACCATTATTCTGACATTTCACATTCTTAAAATAAAGTGGTGACCCTAACTGATCTAAGACAGGGAATTTTTACTAGAATTGAATGTCAGGAATTGTGAAAAAACTGAGTTTAAATGTATTTGGCTAAGGTTAATGTAAACTTCCGACTTCAACTGTACATACACACACCTTTTCTGAAAGGCCCCAGAGTCTACAACACCACTAAGCAAGGGGCACCACCAAGCAAGCGGCACCATGAAGACCAAGCAGCTCTCCAAACAGGTCAGGGACAAAGTTGTGGAGAAGTACAGATCAGGGTTATAAAAAAATATCAGAAACTTTGAACATCCCACAAAGCACCGTTAAATCCATTATTAAAAAATGGAAAGAATATGGCACCACAAACCTTCAAATAGAGGGCCGCCCACCAAAACTCACAGACCAGGCAAGGAGGGCATTAATCAAAGAGGCAACAAAGAGACCAAAGATAATCCAGAAAGAGCTGCAAATCTCCACAGCAGAGATTGGAGTATCTGTCCGTAGGACCAATTTAAGCCATACACTCCACAGAGCTGGGCTTTACAGAAGAGTGGCCAGAAAAAAAGTAATTGTTTGAAGAAAAAAATGCTGTTCGCCAGTAGGCATGTTGTGTACATCAAATGATACAAACTCCCCCCAAAAATAATTTTGAATTCCAGGTTGTAAGGCAACAAAACAGGAAAAATACCAAGGAGGTGAATACTTTCGAAAGGCACTGCATGTATTTTCGTCTCTTGGCTTGAGTTTGTCTTTCAGATTGGGTTAATACTGCAGCTCAGTCGTACTCAACAAATATTAATATATCATTTCCAGCCATTCACATTTTGGACCTTTTTTGCTCAGATAGATGGACACCCTTCCACACAATAATATGGAATTGCCATGTTCACGGAAAATAAAAGTCAAATTCAGAGCAGACCGAATGAAGATGCACATTATTACATTTCCCTGCTGGTATTTTAGAGCTCATTTAGATGCCAAAGGGCGAGTTGTGATTACACTTTGAACAGTTATTATTTATTTTAGAAGGGTTAAATACCAGCGTAGCCTGTTGGCTAATCCAATAGCAGTGTACCACCACCACCACACCCACAGATGATTTTGTCTCAAACAGTGTTGTCAATCAAGTAACTGATCACAAAGAACTATGTTAGTTGAGGGCATTATCTTTTTGTATTTATATTGAAAGAATTTTGATAGTGTATGATTTTACTATTTGATAACAATCTGATTGTAAATTGGTGTACAATTCTGTCTATGGCTGCAATAAACCGATACTACTAGCCTAAAGAAATATGAATCTGTTCAAAATGCTTTCATTTTGATTATCACGACTCAGGATATGACCCAGATGCAGACACAGGAAGCGGATGGTTTGGTTCTCTAAATAGTTATAACAAAGGGTCAGGCAAAAGGGCAGGTCGAGGGCAGGCAGAGGTTCGTAATCGAAGGCAGAGTCAAAAAGGGACATAACGGCAGGCAGGCTCAGGCCAGTCAGAAAGGTCGAGAAACGGGAAGACTAGAAAACAAGAACTAGAGCAACGGGAAACACACTGGTAAGACCTGACAAAACAAGACAAACTGGCCGACAGACAGACAACGCAGGTATAAATACACAGGGGATAATAGGAGACACCTGGTGGGGTGTGGAGACAAGCACAAGACCGGTGAAACAGATCAGGGTGCGACAGTCCCCCCCCCCCTCCCCCATGGGCACCACCTGGCATCCTACCTGGGCCCATACCTGATTGAACGGGGTAACAGTACTCAGCGATCAGGGTTGGGTCCAGGATGTTCCTATAGGGGACCCAGCACTTCTCCTCCGGGCCATAACCCTCCCAGTCAACCAGGTACTGGAATTCCCTGCCCAGATTTTGAACACTCAGGAAGCGACTCACAGTACGCCTGATGGCTGTCTTATTAGATTCCTGCCAACAAATCATTGTTTCCCAGACAACCATGTGGCCTTCAGAAACTCTGGTACCAAACAGAATAAACCTAATTGTGTATTTCCAATTCAGACTGATGCTTTACACAGTATGCTTTGCACATCCAGCAGTAAGGAGTGGCATATGCCTAAGCAGGACGCTTTGATCAAAGTAGGTACCAGTGATGTGTTCACACTGTGGCAGGGGGAAAGGATCCATGCAGAAGGGTTATTGATCTATGACTAAATCTCTTTATTTATTTATTTATTTCTCTCTCGCTCTGTAAGATTGTATTGTGTGTGTGTTTGTGTGTATCTGTGTGTTTGTTTGTCTGCTAAATTAGGTTTTAATAGGTTCTCCTGTCTCACATCAGGAAGTGAACAACAGAAGGTTAACAAGAGGAAGGGTGCGTTTACTGTTGTTGGAAGAATTCTTTATAATTAAATGACACTGTTAAGCAACTGTATAGAAACCTTTAGAGCATATACATGTATCTACGCGTTCACAGTATAGCGGTAGTAAAATTGTCACAGTATAGCAACATTGTATACCTGTAAGCACTTGCTCATGGCTGTATCTTTTCTTAGACGTTCTGAAGTTAAGCTACATACTAGCAGGAAGCAGCAAGCGGCAGCAGGATGTGTGAGCAGAACCCGTCAGTTTAAGTAGACCGCCAAATAAGGTAGGCGTGATTGTTACTAGCATCTAATTGTGCTTTCTAAGCTGATGCTCAGCTGAGGTGGGCACTCGGGTTCCCTTTCTGAACTGGCTTATCTTTATATGCACGTTGGAATATTTAAATGAACAAAACTATGACGAGGTGAAGTAACTACTGTGAAAACACAATTGGGAGATTTCAGCATAAAAGCTGAAATCTCCCTCCCTCTCTCGCTCTCTCCCTCTCTCGCTCTCTCCCTCTATCCCTCCCTCCCTCTCTCTCTCTCTCTCTCTCTCTCTCTCCCTAAAAGGTCCCTGTAGAGGATTATATCTGCAGGTTCCTTTAGAAGCGGTGGCCTCTCTCTGCCTCCATTATCTTGTCATTTGAGGAGGATTATGTTCTGGAGCACACGCGGTCCAGACGGGGGCTAAAGAACTGTGACAGCTTACAATAATTGCTAAGCTAATTAGTGGGAACGAGCTCAGCATCACCCTTCTCCCTGTTCTCCCTGATCAGGCCTGAACTGATGAATATGGTTTGATTAATGCATGCAGTGGAGGGGTGGATATTTTTGGCACGTTCTTTTTCACTGAAACAAGTTCAAAGCCATCGTAATGGCCTATATGACACTTCTGTCTGATTAGAATACACTGAGTTCGTTTGAATGGAGTAATTCTGATGGAAAAAACACCTGGGGCATAGACTTCTAATAGGGGGAAATAACTAATGGAATGATTATGTAGGGAAATTAGTAAAATCAAATCTAATCAAATTGTATTTGCCATAGCAGATATTAATGCGAGTGTAGCGAAATGCTTGTGCTTCTGGTTCCGACCGTGCAGTAATATCTAACAAGTAATCGAACAGTTCAGCAACAACTACCTAATACACACAAATCTAAAAAGGGTGAATGAGAATATGTACATAAAAATATATGGACGAGCGATGGAAGAGCGGCATAGGCAGGGTGCAATAGATGGTATAAAATACAGTATATACAGATGAAGTTTTTCAACCACTCCACAAATTTCTTGTTAACAAACTATAGTTTTTGCAAGTCTGTTAGGACATCTACTTTGTGCATGACACAAGTCATTTTTCCAACAATTGTTTAGAGACAGATTATTTCACTGTATCACAATTCCAGTGGATCAGAAGTTTACATACACTAAGTTGACTGTGCCTTTAAACAACTTTGAAAATTCCAGAAAATGATGCCATGGCTTTAGAAGCTTATGATAGGCTAATTGGAGGTGTACCTGTGGATCTATTTCAAGGCCTACCTTCAAACACACTGCCTTTTTGAACTTAATCCTACAGACAATTTTTGGGCAGAACTGAAAAAGCGTGTGTGAGCAAGGAGGCCCACAAACCTGACTCAGTTACACCAGCTCTGTCAGGAGGAATGGGCCAAAATTCATCCAACTTATTGGAGGAAGCCTGTGGAAGGCTACCTGAAATGTTTGACCCAAGTTAAACAATTTAAAGGCAATGCTACCAAATACTAATTGAGTGTATGTAAACTTCTGACCCACTGGGAATGTGATGAAAGAAATAAAAGCTGAAAAAAGCCTTCTCTCTACTATTATTCTGACATTTCACATTCTTAAAATAAAGTGGTGATCCTAACTGATCTAAGACAGGGAATTTTTACTAGGATTAAATAGTGAAAAACTGAGTTTATATGTATTTGGCTAAGGTGTATGTAAACTTCTGACTTCAACTGTACATATGATGTGAGTAATGTAAGATATGTAAACATTATTGAAGTGCCATTCTTTAAAGTGATTAGTGATCCATTTGTTAAAGTGGCCAGTCATTAGGTCTCCATGTAGGCAGCAGCCTCTCTGAGTTATTGTTTGCTGTTTAGCAGTCTGATGGCCTTGAGATAGATGCTGTTCTTCAGTGTCTTGGTCCCAGCTTTGATGCACCTGTACTGACCTCGCCTTCTGGATGGTAGCGGTGTGAACAGGCAGTGGCTCGGGTGGTTGATGTCATTGATGATCTTTTTTGCCTTCCTGTGACATCGGGTGCTATAGGTTTCATGGAGAGCAGGTAGTTTGCCACTGGTGATGCGTTGTGCAGACCTCACTACCCTCTGGAGAGCCTTGAAGGTTGAGGGAGGAGCAGTTGCCGTACACGGCTGTGATACAGCCCGACAGGATACTCTAGATTGTGGATCTGTAAAAGTTAGTCAGGGTTTTTGGTGACAAGCCAAATTTCTTCAGCTCCTGAGATTGAAGAGGCACTATTGCGCCTTCTTCACCACGCTGTCTGTGTGGGTGGACCATTTCAGTTTGTCAGTGATGTGTACTCCGAGGAACTTAAAACTTTCCACCTTCTCCACTACTGTCCCGTCAATGTGGATAGGGGGGTGCACCCTCTGCTGTTTCCTGGTCCACAATCATCTCCTTTGTTTTGTTGACGTTGAGTGTGAGGTTATTTACCTGACACCACACTCCGAGGGAATTAACATCCTCCCTGTAGGCCGTCTAGTCATTGTTGGTAATCAAGCCTACTACTGTTGTGTCATCTGCAAACTTGATGATTGAGTTGGAGGCGTGCATGGCCAGGCAGTCGTTGGGTGAACAGGGAGTACAGGAGGCGGTTGAGCACGTATCCTTGTGGGGCCCCAGTGTTGAGAGTCAGCGAGGTGGAGATGTTGTTTCCTAACTTCACCAACTGGGGGCGGCCCATCAGAAAGTCCAGGACCCAATTGCACAGGGCGGGGTTGAGGCCCAGGGCCTCCAGCTTGATGATGAGCTTGGAGGGTACTATGGTGTTGAATGCTGAGCTGTAGTCAATGAACAGCATTCTTACATAGGTATTCCTATTGTCCAGATGGGATAGGGCAGTGTGCTGTGTGATGGCGATTGCATCGTCTGTGGACCTGTTATGGCGGTATGCAAACTGAAGTGGGTCTAGGGTGGCCGGTAAGGTGGAGATGATATGATCCTTGACTAGTCTCTCAAAGCACTTCATGATGACAGAAGTGAGTGCTACGGTGCGGTAGTCATTTAGTTCAGTTATTTTTGCCTTCTTGGGTACAGGAACGATGGTGGCTATCTTGAAGCATGTGGGGACAGCAGATATGTCCGTAAACACACCAGCCAGCTGGTCTGCGTATGCTCTGAGGACTCGGCTAGGGATGCCGTCTGGGCCAGCAGACTTGCGAGGGTTAACACGTTTAAATGTTTTACTCACGTCGGCCACGGAGAAGGAGAGGGGGGGCGCAGTTCTTGTTAGCTGGCCACGACGGTGACACTGTATTATCCTCAAAGCGGGCAAAGAAGGTGTTTAGTTTAGTAAGAAGGTATCTGGAAGTGTGACGTCGGTGTCCGTGACATGGCTGGTTTTCTTTTTGAGGTGATTTCCTGTAGACCCTGCCTCGTACGTTCCGTGTCTGAGCCGTTGAATTGTGACTCCACTTTGTCCCTGTACCTGCATTTCGCTTGCTTGATTTAATAACTACACTGTTTATATTCGGCCATATTCCCAGACCTCTTTCCATGGCTAAAATGCGGTGGTTCTCACTTTCAGTTTTGCGCGAATCCTGCCATTCGTCTACGGTTTCTGGTTAAGGTAGGTTTTAATAGTCACAGTGGGTGCAACATCTCCAATGCACTTCCTTATAAATTCCCTCACCGAGTCAGCGTATAGGTCGATGTTATTCTCTATGGCTGACCGGAACATATCCCAGTCTGCGAGATCAAAACAATTTTGAAGTGTAGATTCTGATTGGTCAGACCAGCGTTGAATAGTTCTAGTCACTGGTACATCCTGTTTGAGTTTCTGCCTATAAGACGGTAGGGGCAAGATGGCGTCGTGGTCAGATTTGCCGAAGGGAGGGCTTTGTATGCATCGCGGAAGTTAGAGTAGCAGTGTATTACGACTGCATGTAGTGCAATCAATATGCTGATAGAATTTAGGTAGCCTTGCTTTTAAATTGGCTTTGTTAAAATCCCCAGCTACAATAAATGCAGCCTCAGGATATAAATGGAACATTTAACATTTAACAATACCATTCTAGGGTGATGAGCCATGTAAGCAAATCAAATGTCCACACACTATTCAGCCACTAGTACTGTACACTCTTATAAAAAAAGGTTATATCTAGAATCTATACTGAACAAAAATATAAACGCGACATGTAAAGTATTGGTCCCATGTTTCATGAGCTGAAATAAAAGATACCAGAAATGTTCCATACGCACTAAAAGTGTATTTCTCTAAAATGTTGTGCACAAATGTGTTTACATGTTAGTGAGCATTCCTTCATTACCAAGATAATCCATCCAGCTGACAGTTGTGGCATATCAACAAGCTGATAAAACATGATCATAATTACACAAATACACCTTGTGCTGACAACAATAAAAGGCTACTCTAAAATGTGTGTTTTTTGTCTGAGTATTTCTGTCTTTAATCAAGCCCTTTAGTGGGGGAAAAAACAAATACTGATTGTCTGGGCCTGGCTCCCCAGTGGGTGGGGCTGGCTCCCCAGTGGGTGCAACCCTGCCCATTTATGTGAAATCCATAAATCAGGGCCTAATGAATTTACTTAAATTGACTGATTTCCTTCTATGAACTGTAACTCAGTAAAATCTTTGAAAGTGTTGCATGTTCCGTTTATATTTTAAAAGGGCTCTTTGGCTGTGCTCATAGAATACATTTCCACAGGACTCTACAACAAACCCAAAAGGGTTCTACCTGGAACCAAAGAGGGTTGTACCTAGAACCAAAAAGGGTTCTCCTACAGTATGGAGACAGCCGAAGAGTGTAGATTTCTCTCTCTCTCTCTCTCTCTCTCTCTCTCTCGGTACAGTGCATTCGGAAGGTATTCAGACCCCTTCCCTTTTTCCATATTTTGTTACGTTACAGCCTTGTTCTAAAATTGATTAAATAGTTTTCCACCTCATCAATCTACACACAATACCACTTAATGACAAAACAACAACAGCTTTTTAGAATTTTTTGCAAATGTATAAAATATTCAAAATGGAGTACTTTGTTGAAGCACCTTTGGCAGCGATTACAGCCTTGAGTCTTCTTGGGTATAAGGCTACAAGCTTGGCATGCCTTTATTTGGGGAGTTAATCCCATTCTTCTCTCTTCTCAAGCTCTGTCAGATTGTATGGGGAGCGTTGCTGCACAGCTATTTCCAAAAAAACTATTATTGCTTTGTCATTATGGGGTATTGTGTGTAGATTGATGAGGAAAAAACGATTTAATACACTTTAGAATAAGGCTGTAATGTAACAAATTGTGGAAAAAATCAAGTTGTCTGAATACTTTCCAACAAATACTATATTTACAAAAGTATGTGGACACCCCTTCAAATTAGTGGAATCGGCTATTTCAACCACACCCGTTGCTGACAGGTGTATAAAATCGAGTACGTAGCCATGCAATCTCCATAGCAAAAACATTGATAGCATGGTGAATAAGGTGCAACAGCGCCTCTTCAACCTCAGGGGGCTGAAGAAATTAGGCTTGTCACCAAAAACACTCACAGATGCACAATCGAGAGCATCCTGTCGGGCTGTATCACCGCCTGGTACGGCAACTGCTCCGCCCACAACCGTAAGGCTCTCCAGAGGGTAGTGAGGTTTGCACAACGCATCACCGGGGTCAAACTACCTGCCCTCCAGGACACCTACACCACCTGATGTCACAGGAAGGCCTTAAAGATCATCAAGGACATCAACCACCCAAACCACTGCCTGTTCACCCCGCTATCATCCAGAAGGCGAGGTCAGTACAGGTGCATCAAAGCTGGGACCGAGAGACTGAAAAACAGCTTCTATCTCAAGGCCATCAGACTGTTAAACAGCCATCACTAACATTGAGTGGATGCTGCCAACATACTGACTCAAATCTCTAGCCACTTAATAATTAAAAATGGGATGTAATAAATGTATCACTAGTCACTTTAAACAATGCCACTTTATATCATGTTTACATACCCTACATTACTCATCTCATATGTATATACTGTACTCTATACCATCTACTGCATCTTGCCTATGCCATTCGGCCATCGCTCATCCATATATTTATATGTACATATTCTTATTCATTCCTTTACACTTGTGTGTATAAGGTAGTTGTTGTGAAATTGTTAGATTACTTGTTAGATATTACTGCATGGTCGGAACTAGAAGCACAAGAATTTCGCTACACTTGCATTTATATCTGCTAACCATGTGTATGTGACCAATAACATTTGATTTGATTTGTTGACCTAAGACAGGGCGACAGGTATCCTAGCGGTTAAGAGTGTTGGTCCAGTAACCAAAAGGTTGCTGGTTTGAATCCCTGAGCCAACTAGGTGAAAAACCTGCAGACGTGCCCTTGAGCAAGGCACTTAACCCTAATTACTCCTGTAAGTTGCTCTGTATAAGAGTGTCTGCTAAAATGTAAATAGTTCTCACAGTTTTGTCAAGTTGGCTGGATGTCCTTTGGGTGGTGGACCATTCTTGATACACATGGGAAACTGTTGAGTGTGAAAAAACCTGCAATGTTGCAGTTCTTGCCACCTACTACAATACCCCGTTCAAAGGCACTTAAATATTTTGTCTTGGCCACTCACCCTCTGAATGGCACACATACACAATCCATGTCTCAGTTTTCTCAAGGCTTAACATTCCTTATTTAATCTGTCTCCTCCCCTTCATCTACACTGATTGAAGTGGATTTAACAAGTGACTTCAATAAGGGATCATACAGTAGCTTTCACCTGGTCAGTCTATGTCATGAAAAGAGCAGGTGTTCCTAATGTTTTGAACACTGTGTATATAAATATCTCTCTAATTCTCTGTCCCTCCCTGAATAATACGTTTAGACTACACACATCTCTGCCTGCCACCTCATTTCCTGAGTGGCCTCTGGTTACCCCCTTAGTGTGGCCCTTAATGGCCTGCCATGCGCTGCAATGCGCCTGGCTTTCAAGCCCCAGGAGGAGAATGTTTGGCCCCCTGCGGCAGACACAGAGATGACCCTCATTAGTCCCAATGGCTGCATACTGGGTCTTCCGGAACTCACATCATCACTACTAACAAGACCACTCTCTGTCTGAGTGGCCTGCCTGGTCTCTATTGGCTCTAGCTTCCATTAGAGGAGGGTGATGGCCTGAACTTCTAGTGATAAAGGTAGAATTTTCAGGTCAATGTCCCTGGAGAATTGGCATTTCTTTAATTTTTTTTTCCCAGGTAGGCTTGTGTTTGTGTTTTAGTGTGTATTTAGTGTGTATTTAGGGTGAACATGTACATGTCACTGCACATCACAAAGGAATTATGTTTTGTTTCTAGTCTAATAGCCGAATTATTAAATAATAAATAGTACTACATAGCCTACAAATCTGGGGGGATGGTTCATTGCAATACTTCCATCTTGTCTATAATATAAGAACTACACATGTTGAAATGAGCAACAGCCTGCTCCGTTTAATTAAATTTCTTAACTCCCAGTGATTTTGAAATCTGATTTAAACATATTTTAAAACAAATATTGTTTCTTAGATCGATGCTAAAATGTTGAGCTGTTTAAATTGGTCACGTGCGTCCACAGTTCACGTTCCAGTCCTTGTCAGCTGACATCCATATCCAATTTCACCATTATGCACTGTCAATGTCTGAACGTCAACACAACCTTTAATATAGTCCACGCTGTTTACTGCGGAACGTATGTGAGTTATAATATCTGGACTGCTAATTCATTTAATTACCAAGGATTAGAAGCAATACAGTCTTGTGTAGCCTACCAAAAACGACATGAACACTTGCCGACACTTTTCTGTACTCTTGCAACCACCAAATGTTAATTTCAAGCGCGAGAACATAGCCAAATGTCCCGAATATCAATGCTGAATATTGTGTTTTTATTGCTCGGGGTTCACTTGAAGTGAATGTCGGTGCTTGTAAACATTTTCGTACGTTACACGTTGAGTCGAATCTATCAATACCAGTTTGTCCAGGGTTATATTCATTTCGCCGATTCTGTTGCAAAACGTACTACAAAAAACAAAACGTTTTGCAACGAAAACGAGAGCTTCTATTGGACAAATTAACGTAGGTTTCGTTCCGTTTGCCCTATTTGCTTCCGTTTGGTTCTTAAACAGTTTCAATAATGAATACACTCCTGGCGAGGAGAGCGACTCTGGCAACTAACCCAGAAGTAATTTAAAGTTACATCAGAAATTCTAACAGTGATGCAGATTTAGTAAGTGTCTATCTGTAATTATTGAGCTATGTATTGTTGTTTAATTATAGTTGTACATTTTTGTTTTACATTTGAGTCAATTAGCAGACGTTCCAGAGCGACATACATGTTTTTTTAAAGTGAATTTATTAAGCTAGCTCAGTGAGACATCCACATGTAAGTATATTTTTCCTCAATAACGAAGTTCTGAGTTTCAGTGATGGACCTGTCAGACCCCGAGGAGCAGTTACTCCACTATGCCAAGACTGGAAGCCTCTCTCTCACCCAGTGTCTTCTGCAGCTACGGATTGAGCAAGATCTCAGACTCAACATCAATTGCAGAGGTATCCTTTAACTAAATGTAGTCTAATGTATCATCATCTTATGTTGAGAAGCCTGTTGCTGTTCTGGTAATCAGTCCACTGTTAAATGACTGGTGTGATGGCCCAGGAAAGACCAAGACCAGTGCAGGTTGGACACCTCTACATCTGGCCTGCTACTATGGACACAAAGATGTTGTGGAGGAGTTGCTCAAGGTGAGAATAATACAGACTATATTATGTATGTGTGAACCTAGTGTATTTTCCTAAAATATATGTGTGAGCATCAGTATGTGTCTGTTTGTTAGGCTGGTGCTGATGTGAATTTGCAGAATAGCATGGGCGACACGCCTCTACACAAAGCTGCCTTAGCAGGAAGAAAGGTAAACTTTTCATGGGCTTTTTACAGAAATACACGTGTGTACAAGATCATGTCTGTTCAGGTATGCAGTGTGCACGGCTACTCAGTGGTGCATTTCTATGGAGAACGTAATCCTATTTTCTCTCACAGGAGGTAGTTCTGTTGCTGCTGCGATATGATGCCAGTTCCACTATCATCAATGGGAAAGCACAGATCCCTAAAGCTGTCACTGAGGATGATGAAATCAACACCATGCTGGAGGGTAGGTTGTGATTAGGGATTATAATAGAGGAATGATTGATGGACTCTTCATCGCTGCACTAGATTCTGTTCAGTAGGTCAAATATTAAGCATTTTTTTCCCCTTTGCATAATGTTTTGCTTCAGTGTGCCCTACTGAACACTACCCTGGTTCACAATCCCTGTTTAATGTTGTGCAGCTGCAGAGAGAAGAGCTGAGAGGAGACAGGAGGAGAAACTTCTGGAGGCGGCCAGAGAGGGAGACGTCTTCACCCTGTCTGAGCTGGTCAGCATCTGATCATCTCTGACCCTCCACGGAACCTCTGGTTACTACCCAAATGGCGCCCTATTCCCTAAAAAGTGAACTACTTTTGACCAGAGATCTATCGGGCCCATAGGACTCGGGTCAAAGGTAGTGCACTATATGGGAATAGGGTGCCCTTTAGGGCAAAGCCTCTTTACCTCAGAATGGGGTAGTAGAAGCGTGGCTTTGGTCTTCTTGATGATTAAGCACTGTACACATGACTTGAGCTTTCATGTTATTGTCTTCAGCTTGGTTACTGACCTCGTCATTGAAGAGGTCAACCTAGTCCTTCCATTGAGGAACCAAGATTATGCAACAAACCTGTTTGGTTCTATTCACATCAAATTGTATTAGTCACATGCGCTGAATACAACAGGTGTTCACTTTACAGTGAAGTGCTTACTTACAAGCCCCTCACCAACAATGCAGTTTAAAAAAAAATATAAAAGTAACAAGTAGTTAAAGAGCAGCAGGAAAATAACAATAGTGAGACTATATACAGGGGGTACTTGTACAGAGCCAATGTGTGGCACCAGCTAGTCGAGGTAATATGTACACGTAGGTAGAGTTATTAAAATGACAATGCATAGATAACAGAATAGCAGTGGTGTTAGAGGGGGGGGGGGGGGGGGGGTGCAATGCATTTGATTAGATGTTCAGGAGTCTTATGGCTTGGGGGTAGAAGCTGTTTAGAAGCCTCTTGGACCTAGACTTGGTGCTCCGGTACCTCTTGCTGTGCGGTAGCAGAGAGAACCGTCTAGGGTGGCTGGGGTCTTTGACAATTTTTAGGGTCTTCCTCTGACACCGCCTGGTATAGAGGTCCTGGATTGCAGGAGGCGTGGCCCCAATGATGTACTGGGCCGTACGCACTACCCTCTGGAGGCCGAGCAGTTGCCATACCAGTGATGCAACCAGTCAGGCAGGATGTCAGGCAGGATGCTCTCGATGGTGCAGCTGTAGAACCTTTTGAAGATCTGAGGACCCATATAGTTTGCACATAGATATATTGATTGCTTACATGCAGATTTGACTTACTTGCATGCATGTTATGTGAATGTTAAGACACCATGTGCTTAATTCATTCACTTTAGATGTTCCTTTTTCAGCTCAGCAGGAAGCGGCCTCCTAACATCGATTGTAGAGACCTGCAGGGGAACACGCCTTTACACTGTGCTGCCTACAGGGGGCAGAAGCAGTGTGTTGGAAAGCTGCTCAAGTGTGGAGCTAGCTCCAGCATGAAGAACAAGAGTGGTATATTTCCCTACTGATATGTCCACTGAGGAAATAAAAACTTGGGGTAAACCATAATTGACCTATCCTCACCATGCACATCCTTTGTATGGAAAAACATGATATTTTTTGTAAGTGGGACTTTGTTTGCATGGATATTACATTTGATAGAGCCTGGATGTAGTTTGAAATCATCATCACTTAAGTTTCATAATGTGTAGAAAAAGAAAAGAGGTGTATAGATTACCACATTTGCGAAACAAACGATACGCCTACTAAGCTGATGTCTGTCTGCGTCCCGAATGGCACCTTCTTCCCTATCTCTATGGGCCCTGATCAAAAGTAGTCCACTATATAGGGTGTAGGTTGCCATTTGGGAACATCCTATGTGGTGTATTCACTGCCTCCCTCCCTGTCAGCTGGTAGGAGGTTTAGTTTAGTTGATTTGGAACCCCATCAGCATCTGCCCATGCAGCAGCAACTCTTCCTGGGGTCCACATAGAACGTACAAATACATGACAAGGTACAGAACAGTTATAGACATGAACAACATAAGATATTACATTCAATAAAAATACAAATAAAAGAGTTTTATATATTGGAAAGACACCAAGAGACAACAAAAATACTATTTACACCGTTCATATATCATATTCTCATATACTGTACAGTTAAATGAGATTTTTAGATGGAGGTAATTGATAATAGTCTGATAAATGGCTTGGTTCTGTTGCAGACCAAACAGTGTTTGACCTGGCCTGCAGTGAGGAGATTAAGCAGATTCTGGAGGGCAGTCGTGACCAGGTGAGGTGCGAGAAGAACACTGCAGTGAAAAGCTGCAGATACTGTTAAAAGCATCGGTCCAGTGCTCTAGTTTTCAATGAAATCATGACTTACAAAATACTCATGAAACAGAAATGTTTTTTCTTCCCCTAAGGATACAGTTAGTGCTGTGCAGAAGTTTGAAGGCCTCCTATGGAAGGTATTCTAGTGTTTTATTCACAACAGGTATTCCTATATTCTGATTTTATACAGTACCTACTGTAAAATGTGTACAGTATAGACCAGTGGTGTTTAGTGTTACTCTGAAACTACTGAAAACTGACATCCTTCAGTATAGTATAGCGATGCTGTCTTTGGCCCTGTCCAATACAGAGTTCCAGGTTCCTGGCATGGCGTTCCCATTGGGTGGTCATTCAAGATGGGGTCCTGTCCTGGTACCCTAGACAGTGAGTCCTCCAACCTTCTACCCCCTCCTCATCTCTCTCTCTCCCCTCCCTATTGCATACACAGCCCCTTGCTCCTCCTGTTTTCCCCTGAAGAGCTTGAGGTAGTAGTACAGTGAAAAGCTATTGATAGCTTCATCTTTCTGTCTGTTTGTTTCTAGAGCTGATGCCGTGGCGGATGTCCGGAAGCAAGGCGCGAAGGCTCTGAGGAAAGCTCACTGCAGGGTAGGTAGGCACCAGGCCAGGGTTCTGTGTTCAATGCTTTACCAAACATTGAGATGTGGACAGCACAAAATATAGTAACCCTTTACCGTCACTTATAGGCCTACCCTCCAAAACCCAACACCTCTGTTCTTGGAATGCATTTTAATCACATTATGTTGATATTAGAAATACCTATTTTCATATCTATATTGACTATTGTTTGTTTCACTGAATTTGATTCATATTCCTCCAGGTAAAAGCATGGGACAAGTGTTTCTTCAGCCTCCGGTGCTTTGATCACAGTCTCCATCACTTCAAGGTGTCATCTAAGATGGATCCAGAGGCTATCAGAAAAGTGAAGTTCTCCTAGGATAGATATTATGTGGTTTAGGACACCGCACTTCATAGTTTACAACAGATAGGCCTATTTTTTTGTTGTTGGTGTGATTTATTTATTTGTGTGTGCGTGCAGAGATGGCTCGATGCCCTGGAGGAGCATACGGCCTACAGCAGCTGTAACACTACTCAGGAGCAGACCACTGAGGATGAGGAGGGGGATGAAGCTACACTGGGGGACCTAACAGACTCCCTCCAGGTCGGCGCAATTCTTTTCCACCAGCAGTATATTTTCCACCCAATGCCACACGTACACACACATAATCAGACTGGGATTCAAACCAACACAGATTAACATCCGCACTACAATACACTTTTAAAGGCAAGTGAATAGCGTCCTATCAAAGCCGTGTGCGGCCAGTGTGTACTTACACAAGGTAAAGTGTCTCTCGCTCCTTTGCAGGCTGCTGAAGTCTGCCAGCAGAAATTGGAGACTCAAGTGTCTATTTTTCTGTCCATGGTGAAGAATGAGGAGAACAACAGTAAGAGATCTCCTATTCATGTTCTCACTGCACTCACCTTCACAGCTTCTGCCAGTCTCTCTCTTCTACTGTCTATGGCCGTGTCTAGACTTGACAGTTCATGCAGCTTTAGTATTCGGATCATAGAGTTCTGATCATGGAATTCCGAACGCGCCATGCATCTACGCCTACATTTAAATGTGGTTACCGTGTCCGGATTC
Source organism: Oncorhynchus clarkii lewisi (assembly GCF_045791955.1). Taxonomy (NCBI): domain Eukaryota; kingdom Metazoa; phylum Chordata; class Actinopteri; order Salmoniformes; family Salmonidae; genus Oncorhynchus; species Oncorhynchus clarkii. The sequence goes on along the minus strand of NC_092166.1, from coordinate 25,867,870 downwards.
CTTTTTCCCGCACTATATTCAAATGCCAGTATGCATTCTACAAACGGGGAAATAGGCAAAATATAAAAATAACATCAACTGATGGCATTAGCTAACTAGCCAGCTAACCTCTGTAGCTAGCTAGCATGCAATGCTAAAGGGATTGCAAAGGGGTTAGCATAACTCTTTTTAAAACATGTTTTATATTAGCTATCTGATTAGCATTTGAGGTCAGCTAACACTCTGGACTTATTTCCTCCTACAATATAACGAAAAAATGCCTCTCGGTCCCAAAACACAAGTTGTCTGGACACTTGTGGGAGGAGTGCTGACGACGTCGACCACTGTATGTGCTTTCGGTAGTCTGATTGCATCCAGACTGAGAAGAAAGCCGCAGAGAATGCATACAGACAGATCTGAACACAATCCGAACACATGTTAAAATCAGTTAAATGATCTTGTCATTCAATCACAGTGCCCCTTTTACTGATATTGGCATGTATTAACCCTGTAAATTCTATAGAACAAGCCTCAGCAAGGACCACTATTCAATGAAGAGTTTGGGATATGATTAACCTTTGGTTAAAATAAACATTTATGTCATGTGTTTAACTGTCGGATGGTGTGAAAGGCCTAGCCACAGAATTAGATAGAACTGTATAGTGTTGACTGTATATCTCTATGCCCCTAACTCTTTCCTCTCCTCGCCCTAACTCTTTCCTCTCCTCGCCCTAACTCTTTCCTCTCCACGCCCTAACTCTTTCCTCTCCTCGCCCTAGCTCTTTCCTCTCCTCGCCCTAGCTCTTTCCTCTCCTCGCCCTAGCTCTTTCCTCTCCTCACCCTAACTCTTTCCTCTCCTCGCCCTAACTCTTTCCTCTCCTCGCCCTAACTCTTTCCTCTCCTCGCCCTAACTCTTTCCTCTCCTCGCCCTAACTCTTTCCTCTCCTCGCCCTAACTCTTTCCCCTGTGTTCCAGCATTGGCTACTCCTCTCCTGCTGAAGGCCAGGGAGACCAGTGACCTCTCCAGGGAGACCAGCTCTGCCCTACACTTCTGTCTGAGCCTGTTTTCCAAACAACAGGAGGTACGGTAACTACTATAGCTCCCTCACCTCCTAGCTCACCCCTCCAACCTCACTTCTACCTCACCTCTCCAACCCCACCTCTACCACACCCCTCCAACCTCACCTCCACCTCAGTCATAAAGCATTTCAGTGCTGATCTGGAATCAGGTCCCTCCTGTACATATAATCATATTCATTATAATCTAAAAGGATCCTAGATCAGCAACACTCCCCCTAAGATGTGGTTTGAATTGTATGCGACCCAGGCTATTTTTAAACAATTTGTTGGTCACATTGCTTTTTTTTTACTCAGAGGGCTGTTTTATGTGGAGCATCTATCATCTTTCCAACCAGAGGACACGCTATGCCTCTGTTAAAAAGGGGGGGATTGGTCCTAAAAAGACCAAACAGGCTGTGATATTATGCGATTCAAAATTCATTGATGAAAAGCATCTAGCCCGTTCACTCGTATTTATGCTTACACAATTGTTTACGTGCTGTGTTCTTATTGGCTGATTCATTCATGGTGAATGGGTTATAGAAGCCTCTAGCCCATCCCCCTGTTGTGACTGGCCAGTAGCGGAGTGCGACTGGGGGTAGTGGATTGGGAAGGGCTGATGGCTGTGTATGTGTGTAGTATGGAGGGGTGTGTGTCCTAGTGGCCGGGCCATGCCCTTGGGACATAATTACAACAGTTTATTAATCACTGGCGCGAGCCTGCAGCAAGGACAGAGCTGAGCAAGATCCGCTTTTATGCTGAGCTCTGCACTCGGCCCGCAGATCAGCACAGGCACTCGCGCGCGCACACAAACCTGCACACTCCTCCAAGCACACACTCACTCAGTCAAGGGAAATGCTGCTTGTTTATAGACAGAACTAAAGCGTATGCATATTAACACTGAGGCTGAGACACACACACACACACACACACACACACACACAAGCAGGCACACTTCCACCACCCAGCAGAGCATCCCGGACAGGAGAAAGGAGGATCGGTGACAGCAGTGCCCTCCATCCGCACAGGTACAGACAAACCTCCTCTCTTTGTTTTAGGTCTCTGTAGACCCTGCTTGTTCCATTGTGGGGCTTTGTAATTGAAGATTGTTCAGGTGTGTAGTTTTTCGATGTTGTAGGTAGGAGATTATTCTAAACAGGCGTTTTACATTCAGAACAAGTTGTCTTGACTGCTCTGATGGTGATGTGGGGCATTGAGTACACATGAAGAGGGGTTCGCATAGTGTTCAGTGCATTTCTGACTTTTATCTGGAATTCTGAGTTATTTTATGACATTGGGGTTTATTGTAGTGTACTCTGTCATTTCGTTAGAGCATTAGGAAAAGTACCTGGAGAAGAGATTTAGCAATACAGTAAGGACAAACAGTGATTACCTTAATACTGTGTTCAGTGAACTTGGACTTTAACATCTGGTGCTGTAATGGCATACCCAGAGGGAAGGTTGTATGACAGACTTCCTCTGAAATACGGTTTGAATGCAGTAAGTCATTGATGGTATGACTGTATTCATATACCAGTATCTTTCATCAGCTTCATTGTAAGAAACAAATATGCCTGGAAAAAGTAGATCACTGTTTAAAAATAACAGTTTGAGTTGGTATTTGAATGACCCCACAGTGGTTGGATACATTGCCTTCTGTTTGCTGGTCCTGGGCTAGTTCTGTCTGATAGATCTCCGAATATCTCGGTTAAGACTATAGTGTTCTGGAAGATTCTGTCCACAGTGAGAGATGCAAAGTGAGTGTCAAACGGGCTCACTGGCTCGACAGCCGACCACCAGGGGATTAGATGCTTTGACAAGAATCACATGATAAGTCTGAACCAGTACTACGATGTGTCGGCTCTCTCTCTTAGTCGGAAGTGTTAGATCAGACTAATGGGATTAAGACACCTAGCAGAGTATCAAGGAGGGAGAGATGGACAGTATCAAACCTAATACTTCCATTCATCTCCATTCCACTGTTCCTGCCACAGACACAGCTGTCACTACTGCTGCAGCTTCTGCCTACCTAGCCATTCTTCACGTCATGATTAATAGGGCATTGAGTTTTTCTTGACTAGGAAACCTGACCTGACCAGGGAAAACTCAGGGCCACAGTCATGTAATCTAGGTAGAGCCAGTAGTTTCTCCAGACTGCGTGACTCAGATTAGGAAAAACTCCTGGCCACAGTCATTGTTTACCGGTAGGGCCAGGAAACAAGCTGCCCCACTACAAGGGAAAACTCTGAACCTTGGCTTGGGTGGCTGAAGTCTTTGAAAATATTGTGGGCCTTCGTCTGACACCACCTAGTATGCAGGTCCTGGATGGCAGGGTGCTTGGCCCCAGTGATGTACTGGGCCGTATCACCACCCTCTGGAGCATCTTGCGGTGGCGTGCCTTGCTGTTGCCGTACCAAGCGGTGGTGCAGCCAGCTCTCAATGGTGCATCTGTAGAACCTTTTGAGGAGCTGAGGACCCATGCTAAATCTTTTCAGCCTCCTGAGGGGGAAGAGGCGCTGTTGTACCCTCTTCACAACTGTATGGGTGTCTGTGGACCATGTTAATTCCTTAGTGATGTGGACACCGAAGACCTTGAAGCTCGCCTCTCCATTTCCTGTAGTCCATTATCAGCTCATTTAGCTTGCTGACATTGAGGGAAAGGTTGTTGTCCTGGCGCCACACTGCCAGGTCTCTGGTGACCTTCCTATAAGCAGCCTCATCGTCGTCGGTGATCAATCCTACCGCCGTCGTGTCGTCAGCAAACTTGATGATGGTGTTGGAGTCATGCACGGCCACACAGTCGTGGATGAACAGGGCGTACAGGAGGGTACTAGGCACACACCCTGAGGGGCCCCTGTGTTGATGGTCAGAAAGCAGATGTGTTGTTGGCTACGCTCACTACCTGGGGGCGGCCCATCAGGAAGTCCAGGATCCAGTTGCAGAGGGAGGTGTTCAGTCCCATGGTCCTGAACTTGGTGATGAGCTGTAGTCAATGAACAGCATTATTTTTACATAGGTATTCCTTTTGTCCAGATGGGTGAGGGCAGTGTGGAGTGCAAACCAATGGAATTTTGTAATTTGGCTGAACTATCCCTTTAACGTTAAATTTGACAAATTGAATACCTGAATTCCAACCCAAATAATTTCTGTGCCAATCAAAAGTTTTATGTGCTATATTTCAGTGAATATCTGATGGATAAAAAAAAATCTGTGTTTGCATCCATTGTCTAACTGTGCATGTTATTATAATTGTTTTTAAAACCTTTTAGTAATTTTGATGGCAGTTTCTACATTATGTAGATGTTTAATTAAATGCACAACTGGGAGGGAGTGGAGAGACTAAAATGCTTAGTGGTAAAGAAGCTATGACCCCATTTTGATGAATAATTTATGTACAGCCTCGATGGGGGCCATTTGCCCCATAATCTCTTTCCCGTCTTGCGTGAAAACAAAGTTAAAGCTTGCAGCTTCATGGTCCCGGGTAGGAAGGCAGAGGGCTGTGATTGTCCCAGGTGTTTCCAGTACAGCCACAGAGCCTCGGTCTCAGTAGAGCCTAAAATAGCGCTTTGTGTGCTGAGGCGAGAGGATGGAGGGATGGGGGGAGTGAGGAGGAGAGAAATGGCACTGGGGCACGTTACACAACAAAGTATTCCCAGATGGGTCTCCTTGGCTCGGGCTCCTGCTGCAACGTGAGTTCATTTAGTTTCAGTAGCTTCAAAGACAAGTAGGACAAGCTTCAAAGACGAGTCAAATAAAATTGTATTGATCGTGTACACATATTTTGCAGATTTTATCGCAGGTGCAGCATAATTCTTATGTTTCTAGCTCTAACAGTGCAGTAATACACTACATGGCCAAAAGTAGGTGGCCACCCCTTCAAATTTGTGGATTTGGCTATTTCAGCCACACCCGTTGCTGACAAGGTGTATAAAATCGAGAACACAGCCATGCAATCTCTATAGACAAACATTGTCAGTAGAATGGCCTGTACTGAAGAGCTCAGTGACTTTCAACGTGATACTATCATAGGATGCCATCTTTCCAACACATTTCTGCCATGCTAGAGCTGTCCGGTCAACTGTGAAGTGGAAACGCCTAGGAGCAACAACGGCTCTGCCGTGAAGTGGTAGGCCAAACTCACAGAACGGGACCGCCGAATGCTGAAAAATCGTCTGTCCTCAGTTGCAACACTCAATGCCGAGTTCTAAACTGCCTCTGTCACCTGACAACCGAGGTCAGCCTGCAGGCGCCCGCCCTGCCACAAGGAGTCGCTAGAGCGAGATGAGCCAAGTAAAGCCCTGCCGGCCAAACCCTCCCCTAACCCAGACGTCACTGGGCCAATTGTGTGCTGACGCTAGGTGCCAGACAGCTGAACCAAATGCCAAGGCATTTAGTGTGGCAATAAATCACCAGCATGGGACTCCTGATCACATCCGGTTGTGATACAGCCCGGGATCAAACCAGGTCTGTAGTGAAGCCTCTAGCACTGCGATGCAGTTCCTTAGACCGATGTGCCACTCGGGAGGCCCTTTCATCCTTGTTTTTATATAGTTATGTAAACGAGTCATTTTATTCACCAATTCATTCCTAGGTATTACTGTCTTTAAATAATCATATAGAATAGATAGCAAGTACACTCTCCCAGTCCGTCCCCTACCCGTCTCACTGACTACAGTATGATTTTTACATTAGAGGTGTTTTGTTGAGGTTGTGTTATTGATTGCTTTGACTTTGAGTACAGGCTCGACAATGTATGCACAGTACTACTATAGGGATGGTGGTTTCTCTTCGCTATCTCAGATTTACAGTTGATTTACAGGCTCCAGTTTCTGACGGAGACTGTCGGCTCAGGCCGCCTTCCTTCCTTCCCCAAGGTGACTTTGGCATCTTCTCACTCTGTGGAGTCTTGGCTCACTCTGTTTTTGTCGTCAGTCACTGAGCTTTCTTTTCTCACAGAATTCAATTGACTTCTCCTCTCAGTAGGGAAAATCGACACTTAGTTTTTACACATTTATTTACTGTATTTACCACAGTACTTATTTTCTCTGGAAACACATAAAAATAAACTGTATTAATATAACTTGAAGTAGGTTGACTTTCTTTCCAGCTGTCTCTTGAGTGATCAAAGCCCCAGGTTATGACATACTGTAGGCTGTTGCTTGATAAGAGTGTTGTTTTGTCAGATTGCTGTTTATTAGTCTCTTCCTCCTGGGGTTAGTGGAGGATCCACAGCACCAGCATCAGAGAGGGGGGAATGGCTATCCAGTCAAACACCCCAGTCCAGCCGAGCTCAGGTTGCCCAGGAGAGACACTCAATCCTGGGCCACGGTGCTGTCTGAGACTGGGGTGTTTGGTTCAGAGTGGAGGAAACTGGATCTGAAGGGCCGTGGGTTAGAACAATGACCTGCCATCCCGTCAGGAGCATTATCAACCACAGAACTCTACAGAGGAAGAGATCAATACCACAAACACACCTATCACAGTCTGCTTTTCACATCATCTGTTAGAAATGCATTAAAACAAATGTCAAATGTTTATCCGTGTGAGTGTTTGTAATGGCATGTTGTGCCATGTCTTGTCTAATGTGCCAACAAGTGTGTTGTGCACATGTTCCGCACACTGTGGCATGTCTAATATACCGTGTGTGTGTGTGTGTGTCCCAGGTGTGGAGCCTGAAGTTGGAGCAGGAAGTAGAGAAGAACAAGCTGCTAACAGAGGCTCTCCAGACCTTAGCTACAGAGCACCAGGATCTAGACCAGCAGTCCCTCTGTAAAGGCAGGAGGTCCTCCACGCTAAGCATACTCACAGAGGATGACTTCTATGATGCCCTGTCCGGTCAGTCAACCCCAACTGTCTTCATTAAACCCTTGGAGTGCATCGTAAATGGCACCCTATTCCTTACATAGTGCGCCATACTGACCAGAGCTCTAGAAGTATTCTATATAGGGCGGGGATACTCAACTAGTATTTGAAAAGTTCCGGTCACAAGTTTCCTAGGTGGCAAATGTCCGGATGAATATATTAATTTATCGGTAGTAACAAACCCCCCACCTTGCGACCCCAAACTATTCACATTCCTCTTTTTGGCAGAAAGAACAGATAGCAGTTAAGATAATTTTTCAGCGATTCTACACATTGAGCCATGGGGTGGTGAGAACATTTAGCCGTTTTAAAGCTAATTTCCTGCCATTCTACATATTTTGCCATATCGTACTGTATGTGTGTTTATGTGATACCTGAGTGACTTCAAGGCACCCATGTGCGCACAATCTGGCCATGATAACTACAGGTTTTAGATCGGCTAACTGACTTACCTAGCTAACATGGGCTACTTGGTCAACTGGACATTTCTGGTTATAAATAGCTCTTAAGATCTGTCAGTGAATCACATAACTAGGGAAACTGCCCATGCACTACCAAATGTCTGAATTACATAACTAGGGAAACTGCCCATGCACTACCAAATGTCTGAATTACATAACTAGGGAAACTGCCCATGCACTACCAAATGTCTGAATTGCACCTTGTGCATTCTACTATTACAATTCTCATCAGCATTCAATTGAAAGCCCGACTGAGTTCCTAAAATCTGGTCCGTGGTCCGTATTCACCCCTTTCTGGGTCTGAATCTGGACCGTGGTCCGTCTGTTGAGTGTGTGTGTGTGTGTGTGTGTAGGCATATAGAGAATAGGGTGCTGTTTAAGATCGCAAAAATTGACATTAATTATACAATTAACATATTTTTGTTTCAGGCTATTCTGTTTTTCATTGACCTGTACCTCAGAACATGTCTGAAAGAACTCTATAAGCACCTCTATACAAAGTGATGTATTAACACTTCCAGAGTACACAGCAACAAGCTACACCTAGATAAGAACCAATTAAATGAGCCTTGTAAATCTGTAATAAAAAATGAGCCGGCTGACTATCGTGGCTCTGCAGCTCTGAACGATAAAGCTGAGTTGATTCCTTCAGTCTAAATTGTTCATTGACCCTACCTGGCTCCCTAACCTTAAAGCTCCTCCACACTGTTGTCAGTAATGAAAACCACTTCCCCTGTGGAGTTGTTTCTGTGTTGAAGAATAGGCTGTGGTTTACAGACACCTTGTTTATTTTTATCAGCAGCATAGACACCTCTAGGATCCAGCAACACATCTCTCTCCAGCAGACGGTAGACTCTGAGGCTGAGGAAGATTTCACTCTTTATTTGGTTCTTTCTTCATACAGTTTGCAGAGACTGACTTGATAATTGTGCAGTGTGATGAATGATGTATGACCTAGGGAAATTCCACGGTAATGGTTCTTTCTTTATACAGTTTGCAGAGACTGACTTGATAATTGTGCAGTGTGATGAATGATGTATGACCTAGGGAAATTCCACGTTATTGGTTCTTTCTTCATACAGTTTGCAGAGACTGACTTGATAATTGTGCAGTGTGATGAATGATGTATGACCTAGGGAAATTCCACGTTATTGGTTCTTTCTTCATACAGTTTGCAGAGACTGACTTGATAATTGTGCAGTGTGCTGAATGATGTATGACCTAGGGAAATTCCACGGTAATGGAATTACGCGCTCTCCGATTTGTCAGTTTAAAAGGTATGCCAAACAAAGTTTTCAAAGTTTAACAAACCATGCAACTCTATGCACAATGACTGCTTCAAACAATTTACAGAGTATATGCAAAATATTAAAAAATATTGGAAAAATTACTGGGAAAAAAACTTTTGGTAACAGATTTACAAAAACATCTCCTTTTAGTTTTTATTGTCACTTGCACAAGTACAGTGAAATGCCTTTCATTCTTGATCTTTCCCAACAACGCAGTAATCAATATTAGCATGTGTCTCTGTCTGTGTGCACGGAACATGATTCACTACACATGCTAACGGGGTGGCTGAGGTGCCCAGAAGGTCCCCAGGGCACCCCAGCCTCCCTCCATGTCTTCCTGTCTAATGACCAATCCCAGCGCTGTGTTACACGGCTGGTTACCCAACAATCAGCTATCTGCTACACTGGCTAATTGTCTCCATGTTGGGATAATGGCCCTTACAACTAGTGTTGCAGAGAAGTAACAATCTCAAAATGGCCACTGCTGATGAATCCCAAGGCTAATGAGACAGCTAGCAAGCGCTTCTTCTTAAGGCTGAAATATTCTCTCTTGTTTCAGGTGGAAATATCTCTCGCTGTAGCTAGGCTCTAAAATTCCAACTCAATTCAAAAGGAGCTCGTTAAAACCTTTTTAAGAATATGATATGACCAGATTAAATGGAATTGTTAGCTCCAGTAATTACTCTATGCTTGGCTAACAATGCTTTAGTACTGAAATAGATGTCGAACTCTGTAGTGGGCTTCTCCAGCACAGTGTAGCCTATACCTTAGAGCCTTGCAGTAGAGTAGTGATTGATACTGTATGCTGGCTAAAATAGGAGCGTGCTGCTTTGCTATACAGTATGCTTGTGCATTTTTAGAGTGATCCCTGGTTCTCTGGGATTGTTGCATCATTCATCCATCCACAGTGATCTACTGGTCAGCGCTTTCTCTCTCCCTACTCTTATAAATATACCCTGCTTACAACAATCTATAATACCATGTTTACGTTCAATGTAAGAGAGAGAAAATCGACCAGCACGTTAGACATCTTCACTCTTCCTTGTTTACATAATAAAGATGCATCATGTCCGTTTAGTATTATTGGATGAAGCCACATGACCTACATCTATCAATACCATTGCTCCACTTACGAGAGATTTTGAAGCTTGTTCCCATAACCGATCATGCCGGCTAAATTGTTGAATTAAAAGCATTATTGGCATGCCCGAAAAAAAACGTATTGGTAATATCAGCTCTGTGACCCTGCCTCACACAAAGAACTACAAAACTAGTACACAATATTCTATGATTCAGTCTCTCAGCTCCTCCTCCTTGTTCTGTTTCCCCTCCCCTTTTTCCTGGGTGTTACTACCTGTGTTGTCCCTAGTGGCGGTTACATGCAGTCTAAGTTAGAGACGGAGCCAGAGTACTGTACTAACCACAGCAGACACAGCACCCAGAGGAAGGGGAACGTCTTTGTGGCCTCTCATAGGAACCCTATCTCCCAGGTGTGGTTTCGCTGGCTGCAGGGAGGGAGGGAGGAGGAGGAGGGAGTTCTGTCAGTCACTACCGGGTGGAGGGGTGTGAAGGCAGGCTGCAGAAATAAAGTTTTTTTGTTTTGGTTTGCTTTGCTAGGCTCAAAGGTGACATGACTCCCTCTCTGTCTCTGGCCCCTGGCACCCCCCTCCCCCTGCAGAGTCCGACGACGAGCATTCTCTCTCTCTGAGCGGCTTCCTGTCTGTGGCCGGACACTCGTGTGAAGAGGAGGAAGAAGGGGAGGTGAAGGAAGAGGAGAGAGAGCCCTCTCTGTTCAGCAGCTGCACCCTCAGGGGACCCGCTGCCGCCTGCGACATGTCTGGGGAGGTTAACCATGGCGACAAGAAGGCCCAATGCAACGGAGTGAAGAAGCACAGGTGGGGTCAGGATGCAGTTAATATGTGATGTAACGGCTTGTTTTCAACTTGGTTTCCTGCTTGATTTTCTTGTCCCCTTCTCCAGCTCCTATTAAAGCAAGGCTTTGAACTGTGCGGTTCATTTATTCTAGTATATTCTATCATTATTTATATTGTTTTATTGTTTCGAAATGTGTGTTTTTATCAAGTGACATTTTGTAGGAAATGACTTTGTATGCAATAGAGCCAACGGCATATAATGTGATATACCCCAGTACGTCTAGGTTTTTATTCCTGTGTTTGTTTGGGCACCCTAGCCCCATAGACGGGTCTCTCTTGTTTTTCCATCCACAGTTATGTCATTCAGATTCAGCAGGCTAGTGGCTTCTTGGTGCTTGGTACACTGGGTCAGAGCAGAAGGCTTTTTGAAGATTGGTCAGTCTACTTTATTTCTGTGGACGAGGATGGTTGCATGCCCTCTCTTTCTTAATCCAAACAATTGACCCGTGAATAATTTAGTGCTTGCCAGTTTAGAGCACGGAATACTGAGTGAGAGGAAAGGGGTGTGTGTGTGTGTGTGCGCGCGCGCCTGTGTGTGTGTTGTAAAAGATTGATGAGGAGCTTGTTTATACGCTATAGCTGTCATTCAGAGTTATTTCTTCTCTGGCTATGTATGTGTAGATGCATCTCTGTTGTGTGATGGAATGAAGGAGCCCTATGGGCCCTGGTCAAAAGTAGGGGAGATTGGGGTAAGTTGAACCAAAGGAGTGAGTTGAGGCACCCTTGTTTCTAGTAAACCAGACACACAACGAATCATCTGACCAAATATTTAGGAAGAGGTCGTCATTTCATGGGGTCTGTGAAGAAAGAAACCACATGGAAAAAGTGGTAAGCAAGAAACAGTTTTTCACCAATAATTTTAAGATGGTTCTATACATCAGTTTGGGGTCTCTATAAGCTTCAAAGAGGCCCTTAACTTAGCATGAAAGTGCATCCTTGTTGCTGTGTGGGCTAATATAGTCAAAATGTTGGCCTTGGGGTAAGTTGAGCAAATGTAGGTGTTTTCTTCCCAGGTGTAATGCAAGGCATTATCGCTGAGATATGAGGTATCAACACGGCCTGGCCTATGTTAAAAGTGTTTAAAAAGTGTTTGTTTGTTGATAAGCCTCTGATTAAAATATGCTTAAAGTTATTAAAAGACCAAAAAGCATTTGTGTTTGGGAAATTAAGATTGACATGGTTTTAAAAAGAAAGTAGTAATATTTCAATCAGTACAGACATTTGAAGACTGCTTAATTGACCCTATCCTGTGGCTCAACTTACCCCATAACCGGTGTAAATTATGCCTAGAGACCACTGTTTTGGGACAAGCTATGTTTTCAAAACTGTACTGTTTTACATGAATTCTGATTATTTCCAGGGATACACAACATCCTGAAATATATGTAGATATCTTTGTTAGAAAGAATACTACATTCTCTGCACCTTACACACACACACACCATGCTACACACCCATCACAACTGCTACAACCAGACTTATTATGATAGCTAAATACTGAACAATTTAAACACTTTCCCCCTAATCCCCCTTCCCCAAAACTCATGTAAAAATTGGACTATATATTGTACATTCCTGTATTATACTTATGCAAAAAAAAAAAAAATCTATTCTACTGAGCCATTTACTTTGTTCGTTTTCTTAACTTTTATTATTTCTTATTGTTGCATTGTCGAGAAGGAACCTGCAAGTAAGCATTTCGTTGGCTGGTGTATACCATGTGCATCAAGTACATACGATTAATGAAACCTGAAACTATACAATATTTCCCATGACGGAGTGATGCTGAATGTACAAAATGGTTCAACTTAGCCCACTCTTCACCTAGTGCACTAAATTGAGGATAGAGTGCCATTTGGAATGCCCCCATTCTCCTTCCAGGATTCTGGACTCACTCCAACCAAATAAGCTAATTGATATCAACAGTGCTTCACACTCGTGGGCCCACTATTAATCATGGTGCAGTCAGACATGCTCTCATAAAGGAGATGGGATTCAGTCATTGTCTACCTCAGTATGTTAAAGATAACTCATTTTTTAATTGATACCTCAATTTGTAATCCCAGAAGCGTACGATAAATCCTTGATTATGTGTTGTAAAGGCTTGATTTGAGTCAAGGGAAAATGTATATGTCTATGGGAACTGAATGAAGCTGTAGAGTGAGTAAGCATAGCGAGTTAAAGTACGAATCAGTTTCTTTAGCGTAACAGGTTATGGCGTGTTATGGAGCCGGCAGAAGTACTGCTCCACCATGCTCCATTGGCCTGCTCATTCCACTGTTAAGAGAGAAGGGTTAGGATTTAGCCCCACAGGCCTCCTCTTTCCTCTCCCTTCATCTCCTGCTGCGTTCGCTGTGTGTAGCTGCTTCACTGCTTATCGCTAAGTAAACACGCCGCCTCCCTGCGGCATACACACCTGGTCCACGGGCGGGCCGCAATGCACACACAAACACCGACGGGAACATGCAAACACTCTCCCAATCATTCATGGGTGTTGCCTGAGGCTTGACCGCAGCAGCTACAGTTGGCTAATTAGCTGTCAGGTTACTCTGTTTCGAAATAGTAGGTCAAGCCATCACTGATGTTCCAGATAAGGTTCATGTACAGCTGTACTCTCTGCATAACTAAACAATGGCTTACTTTTGTGTATTCCAAACATGGTTCCTCTCCATGAACAAATATGGCCAAGAGCATCACACAAAACCAAGGGTACTTGCTTAATTGCAAATCCTTAGAAAGTAAACACGCCTCACCAACAACATGATACCTACTATCTGATTTAATGATAGCCTAGCCTTAGAGCATTGTTGAGACGTAGGAGGAAGAGAGCCGTGCCTTATCTATAAAGTAGCTATATATATACTGTAAGAGAATCTGGCTTAAACCCCTCATTAATTACCCTGTCACCAAAGTCCTTTTTTAAAAAAAATCTGGTTCAATTCTCTGGGACCATGTCTGCATCCATATATATTCAGTGGGATCACCCCATTTTTAGATCTGACCTAATTGTTTGTCTGTTTCTATTCGACAGAACGTCTTTGCCCGCGCCCATGTTCTCCAGGAATGATATCAGCGTCTGGAGCATCCTGAAGAAATGCATCGGCATGGTGAGAATTCACACTCAGTATTCATTTAAAGAAGGGTACTGCATTGGCACAACCCAAAGGCACAGGAGCTGGATGAAAATGAATCTGGCTGGGCAAAGAAAGACAGGGATGTTAGTTCACTGTTTCCTGCACCCCCCCCCCAAAACATTGAAAGCAAACAGTGAGCAAACATGCCTTTCTCTCTGTCTGCCAAGAATTCAGCCACAAACATTACATTTACATTTGTCATTTAGCTGATGCGTGCTGGTCCCCCATGGGAATCAAACCCACAACCCTGGCGTTGCAAGAACCATGGCTCTACCAACTAAACCATACGGGATAGATGTATTTTCTGCTGTTTTTTCCCCCTCTGTATTTTCTCTTTATACTTTGTTCAATCTGCCGCTTCTTTAATGTGGATTTGTGCTGTGTTAGTGGGAAATACTGCTGACCTGAGAATGTGTCCTTGGGCCGACATACCGGCTAATGAGTTACTGTAGTTACTGTAGCTATGGAGAGATTTACTTGCCTTGTTATAGCTTGTATATATTTGTGACTATCTAAGCACAGGTCTATGATGTGAAAGACCCTGTCATCAGTAGTGGTCTGTAGGGATCCTAATCCCACTTTTCCACTTCCTGGATGATTTTTAATTGGATGATATAAGCTCTACACTTCCTGTACTTCCTCTAATTAAAGCGGTGTAATGATTCCCATCTGTGGCTCAAATGGCAACCTGTTCTCTATGTAGGGTGGTTGTTCCACGAAAAGAGTGCCGTTTGCATCCCTTTGATATTTTGAAAAGAAATTGTGCACCAATATTGCATTTTAAAAGCCGGTTATGGAGAATTAAATCCATCTGGTTTTAAAATATGAATAAAGACATGCTAAAGTGCCAAAATCCCGTTTTCACCATCATTGTAAAGCCCTAGTTATTTTGTTGCTTTGTCAGTCATTTCTGAAGATGATTATTTATTTCATGTGATTAGTGAATCCATTTCCGTCTGTTCCTCATTTTAAGGTCAACCGTGTTACATGAACTGGACTTTTTTTCTTTTAAATATTTTTTTCGAATGAAACATTGAACATCTAATAGTCAAATAAATCATAGTGTAAAAGCAGGCGAACGAACTGGTTCTTCTCTTTTTGGCCATTTTGTGGTGGAAAACTGACTGGGTCGAGCACATTAACCCTGAAATGTTTTTGGAAGCTTGCATTCAGTCCCTGTTGCACACAACAAGCTTCCATTCCCCAGCTCAAAAGGGGATTTATGGATGATTTTTAAGATTAAATTGTCAACTCTGTCACTTTATTTGGCACTTAATAGGCACTTACTATAGTCATTTTTTTATGGGAAGGGAAAACATGTTTTTATGAAGTTTAACGTGCTCTTTATGAAAGAATGCTTGTTTTTTGTTGTTGTTGACCAAGTTACACTTCTCAAGGCACCGAATTGGTGGAACCACATCAGTGCAATACTTTGACTAGGGCCCCTTGACCAGAGCCCTAATGGGCCCTGGTAAAAGTAGTGCCCTACATAGGAAATGTGGTGCCATTTGGCACACAGCCCTGGTGTAAGGGCAGACACTAATGGCAATGGAGAAACTACCATAACTATGTGTGTGTACTCTGTGGGTTTAAATTAGTTAGATCCATGGCAAACCATTGTTTTAACCCAGGGTTGCTACTGAAATGTGGGCCTTTTTACTGACACTGCAGAGACCAGTCGGTATGGGTGTCAAACAGTGTTCCGGACTGGGATCTAGACTAGAGCTTATTGCTGATGTTATATCACACCTCTGTCATTGAAACACAACTATGTGAGCTTTATAGGGACTTCCACTCTATTACCAATGTCCTGTAATTGTCTCAAGTACTTTCAGTCTATTGCACTCTCTAATCACTATATTCCCAATGTCCTATCATTGTCTGATATTACTGTATAATATAATACAGGTATGTCTGTGTGGGCTGTGGATGAACTTTTTTGCTTGTGTGTTTCCTTACCTCTCTCTCTCTCTCTCTGACTCGTCTCCTCTTTTTCTCCCCTCTCCCAGGAGCTGTCTAAGATAGCCATGCCAGTAATCTTCAACGAGCCCCTGAGTTTTCTTCAACGGCTGACAGAGTACATGGAGCACACGTATCTCATCCACCAGGCTAACGCTGCCACAGACTCCATGGAGAGGATGAAGGTATTTTGCCCACGTCTTCATCATCCTCTCTCGTATAGACATGCGCGTGAGTTTTCACTCACAATCACCGCTGTAGTACATATTCTTTTGGCTGTGCTCATCGACAGCTTCTGACGTTACACATTTCTGTTCATCTATGATGGTTTCAGTGTGTGGCAGCATTTGCTGTGTCTGCTGTAGCATCACAGTGGGAGAGGACTGGAAAACCCTTCAATCCACTTCTAGGAGAAACCTATGAGCTCATCAGGTTAGACATATTACTGTAGTTGATGTTTAGGTTGACTGTTCTGTATGTGTTGTGAGATGGTGGTTACTACTAGGTGGTACTAGATTGACTCAAGACGTCACCAAAATACATTTGAATCCTTAAGTCAGATGTCTCAAGACATCTGAAGATGGAAGGTGATGGCTAAGTATGTACCATTAACCCCCTACCTCCTGTCCCCTCAGAGAGGACCTAGGGTTCAGGTGGATGTCTGAGCAGGTGAGCCACCACCCCCCTGTCAGCGCCTTCCACGCCGAGGGCCTGCAGGAGGACTTCCTGTTCCACGGCTCCATCTACCCCAAACTCAAGTTCTGGGGAAAGAGCGTGGAGGCAGAGCCTAAAGGCATCATCACCCTGGAGCTGCCCAAGTAAGTCTGGAGCTGAGATTCCCTCCACAGTGTACATGTACACTGAACAAAAATATAAACCCAACATGTAACGTGTTGGTCCCCTGTGTCATGAGCTGAAATAAAATACTCCAGAAATGTTCCATACACACAAAAAACGTATTTCTCTAAAATGTTTTGCACAAATGTGTTAACATCCCTTTTAATGAGCATTTCTCCTTTGCCAAGATAATGCATCCACCAGACAGGTGTGGCATATCAAGAAGCTGATTAAACAGCATGATCATTACACTGGTGCACCTTATGCTGGGGACAATAAAAGGCCACTCTGAAATGTGCAGTTTTGTCACACAGCACAATGCCACAGATGTCTCAGGTTTTGAACGAGCATGCAATTGGCATGAAAACTGCAGGAATGTCCACCAGAGCTGTTGGCAGATCATTTAATATTAATTTCTCTACCAGAAGCCGCCTCCAATGTCGTTGTTGAAAATTTGGCAGGCATAAGTTAGAAACAACGAACACAATTGCTTTGTGACGAGATCCTGAGGCCCATTGTCGTGCCATTCATCTACCGCCATCATCTCATGTTTCAGCATGATAATGCACAGCTCCATGTCGAAAGGATCTGTACACAATTCCTGGACGCTGAAAATGTCCCAGTTCTTCCATGGCCTGCATACTCACCAGACATGTCACCCGTTTAGAATGTTTGGGATGCTATGGATTGACATATACGACAGCGTGTTCTAGTTCCCGTCATTATCCAGCAACTTCTCACAGCCACTGAAGAGGAGTGGGGCAACATTTCACAGGCCACAATCAACAGGCTGATCAACTACATGTGAAGGAGATGTGTCACGCTGCATGAGGCAAATGGTGGTCACACCAGATACTGACTGGGTTTCTGATCCACGCCCTGACTTTTTTTAAAGGTATCTGTTACCAACAGATATGTATTCCATGCATGTGAAATCCATAGATTAGGGCCTAATGAATTTATAAAAAATTACTGATTTCCTTATATAAACTGTAACTTAGTGAAATTGTTGCATGTTGCGTTTTACATTTTTGTTCAGTATAGCTTTCCCTCCCTGAGAGTTTGCCTTGGAGTTTCCTTGATTTGGCCTTTATCTCCCAGTAAATATAGCAATACATACACTACCGTTTGGGGTCACTTAGAAGTGTCCTTGTTTTTTAAAGAAAATAATATTTTTGTCCCATTTATATTAACATCAAATTGATCAGAAATACAGTGTAGACATTTAACGTTTCTAAATGACTATTGTAGCTGGAAACGGCTGTTTTCTTTAATGGAATATCTACATAGGTTTACAGAGGCCCATTATCAGCAACCATCACTTGTGTGTTCCAATGGCACGATGTGTTAGCTAATCCAAGTTTATCATTTTAAAAGGCTAATTGATCATTAGAAAACCATTTTGCAATTATGTTAGCACAGCTGAAAACTGTACTGATTTTAAAGAAGCAATAAAACTGGCCTTAGGCTAGTTGTATATCTGGAGCATCAGCATTTGTGGGTTCGATTGCAGGCTCAAAATTGCCAGAAACAAAGAACTTTCTTCTGAAACTCGTCAGTCTTCTGAGAAATGAAGGCTATTCCATGTGAGAAATTGCCAAGAAAATTGAGATCTCGTACAACGCTGTGTACTACTCCCTTCACAGAACAATGTAAACGGTCTCTAACCAGAATAGAAAGAAGAGTGGGAGGCCTCGGTGCACAACTGAGCAAGAGGACAAGTACTTTGGAGTGTCAAGTCCTCAACTGGCATCTTCATTAAATAGTACCCGCAAAACACCAGTCTCAACGTCAACAGAGAAGAGGCGACTCCGGGATGCTGGCCTTCTAGGCAGTTACAAAGAAAAAGCCATATCTCAGACTGGCCAATTTTAAATAAAATATTATTCCTTGTCCTCTTGCTCAGTTGTGCACCTGGGCCTCCCACTCCTCATTCTATTCTGGTTAGCCAGTTTGCTCTGTTCTGTGAAGGGAGTAGTACACAGCGTGTACTACACAAATGTCTACACTGTATTTCTGATCAATTTGATGTTATTTTAATGGACAAAATATTTTTTTTTCTTTCAAAAACAAGGACACTTCTAAGTGACCCCAAACTTGAACAGTAGTGCATATTCTAGCAATAGAGCTATTCTGTGAGCTTTTTTCTTAATCCTGGATGAAACTAATTAATTCATGTTGAAGTTTGAAGGACATTTGAATCTCTGAAGTAGTTTGGTATGAGTTGGCATCGCTAAGTTGACGTAGTTGGTGATCGGTTATCTGCTGTGACATGTTCGCTCTCTCTTTCTCTGCAGATGTAATGAAGCATACACCTGGACAAACCCCACCTGCTGTGTCCACAACATCATCGTGGGCCAGCTGTGGATCGAGCAGTATGGCAATGTGGAAGTAATCAACCACAAGTAAGGGAGACTCCCTCGCCGTGTGTGCCTACACGTGTGTCTGTGTGTGTGCAGTGGTCTGGATCCACGTTTGTATCCAGTTGATTGAGCAATGTAACGGAACTGGGACAGATACTTGCCTTTACAAAGCCGACAGACTGAGCAGCAAAATGGTGGTTGTTTGAAAGCATTGTCTGGCTGTGGGGAATAGTGAAAGAGAATATGTAACTAGAAGGCTCGTCTTTCGGTGACAGGACCGGCGAGAGATGCAGCCTGACGTTCAAACCATGCGGTATGTTTGGCAAGGAGCTGCACAAAGTGGAGGGCTATATTCTGGATAAAAGGTACTTGTTTGTTAGTTTTTTTTCCACCAACTGTTTTACTGTATCAAGATGATTTGTATGTTAGCAATCAGAAAAGCCGAACCGCTCGTTTTGACTGTGTGTTTGCAGCAAAAATAAGCTCTGCGCCATATATGGTAAATGGACCGAGTGCTTATACACTGTGGACGCCGCCACCTATGATGCTCACAAGAAATCTGACAAGAAGAACTCAGAGGAGAAGAAAAGCAACACGCAGGTACTGTATGTGCACTAATCAAAAACATTCCATATCACAAACAAGGTAGTGCCTTCAGCCCCACCAGGGTGGTTATGTAACTATCATATCCTTTGCTGAGTAAAATAAGCTGTACTATACCTCATGCCAGTCCAGTGCTGTTCAGTACTATTCATGAGATCAGATGATAATGTAGTGATAAAAGTATTACTCAATAAGCCAATTAAGGGCAAAGATGTTTGTGGTGCAAAAGCAAGGGAGAGACTAAGGGAACTTTTCCCTAACCCTCATCTAACCAATTTGAAATTTCAATATCGGTTTGCACGTCAGCCACATCCCCTTAGTGTTTTCCCTAAAGCAGTGTGTTAGGTGCAAAAATGAAATGAACCTCATTTTAATCTGGCATCATGATTTAATTTGAAACTTTTCCTCAACAAAGTGTATGATCATGAGGTGGTTATTTGACTAGAGTTTAGTAAACTGAGCAATACATAAATAGTAGCCTGGAAAATGTTGCACGCTTTCGCACCATGAACATGGAGCACAAAATGTCTAATTTTGCTCCATGCTTATGGATGAGTGACGATAATGGCGCCGGAGGGGATGGCTGCCGTTCTATGGGCTCTTAACCAACTGTGCTATTTTGTTCGTTTTTTTCGCATTGTTTGTAACTTATTTTGTACATAATGTTGCTGCTACCGTCTCTTATGACCGAAAATAACTTCTGGACATCAGAACAGCGATTACTCACCTTGAACTGGACAAAGAATTTTTCTTTAATGAGATTTACTAGAGACACCTGAACAGGACCTCATCCCCGTCATTTGCAGGAGAAAGAGACGGAGGTTTCGCAGAAGGAGATCGGGGTGCCTTGTGAGGATTAGGCGACGAGTGTCTAATCTGCTGTTGCCATCGGTACTATTGGCCAACGTACAATCACTGGATAATAAAATGGACAAACTAAAAGCACGTATATCCTACCAACGGGACATTAAAAACTGTAATATCTTATGTTTCACTGAGACATGGCTGAACGACGACATTAATAACATACAGCTAGCTGGTGGTTATACACTCTACCGGCAGGATAGAACAGCAGCCTCTGGTAAGACAAGGGCTGGCGGTCTATGTATATTTGTAAACAACAGCTGGTGCACGATATCTAATCTGAGCATAATTCTATCCTCCTAATTTTATGTTTCAAGCAGACCACCATAGTCCCTGTGCCCAAGAACACTAAGGTAACTTGCCTAAATGACTACCGACACGTAGCACTCATGCCTGTAGCCATGAAGTGCTTTGAAAGGCTGGTCATGGGTCACATCAACACCATTATCCCAGAAACCCTAGACCCACTCCAATTTGCATACCTCCAACAGATACTCCACACTGCCGTTTCACACCTGGACAAAAGGAACACCTATGTGAGAATGCTATTCATTGACTACAGCTCAGCCTTCAATACCATAGTGCCCTCAAAGCTCATCACTAAGCTAAGGACCCTGGGACTAAACACTTCCCTCTGCAACTGGATACAGGACTTCCTGACGGGCCACTGCCAGGTGGTGAGAGTAGGTAGCAACACATCTGCCACGCTGATCCTCAACACTGGAGCTCCCCAGGGGTGTGTGCTCAGTCCCCTCCTGTACTCCCTGTTCACTCATGATTGCACGACAACATCATAAAATTTGTCGATGACACAACAGTGGTAGGCCTGATCACCGACAACAACGAGACAGCCTATAGGGAGGAGGTCAGAGGCCTGGCCATGTAGTGCCAGGACAACAACTTCTCCCTCAACGTGATCAAGACAAAGGAGATGATTGTGGACTACAGGAAAAGGAGGACCGAGCACGCCCCCATTCTCATCGACGGGGCTGCAGTGGAGCAGGTTGAGAGCTTTCAGTTCCTTGGCGTCCACATCACCAACAAACTAACATGGTCCAAGCACACCAATACAGTTGTGAAGAGGGCACAACAAAACCTATTCCCCCTCAGGAGACTGAAAAGATTTGTCATGGGTCCTCAGATCTTCAAAAGGTTCTACAGCTGCACCATCAAGAGCATCCTGATGGGGTGCATCACTGCCTGGTATGGCAACTGCTTAGCCTCTGACACCAAGGCACTACAGAAGGTAGTGCGTACGGCCCAGTACATCACTGGGGCCAAGCTTCCTGCCATCCAGGACCTCTATACCAGGCGGTGTCAGAGGAAGGCCCTAAAAATTGTCAAAGACTCCAGCCACCCAAGTCATAGACTGTTCTCGCTGCTACCGCACGGCAAGCGGTACCGGAGCGCCAAGTCTAGGTCCAAGAGGCTTCTAAACAGCTTCTACCCCCAAGCCATAAGACTCCTAAACATCTAATCAAATGGCTACCCAGGCTATTTACATTGCCCCCCCTTCCCCTTCTCTTACGCTGCTCTCTGTTATTATCTATGCACTTTAATAACTCTACCTACATGTACATATCACCTCAATTACCTTGACTAACCGGCGACCCCACACATTGAATCTGTACTGGTACCCCCAGTATATAGTCTCGCTATTGTTATTTTACTGCTGCTCTTTAATTATTTGTTACTTTTCCTTTTTGGGGGGGGTGTATTTTCCTTAACTGCATTGCAGTTGTATTCGGTGCATGTGACAAATAACATTTGATTTGATTTATTTAAGCTACCATTACACTCGTTTTGGAGTGAGGACCCTTGATATGACCCAAGTAGCTATTGTAGTTGCATACCTGTTTGAAGGTTGCGTGTCCGCCTGTCTGTCCCTCCAGACCAGTGTAGACGAAGAGCCAGAGGAGATGCCCCTGCCTGATGGAGACACGGTCCAGGTCATCCCAGGAAGTGAGCTCATCTGGAGGATAGTCCCCCGACCAGACAACTCTGCAGAGGTGAGAGGGGAGGGAAGGCAGGGGGTCGAGGGGAGGCAGGGGGTCGAGGGGAGGCAGGGGGTCGAGGGGAGGCAGGGGGTCGAGGGGAGGCAGGGGGTCGAGGGGAGGCATGGGGTCGAGGGGAGGCATGGGGTCGAGGGGAGGCAGGGGGTCGAGGGGAGAGGTGAGGCGAGGGCAGAAGGGGAGGAAAGCAGGTCTGGAGGATAGCTCCACGACCAGACAACGGCAGGGATCACAAGGATGAGAGAGTA
Organism: Oncorhynchus clarkii lewisi; assembly: GCF_045791955.1. NCBI lineage: Eukaryota > Metazoa > Chordata > Actinopteri > Salmoniformes > Salmonidae > Oncorhynchus > Oncorhynchus clarkii. The sequence continues at coordinate 25,845,266 of NC_092166.1, read as the reverse complement.
CTGTATTGGAGGAATTACTAAGAGGCAGAAATCTGGGATTTACTGTTGACATTTTTAGCCTTCTGGAGTGATTGAACTGGTTGTCAGTCATTGATTTGTAGGCCCTTCCCCCGCTCTCTCTCTGGTAGTTCTACGCCTTCTCCACGTTTGCCATGCAGCTGAATGAGCTGGAGGGGGGCATGAAGGGGGTCCTGCCCCCCACAGACTGTCGGCTCAGACCTGACATCAGAGCCATGGAGAAAGGGGACATAGGTATGGTGATATAGTTATATAGAGGCATTGTGTTTTTGTCAATGATCCACATCTGTCCAGCAAATTCAACGAGCATTTTGTCAATGAATCTAAATATTTTGATACATTGAAATATTTCTGTGTTTCTCAGATTTGGCAAGTGCAGAGAAGAAGAGGGTAGAGGAGAAACAAAGACTGGCCCGGAAAAATCGCTCCAAATCAACAGAGGAATGGAAAACAAGGTGAGTGATTGGGTCTTCTCTCTTCCCCCATGGCACTCCCCTCTGGTTCTGCTGTGCTGAACAATTAGTGCTTTTTGAGGTCGGTTCGGTTTCCATTCGATTATTTAAAAAATTATCACGGCTTACAATTTCGGGTTTCGATTATAATTTATTTGATGCACTATGCATTATGTGGGTTGAATGCTGTAACACAGAATAAACAATTAAAAAGTCCCATCATTGACTTTACTTTCATAAAACATTTCAGTTGTTGTGTATATTACGTTACATAGATAGTTTTATTTGATGACTATTATTTCATTCCAAGTCTTCATCTCATCTCTATAGAGCTGCTATCTGACAAAATCACTATTTTATTAATGCTTCAAAGTACATTAAATAAGGCATACTGTTATGACTGCTGAAAACCAACTATCAATCACTTACATGTACAGTATTTTCAGGTAGAGATACCCCACTAAGCAACTGCTCGCTGTCCCTCTCGATCTTGCGTTCTTCTGTCTCTTCTCTCTCCGTGTCTGCCCCACACTAACCTAACATAGCAGGTGTAGAAAAACCCGCAGACCAGACAAGTAGGCACGCAATGGATTATGGTCATTGTAGTTAATTACCACATTGTCTGTGCTAAACTATATAGATATTTGGCCTGTTGGAAACTACAACTCTCTACTACATCGCACAGTTCAGACTTGATCTTATTTATCTCCAGAGAAACTGAGTGGAATTCAAATAATTGAACAGATGTTGGTTAAATCATTGAAAAATAACACAAAAAAAACAAAATTTCGGTTAATCGCTCAACACTACTCTCATTGGATGTATGCTAGCGCTTGTGCTAGATCTGCTTTGCTAATTGTCACCCATTTGTGTCATCCTGTGCTATGTTATGCTCTTCCCCTGTGTTGTCATTGAGAAGGAACCCAGCTCTTGGCCCCAGGTTTGGCTCTGCTTGTCTGCTGTGGCTTTTGGTTGTGGTTCACTGTTTGAGTGCTGCCCTATACCGGCTTCCTCAAGACCGCTTTGGAACTGCAGCAAATGCATTGATTCAAACACTGATCATACACCTGTACAACCTGAGTACAGTTGACTCCTGATAAGTACATATCGAAAAAGCTAAAATAATTGCAGTGAAATTCACCTTACCTGGATATTTGCATGCTATAGTTTGCATGAATTCACGAAAGACCTAAGCTATATAGAGAAAAATAACATTTTCAATGGAATCTTGGTTTGTATCAGGAGTCAACTGTACTGTGTTCTGTTTGTGTGGCTTTGTATTTATCACAATCATGTCAAACACTCGTGCCTGTGTCTGGATACATCTGTGCCTGAACACTAATTTCTATGTTTGTCTGACTCGGTTCCTCTCATATAGGTGGTTCCACCAAGGCTCCAACCCCCACATCAAAGCTCAGGACTGGCTCTACTCCAATGGCTACTGGGAGCGGAACTACTCCCTGCTGCCTGATATTTACTGACCTACAAGACACACATCTCTATCTGTACTCATCTCAACTGTCTCTGCTGTTTTTCATATTCAGGTTGGCACTTCAAGTCCCTAACCTGCTCTGGTCCTATATATGGTAAGGCTATTATTGGGAATTGAGTGACGGCAAAGGCAACAACCATTCAGTAGTCCCCAAATGTTATCTCTTATCGCAGCCTATGTCTCACTCAAAGCACAAGGGTGAAGTCCTCATGAGCATGTAAGCTATGGTCATTGACTAGTGTATAATAAATATAGGGTGTAACCTGCCGGTCATTTTAACGAATGGGATTGTTTTGAATGGCGTGAATTGAATGCAGTATGTCTCCAGAATTTTTTTCTTCTCAAAAAGACGTTGCGCTCAGTGCTATTACTTACGAATGTGTGCAGCTACATTATCCTTCTGATACAGTATCAATTTGTGGAAAAATAGAGCTTTCAAATAGTGTGTGAAATAGGCGTGTTCCAACTTCCTGCGGTCTCTGCTATAGGCTACCAAACTAAGCTGTTATTATGACACATTGTATCTGCTTCCACCTCTAACTATGCCTGGGAAGATTATACATGTTTGTACATATTATTGGAAAGAGGTCTTCCGTTCTTCTGAGCTGTAATACAATGGCGTTCTTTATGAATTGAAGATGTATAGAGGAGAATAACTACTGTACTTAGTAAGGCTTTCTTCAATGACACTTGAGAGAACTTATCTCATCCTTGGCTCTATATGAAGATATCTTTATCTGTATGCAAAAGTTTCCTCTATAGTAAAAATGTCATTCAGGATATTCTGAGAGGTAGCAATCACACACTGAATACACATACTGCACATGTACCACTTTGACTATGCAAGCATTAGCTGCACTACACCCACAGAGGCACAGTAAGGCTGTCCAAATGACATCCTATTTCCTACATAGCACACTACTTTTGACTTGAGCCCTATGGGGGAATAGGGTGCCATGTGGGAGACGGCCACTGTTCAACACACTCATGCACGGCATAATATTCATCGCTGTTGTGAACAGCTGCTGCTGTAACCTCGTAGGTAGGTAGGATTATCATGTAATACATGACAGTACAGTAGACTGGGCCTGTCGCCCCCTCTGAATGCACGTTTTTTCCTAGAGGCTACTCTCCCTTTGTGTATAGCACATTACAGAATAAAGATCATTTCTATTGTTGCTAAATAAAAACGTAATGTTACCTTGGGTGTTTGTGTCCAGTTTCTTATTGCCACCACCCTCACTCACTGTGCATCCTTGTAGCATTATGTAAGTTGTGGACTGGAGGTAGGCCTAGTGATTCCTCATGTGGGTAAGGCTAGTGCGGAGGTGTGTCTCTTTGTTAACAGCAGCTGGTGCGCAATCTCTAATGTTAAGCAACTTGATCCTGGACTTCCTGACAGGCCGTCCCCAGGTGGTGAGGGGTAGGCAACAGCACACCCACCAAGCTGACCCTCAACACGAGGGGCCCTCGTGAGTGCTTGCTCAGTCCCCTCCTGTACTCCCTGTTCACTCACCTGAACACCAACGATGATGAGACAGCCTATAGGGAGGAGGTCAGTGACCTGGTAGCGTGGTGCCAGGACAACAACCTTACCCTCAATGTCAGCAAGACAAAGGAACTGATCATGGACTACAGGAAACGGAGGGCAGAGTACACCCCTATCCACATCGACGGTGCTGTAGTGGAGCAAGTCGAGACTTTAGAGTTCCTCGGTGTCCACACACACCAACACAGTCGTGAAGAAGGCACAACAACGTCTCTTCGCCTTCAGGAGCCTGAAAAAATTTGCCATGGTCCCTCAGAAAATCCACAAGTTCTACAGCTGCACCATTGAGAACATCTTGACTGGCTACATCACCGCTTGGTATGGCAACTGCTTGGCATCTGACCGCAAGGCATAAAAGAGGGTAGTGTGTACGGTGCACCATTTTATTCTAAAATTGATTAAATATATATATATCTCAGTAATCTTCACACAATACCCCATAATGACAAAGCAAAAACGTTTTTTTTTTTAACATTTTGCAAACGTATTAAAAATGCATACTTATTTACATAAGTATTCAGACCCTTTGCTGTGAGACTTGAAATTGAGCTCAGGTGCATCCTGTTTCCATTGATCATCCTTGAGCTGTTTCTACAACTTGATTGGAGTCCACCTGTGGTAAATTAAATTGACTGGACATGATATGGAAGCCATTCAGTAAAAGCCACGACAGCCCACTTGGAGTTTGCCAAAAGGCACATAGACCATGAGAAACAAGATTCTCTGATCTGATGAAACCAAGATTGAACTCTTTTGCCTGAATGCCCAATGTCACGTCTGGAGGAAACCTGGCACCATCCCTATGGTGATGTATGGTGGCAGCATCATGCTGTGGGGATGTTTTTCAGTGGCAGGGACTGGGAGATGAGTCTGGATCGAGGGAAAGATGAACAGTGCAAAGTACAGAGAGATCCTTGATGAAAACCTGCTCAGGACCTCAGACTGGGATGAAGGTTCACCTTCTAACAGGACAACCACCCTAAGCAGACTGCCAAGACAAGGCAGGAGTGGCTCTAAGACAAGTCTGTGAATGTCCTTGAGTGGTCCAACCAGAGCCCGGACTTGAAGCCGATCTAACATCTCTTGAGAGACTTGAGCTGTGCAATGACGCTCCCCATCCAACCTAACAGAGCATTAGAGGATCTGCAGAGAAGAATGGGATAATCTCTCCAAATACAGGTGTGCCAAGCTTGTAGTGTCATACCCAAGAAGACTCGAGGCTGTAATCGCTGTCAAAGGTGCTTCAACAAAGTACTAAGTAAAGGGTCTGAAAACCTATGTAAATGTGAAATGTTTTTATTTTTTAAAATAAATTAGCTAAAATGTCAACATTTTTGCTTTGTCATTATGGGATATTGTGTATAGACTGAGGGAAAAAACAATGTAATCCATTTTGGAATAAGGCTGTAACGTGGAAAAAGTTGAGGGATCTGAATCCTTTCCGAATCCACTGTATATACTTCCTCAACTACCTCGTACCCCTGCACATCGACTCGGTACTACTGGTATTTTTCCCTTGAGGAAAAATGTATTGTTGGGAAGGGCTCGTAAGTAAGCATTTCACTGTTATTCTATACCTGTTGTTTACGAAGCATGTGACACACATTTGATTTGAATGTCCTTAATTTCTCAGCTTCAGATCAGCCTAACTGCTCACTTAACACACGTTTTTTTGTTTGTTTAATACATGAAGAGGGAGAACATTCGTTATGATATGAAGAGGGAGAACATTCGTTATGATATGAAGAGGGAGAACATTCGTTATGATATGAAGAGGGAGAACATTCGTTATGATATGAAGAGGGAGAACATTCGTTATGATATGAAGAGGGAGAACATTCGTTATGATATGAAGAGGGAGAACATTCGTTATGATATGAAGAGGGAGAACATTCGTTATGATATGAAGAGGGAGAACATTCGTTATGATATGAAGAGGGAGAACATTCGTTATGATATGAAGAGGGAGAACATTCGTTATGATATGAAGAGGGAGAACATTTGTTATGATATGCAAATGTATTTATTGATACTCACTAGACCAGGGTTTCCCAAACTCAGTTTTGCCCTGCACAGCTGATTCAAATAATCAAAACTTGTTGGTTATTTGAATCAGCTTTGTAGTGTTCGGGCAAAAATCGAGTTTGAGAAACCCTGCACCAAACAGTCCCCTACCAATTAAATGTGGCACTAGTTGGCTGCCTCCTGTCTCCTTCCTGTTCCTCTTCTTCTGTGGTGAAAATGTGCATGAGAGCAGGAGAGTAAACAGTGTTCCCTTCGTCACTGATGACCTGAAAGAACTGGGCCTGACCGCCCTGACCAGATCCTCTGCTCACCGTCTCCATGGGAACGGAGAATGACAGGTACCCCGGGGGGTCACCTGCCCGGACCGCAGCAGACCTCGACCTGGTCTGCACCGCAGTCGGAATGCTACGAACGATCTTGCCTGGGGACACAGGAAGAAGTTGGGGATGCATGAAGAAGTTGGGGATGTTGATCTCCTGGTTGTGGACGGTTGGAGGCTGGGGTAGAGAAGGAGGAGGTAGGGTGGAGGACTGTGCCCTGTGTATGAAGGCCCTTCTTGGGCTCATTAGGAAGGGTGGTGGCTGGGGCTGTTGTCTGGGTTGGCCATTCCAGGACTGGGCGTCAGATTTCTGAGGGGAAGGGGACCTCTCAGCCAGTAACACATGTCCAGCCCCAAAGTTGCGAATATAAGCACTACCATTGTATGGAGGCTGGGAGATAACTTTAGCGGACAGTGTGCCCTCTTCTGTCTCATTGGCCAAGTGGTAAAGTGTCCAGACCTGATTGGTGTAATTTTCACGTGCAGGCTGAGCATCAGGAGTGACGCGTCCTGCGCCAATAGGAACGCTCTGTGAGGGCGCGCCATGATAATCTAATATGAGAATAGAATGCAACATCAAAAGTGAACATCCTAATTTCCACAAATATATTGGAGGGGGAAAAAATCCCCTAATAACTTCAATGCACACACAATGATTGAACAATTATTAAAGATTAATTATTGTATTCTGAGGATAAATTTACCTTGACTAGTCTGCACACCCTGTGAACGTGTGTTTTGAGTTCTCGTGTTTTGAGGCCCAACAACGTTGGCTGGAGATGCTCCTAGATAAACTTCAAGTCCCAGGGTCCCCTGCTGCACTTCTATAGGGTAGGCACTCACCTCTTCACAAAGGCGGATTGCAGTTTGTGAAACCTGTGTGCTGTTGTCCAATACTGCTATGCGATTAGGAAGATAAATGTTTAGAAAATAGTCTGGTTTCTGTTAATAATATTTCAGAAAGTTGATATTTACCATTTGCATGAGATGTTTGCGTTTCTGCTGTTCTCCTCACAACCTCCTCTCTACTGGGTATCCTCCCTGAGGACTCTCTGTGTACTGTCTTCATTGCAGCAGTGTCAGAGGGAAATTGTGCTGTGATGTCACTCACCGACGTATTCACCTGGTCAGACTCCGTGTCTAAAACCTCAAGACAAAACCCTGCAGTCATGGATGGTCTGTACAAAACTGCCACATCAGAAAGGACGCCTGTCTTAGATGTCTGTGGATATATTCTGAAAGAAACTCTGTGAGTTGTGTGACTCTCTGGTGCCTCTGCTGTTCTCGCTACACTCTCTCCTCTGTGTGCTGCTTCCACTGTTGCTGCAGGTGGAATCCTGCAAACAGAAGCAGTTGAAGACACCAGTGGCTCCTCCATTGATGGGGCTGATGGAATCCTGGCCAGACTGGATCGAGGAGAAGTTCTGGGAGACATTCTAGGAGAAACTCTGGGAGATGTGTGTGTGTCTGCTCGTCTTGTCCTCACACTCTCCTCTCTACTGGGTATCCTGGCTGAGGGGACACTGTGTGCTGCATCAACTAGTTTTGTTTCAGAGAAAGCTCTTCCTGATAAACAACTTTCAGAATATCTTATGATTGTTTCAGAAGGAGCTCTTTCTGATAAACTACTTTTTGAAGATCTTCTTGAAACTGCTGGTGACATTCTTCCAACAGAAGTAGATGGAGAAACCAGTAGCTCCTCCATTGATGGTGCAGATGGAATTCTGGACAGACTGGATTGTAGAGAAACTCTTTGAGAAACTATGGGAGATGTGGGTCTGTCCATTGATGGTGCAAAGGGAATCCTAGGCAGACTGAATTGTGGATAAATATCTGTACCAGACAGAGATTCACCAGCATGAGCTGTGGATAGAGACACAAAATTAAGCACATATTGTTTACATTTCACCTTACAAGTTTGAACCATTTTTACCCCCAACAATTTTTTAAATATTTTTTTTTACCCAATTTTGTGGTCTCCAATTGTTAGTAGCTACTATCTTGTCTCATTGCTACAACTCCCGTACGGGCTCGGGAGAGACGAAGGTTGAAAGTCATGCGTCCTCCGATACACCGCACTGCTTCTTAACACAGCGAGCATCCAACCCGGAAGCCAGCCGCACCAATGTGTCGGAGGAAACACAGTGCACCTGGCAACCTTAGCGTGCCCTGTGCCCGGCCCGCCACAGGAGTCAGAGCCTGGGCGCAAACCCAGAGTCTCTGGTGGCACAGCTGGCGCTGCAGTACAGCACCCTTAACCACTGCGCCACCCGGGAGGCCCTCCCCCCTACAATCTTATAATATCTTATTAGTAGACCTTTCTGCAGAGTATGGATGACAATTGTACCTGATAGGAGAGAGGTTTGTGGAGAAACTCTTTGCGAAGATCTAGGAAACACTCTGGGAGATGTGTCTCTCTCTGGTGTCTCTGCTCTTCTCCTCACACTCTCCTCTCTACTGGGTATCCTGACTGAGGGGGCACTGTGTGCTGCATCAACTAGTTCTGTTTCAGAGAAAGCTCTTCCTGATAAACCCCTTCCATAATATCTTACAGAAGACACTGCTGGTGAAAGTCTACCAACAGAAGCAGTTGGAGACATCTGTGGCTCCTCCATTGATGGTGCAGAGGAAATCCTGGTCAGACTGGACTGTGGAGAAACTCTAGCTGAAAGTCTGGGAGACGTGTGTCTATCTGGTGTCTCTGGTCTCGTTACTTCTTTTTCAGAGAAAGCTCTTCTTGTTAAACCACTTCCAGTATATCTTGCAGACACTACTGATGAAGGTCCACCAACTGAAGCAGATGGAGTCTCCTTCTCGGGTGATGGTACTTCGTAAGCCTCCACCACAAGTTCCTCGCCAACAGATGGAGAAAGATGTAATTCTCCCACAGATGAATCTCTGTAGAAAACTGTCACATCAGAAACAACACCTGTAAACGAAGTCTGTGGAGAAACACTGGGAGATGTGTCTCTCTCTGGTGTCTCTGCTGTTCTCGTCACACGCTCCTCTCTACTGGGTCTCCTTACCAAGAACCCTCTGTGTGCTCCATCCACTGCTGTTTCAGAGGGAGCTCCTCTTAAGCCTAATGAGTCACTTTCCGAACCGGCTGGTGACCAATGAGAATACAACGGAGACGTCATAAGCTCTTCCATTGACAGTGTTTCGTTGTCTATCTGAGCTGGTTCTGTTGCACCATCGCTGAGAGACACAGAGGGAACCCTGGCCAGACTGAACTTGGATGACAAGCCTGTAGCTGTTGGAGTAACGTCAACATGAGTTGTGAAAAGACAGACCAGATTGAAGTATTCTGTGGTATGTCACAATTCATTTTGCCCGCAATACTGACATAACAACCTTACATTTCATTCAAGATAGTTCAAAACGTTACCTGAGCTCACAGATGTTTGCGGAGAAACCCTAGGAGGAACACTGGAAGATGTGTCTCTCTCTACTACTGTTTCCGAGGGGACTCTTTCTGCCATGTGACTTAGTGAACATCTAGCAGACAGTGTTTGTAAAATAGCTCCAACAGCAGCTGGAGGCCCTGGTAGTTCTGCCATTGATGCTTTATGCCTCTCCTCCATATACATCACTTCTCTAGAAGATGTTTCTGCTGCTCTTTCACCAATAGAGGAAATCCTGTCCAGACTAGATTTAGGTGAAATGTCTGTACCTCTCATAGACTCACCAACATGAGCTAGAGACGGGGGAGACAAAGTAAATCATTTGAACAATATTTTAAACTTCCCACTTTTACCGAAAAGGTGATATGGACCTTACTAATGCAGCAATCTTAATGTATTTAATAAATCATGAATTACTTTTACCTGACATTAACGATGTCTGTGGAGAAACGTTTGGAGAGGCGTGTTTTTCTGGTATCTCTGCTCCCACTACTGCTGTTTTGAAACAAGTTCTTCCAGACATGTCATTTGAGGAGCATCGAGCAGACACTGCTGGTGAAATGCAGACCACAGCAGCAGTTGAAGAAACAATCTGCTCCACTGATGTTGCTCTATAAATATCCTCCACATGAGAGACGACTTCCATAGAGACGGACTCTGCTGCACCATCACTGAGAGACACAGAGGGGACCCTAGACAGGCTGGACTTAGATGACAATCCTGTAGCTGTTGTAGAAACAAACATCACCATTGAGTTGAGGAAAGACAGATTTTTTGTTGTTGTTGTATGTTGTGATGTTACACTGACATTTTCTTAAACATTTTACCAGGAATAGTAACATGGACCTCATTAGAAGTATATCATAGAGATTGGATGACTACTGTACCGGACACTGAAGATGTCTGTGGAGATACTCTGGGAGATGTGTGTCTCTCTGGTGTCTCTGCTGTTCTCCTCACACTCTCCTCTCTACTGGGTATCCTGACTGAGGACACGCTGTGTGCTGCATCCACTAGTTCTGATTTAGAGAAGGCTCTTCCTGATAAACCACTTTCAGAATATTTTACCCCCTCCACTGCTGTTTCTGAGGGAGCTCTTTCTGCAAAACTCCCTCTTGAAGATCTTGCAGTCACTGCTGTTGAAATCCCAACAACGGAAGCAGCTGGTAATACCAAAAGCGCATCCATTCGTGGTGCAGAGGGGATCACTCTGAGCTCTGTTGTTGCAGAGGAAGCTCTTTCTAGTAAGTCACTAGCAGAACATCTTGCAGACACTGCTGGTGACACGCCATCACTGAGATATGCAGAGGGAATCCTGGCCAGGCTGGATGGAGGTGACAAGTCTGTAGCCTTCAGTGATTCTTCAGAATGCGCTATGGATAGAGACAAAATAAATTATGTTAAATAAAGTAGTTGACTTTGTTCCTCTAAAAACATTGAAGAAAATTGTGCTTGGAAGTTACCTTGAGAGGAAGTGGAAGTGACACATACCTGACACAAATGAAGTCTGTGGAGATACACTGAGAGATGCGTGTCTCTCTGAAGCTTCTGCTCCCGCTACTGATGTTTCAGAGGGAGCTCTTTCTGATACATCATTGGCCAACACCGCTGGTGAAATCCCACCCTCAAAGACTAATGCAGTTGGTGACTCGGATAACTCCTCCATTGATGACGCTTCTGCTCCCAAAACTGCTGTTTCAGAGGGAACTCGATCTGATACGTCACTGGCAGAACACCTCGCAGTCACTGCTGGTGAAATCTCTCTCACAGAGCTTGCTTCACTCTCTACTGCTGTTCCAGAGCGAGATCCTTCAGTGACATCACCTTCCGAGCATCTTGCCGAGGCAGTAGAGAATCCTTCAGTGACATCACCTTCTGAGCATCTTGCTGAGGCAGTAGAGAATTCCTCCATAGCTGAAGGCGAGTAAGAGAGATCATCATAAGAAAGTGCGTTTTGAGACTGTGAGACAACCACAGGGTCTGATGGGGCCATTTCAGAGATCTTCCTCCATGAGCATTGTAATTGTTTATTTACAATCTCTAAAGTCTTGAAGGCTACTTTATCAACGATGGATTCTGATGTCTGTAGAAGCTCCTCCCAGGCTAAATCTATGCTGGGTGAAGTAATAGGTGAGATCTCTTCGGAGGGGTTGAATTTGACTGCTTTCTTCACTGGAGCAGAGGGAATGGTGATTACACGCCAGTCCTCTTTTTCAAACATCACTGGGCACTCTATAAAACACAGACATTTCTTTTCAAATCAACAGAAGATACGGCGATATAGAGAAGCTGTAATGCATGTGTGACTATGTTCCTTTTAGAACTGTGATATAGAGACATTGTTCTCTGGGCGGCAGGTAACCTAGTGATTAAGCGCATTGGGCCAGTAATCGAAAGGTTGCTGGTTCAAATCCCGAGCCGACTAGGTGGAAAATCTGTTGATCTGCCCTTGAGCAAGGCACTTAACCCTCATTGCTCCTGTAAGTTGCTCTGGATAAGAGCATCTGCTAAATGACTAAAATGTGTATTCTGTTACCTGACACATAAGATGCATGTGGAGATACTGAGGAAGTGTGTCTCTCTGGTATCTCTGATGTTCTCCTTACACTCTTCTCTCTACTGGGTATCCTGACTGAGGACACTCTGTGTGCTGCATCCACTAGTTCTGTTTCAGAGAAAGCTCCTCCTGATAAAGCACTTTCAGAATGTCTTGCAGCAGTCACTAATGCTGAAGCCCTGCCAACAGAAGCAGTTGGAGGCACCAGTAGCTCCTCCACATTTCTGAAGACTTCTCTTGAAGTTGATTCAGCTGCTCTCTCATCTACAGAGGCAGAGGAGAGCCTGGCCAGACTGGATTGAGGTGAAATGGCTAATTCTTTCCCTCTCTCACTGCGAGGTGCAGAAGGAACCCTGGCCAGACTGGATTGAGGTGAAATGGCTAATTCTGCGAGGTGCAGAAGGAACCCTGGCCAGACTGGATTGAGGTGAAATGGCTAATTCTTTCCCTCTCTCACTGCGAGGTGCAGAAGGAACCCTGGCCAGACTGGATTGAGGTGAAATGGCTAATTCTTTCCCTCTCTCACTGCGAGGTGCAGAAGGAACCCTGGTCAGGCTGGAGATGGATGATTTATCTGTACCCTTCAGAGATTCATCAGAATGAGCTGTGAGGATAGAGGATGCAATGGCAAAGGGTTTAAACATTACTATGTATCTTGTCATATCTTGTCCCTAAACAGTTTGTACCAAACTACATTATAGTATAGATTAATAGCATACTTGACAGAAGAGAATATACTCTGGGTGAATCTCTGGGAGATGTGTGTCTCTCTGGTGTCTCTGCTGTTCTCCCTACACTCTCTTTTCTACTAGATATCCCGACTGACGACTCTATCCATGCTGCTCTGGCTCCCACTATCTCTGAGGAGGATACTTTCTCTGTAAGTTCAATGGTAGATCTTATCTGATAAGTTTCTGCCTGCTGCAAAGCTGCAGCTGTAGCCACTTCCCCAAAGGATGGAGAGCCAGACAATACATTCTCCAGTGAGAATTCTATGCTGCTTTTTGAAATCACTTGATCCACTTTTTCCTCAGCAGCTAAAGAGGTATTACTCAAGGCAGACAGGCTGTCCATTGAGGGCACTTTGTGGAACCCCACCATATCATCAGACATCCCGTCTGTTGGGTCATTTACCCAAACCTTATTCCCCTCACCACCCGAAAGAGTCCAGGTCAAACTACCCCTGGAAGATACACCTGAGGCTAGATGGCTGTCGCTGTGGAAGATAATGGTCTCCGGAAGATTCTTAGAGCAGACAATGGCGGTGTTGTTGGTCGGGGCTCTGGCGGTGCTGATCAGGACCGCAGAGTGGTTGGCCTCCAGTAGACTGTCCCCTGACGGAGATCTCTGGAACACGGCTGACTGCACGGCAGAACCCAGCCCAGCCTGGGCCTCTTCCTCTTCCACAGCTGGACTGGGTTGATCTCCAAGCTTGGTTGGGCTGGATTGACCTCCAACGTCATCTCCATTGTGGGTTCCTCCAGGGGGACTGCTCAGCGACTGAGCCTGCTTATCTGGCCCACCCATGGGCTCACTGGAGGGGACATTGGACTCCTGGGTGGACCTTGGGCTGACCCTCTGGCTGACTGACAGGTTCTCCTCAGCCAGGAGGACTGACATCTGGTCGCAGTGCACAGGTGCAGGCTCTCCGAGTGAATACTGTGGGCCGAGCTGCCTGTGCATTAAGTCTATGGCAGCTTTCCAGTCTTCGACATAATTTGCCTCTATTGAAAAAATACAAATTTAGGAAATTGTGAGGCATGTGTGCAAGACATTCAACTGTATTAATTTTAAAACATTTTAAAGTCCTTACCGCGTATCTCTTGGTACAGATGTGTAACATCCTTGGTATCCATCAAAGGATTACCTGAGCAAAAGGAAATACAGTTCATTCCTTGTTCCACTCTAATTAGGTAACGTCAGCCTTTAAAATGTTAGAATGAACTAGGGGCATAGCATATATGAATTCCACATTTATCCCACTGTTTCAATCAATCAAATGTATTTATAAAGCCGATGTCACAAAGTGCTATACAGAAACCCAGCCTAAATCTCCAAACAGCAAGCAATGCAGATGTAGAAGCACCGTGGCTAGGAAAAACACCCTAGAAAGGTAGGAACCTACAAAGAAACCTAGAGAGGAACCAGGCTCAAAAGTTATATTAGGGTCTACAAAAAAAGCTAGGCTACATTTTTAAACATGGACTACTTTTATGTGTTTGTAAACATAATGTAGGCATCTACATTAGTCCACATGCTAAAGGGACAATATTCAGTTGCTACATATGAGGCAACAGTACAGAATATCACCTTTTATTTGAGGGTATATTCATACATATGTTTTACCATTTAGAAATGTACAGTAAATGTACAGTACACTGTTTGTACGGATAACTGGCAAAATAATGGAAACACTTGAATAAATAAGGGATACAAAGAAGACTGAACAAAAATATAAACACAACATGTGAAGTGTTGTTTCATGAGCTGAAATAAAAGATCTCAGAAATGTTCCATATGCACAAAAAGCTTATTTCTCTCAAATTTTGTGCACAAATTTGTTTGCATCCTTGTTAGTGAGCATTTCTCATTTGCCAAGATAATCCATCCACCTGACAGGTCTGGCATATTAAGAAGCTGATTAAACAGCATGATTATTACACAGGGGTACCTAGTGCTGGGGACAAAAGGCCACTCTAAAATGTTGTCACACAACACAATGCCAACGTTTTGAGGGAGAGTGCAATTGGCATGCTGACTGCAAGAATGTCCACCAGAGCTGTTGCCAGAGAGTTGAATGTTCATTTCTCTTCCATAAGTTGCCTCCAACATCATTTTAGAGAAATTGACAGCACCTCCAACCAGCCTCCAACCAACTCCATCACTCTCCTTCTTGGTCAAATAGCCCTTACACAGCCTGGAGGTATGTTGGGTCATTGTCCTGTTAAAATAACGAATTATAGTCCCACTAAGTGCAAACCAGATGGGATGGCGTATCCCTGCAGAATGCTGTGGTAGCCATGTTGATTAAGTGCGCCTTGAATTCTAAATAAATCACAGACAGTGTCACAAAGCACCCCCACACCATCACTCCTCCTCCATGCTTCACGATGGGAACCCCACATGCGGAGATCATCCGTTCACCTGCTCTGTGTCTCACAAAGACATGGCGGTTGGAACCAAAAATCTCAAATTTGGACAGATTTCCACCGGTCTAATGTCCGTTGCTCATGTTTCTTGGCCCAAGCAAGTCTCTTCTTCTTATTGGTGTCCTTTAGTAGTGGTTTCTTTGCAGCAATTGAACCATGATGGCCTGATTCACGCAGTCTCCTCTGAACAGTTGATGTTGAATGTGTCTGTCACTTGAACTCTGTGAAGCATTTATTTGGGCTGCAATTTCTGAGGAGCAGTTAACTCTAATGAACTTCTCCTCTGCAGCAGAGGTAACTTTGGGTCTTCCTTTTCTGTGGCGGTCCTCATGAGAGCCAGTTTCATCATAGCGCTTAATTCTTTAAATGTTCAAGATTGACTGACCTTCATGTCTTAAAGTAATGATGGGACTCCTGTTTCTCCTTGTTTATTTGAGCTGTTCTTGCTATAAAATGGTATTTTATCAAATAGGGCTATCTTCTGTATACTCACCCCTACCTTGTCACAACACAACTGATTGGCTCAAACGCATTAAGAAGGAAAGAAATTCCACAAATTAACTTTTAACAAGGCACACCTGTTAATTGAAATGCATTCCAGTTGACTACCTCATGAAGCTGGTTGAGAGAATGCCAAGAGTGTGCAAAGCTGTCATCAAGGCAAAGGGTGGCTACTTTGAAGAATCTCAAATATAAAATATATTTGGACTTGTTTAACACGTGTTTGGTTGCTACATGATTCCATATGTGTTATTTCATAGTTTTGATGTCTTCACTATTATTCTACATTATAGAAAAGAGTTTTAAAAAAACAAAGAAAAACCCTTGAATGAGTAGATGTGTCCAAACTTTTGGCTGGTACTGTATGTTTCTGAAAACTTCTACATTAATGTGGATGCTACCATGATTACAGATAATCATGAATGAATAATGAGTGAGAAAGTTATAGAGGTATAAATATCATACCCCCCCCCCCCCCCCCCCCCAAAAAAAAAATGCTAACCTCCCCTGTTATTGTAATGGTGAGAGGTTAGCATGTCTTGGGGGTATGATATAAAATGCTACCCTCCCCTGTTATTGTAATAGTGAGAGGTTAGCATGTCTTGGGGGTATGATCTTTGTACCTCTAACTGTCTCACTCATCATTACTCACAATTCATTCATGATGATCCATACTCATGGTAGCATCCACATTAATGTAGAAGGTTTCTGAGATTACATTATGTACCATTCATTTCTATTGGGCACAGCATAATCCCAAACACAACTAAAACGAACTGCAAATGCAGTTTGCAGTCACAATCATGATGTAGACATAGTGTGCTGGGAATATGGGACCAACTACAAAACGTTTTACTACTTTAATACACATATACTGTTTGTGGATTTGTACAAATACTTATAACACCTTCAAATGGGGGGACCAGATACAAAAAGACCTTCAATTTCTAAATGGTTAAACAGATATGTAGGAAAATACCCTCAAATAAAAAGGTGACATTCTGTACTGTACATATTTAAAACGTTGAGCCAAATAATAACTTTTAGCTTCACTGTCCAAATAAATACGTAGGGGAGTGTATGTACCTATTGATTCTTGAAGAATAAATGCCTCATGAGATTAGTTCAACTGTTGCACTCCATCAGAACCCATTTTTTTTTACTCCAAAGTTTGGAAACAAAGTCGATGTAAACAAACACTATATAGCCTCAAACCATGATTTAAACTATACTTTGGATATCATGGCTGGTTAGGCCTTGCATCCATAGCTCTGTTTATGAATTTGAGAGTGGTTACATTTCTCTAGCCCTATCCCTAAGCTTTTGACCGAATAGAGGCGGGGTTAACTGTTTATTGTTGTTTAAACTGCTGATTGCCCCTTTAAGTATCCACAGGACTCACGTTCTCTAAATTCCAGCAGCTCATCGCAATAGGCAGCAATAAATTCCGGTATCTGCCTTGGTCCCTCAATGAGTATGGCTCTGCAAAGACATTCTAGCCAACTCTTCAGCCCGTATGTGATGATGATTGTCAATGGGGGCTTGAAGTGAAGCGTACTCCTAGAAGCCATCTGGAAAAGTACCGTTTATGATTTAGCTGCGGTAGTTGTTTACCTGATAATAATGTGTCATGCATAGCCTACTGTACATTCATGTGTCTACAGCCAGTTGGTTAAGCCTATTATTATCCCACACAAGTATAACTAGATATATATTCAGATTATTCGAAACTGAATCAGATATTTAAGAATAGTAAAAACATAGACTATGTACCATGGCAGATGACCTCTTGAGCCAACAACGAGGACTACAATCCATTTCAAAGCCAAGCTGTAAAACTCCGCGGCTTCATGACGTCACAATGGCATTCCCCTAAAGCCTTGGCTAACTTGAAAATGAAAGCAATATTTGCGCATTTTGTTCAGTATACTAGCTTTAACAAAATATTAGCCGAATCCATTTAAACCAAATAACATATTCAAATAAATTCAAATTGCCACGCCATATCAGCAGCAGCAAAAAAAAAGAAGAAATCATGCCTATGTAATTATGCATAAGCACAGCCATTATTTTCCTGGCACTCTTTCAGCATACAAAACCCACACTTTTAACACACTCTCTTTCATTTTCAGTTAAAGAGGAGTGAACAATTATTTGCAAAGTAAGGTTGTAGGGCTTTGTGTTCAGTCCATGTCTGGGTGTCTGTAATGAGAAAAATTACTGAAATGTAGCCACCTGAGAAATGTTTATTTTATGCTAACTGAGGAACAATATTCTGTGTGCCTTAAACGAAAAAATCTTCACTAGCTTAATTATACTACCAATTAACAAAAGCTTCCAGGCCAAATGTAATCAAACTGAAGACTTATCCTCTTATGAATATGCACCAAATACACTGTGTTCATGTTTTCTTAATTAAGGAGATTAAATCAAATAACTCTCAGCCATCCATTCCTAGAATAACTGGTTCCATACTTCTGCCTTATTTGGACGAGAATGGACTATTCTCCTTCTGCCCCTTCAATGGAACAACCCTCCTTGTCGGGGCGCTACATTATGGACGCTGTACTGGGGAATCCGTTCTCTGCTGTTCAATGGGGCACGGGACAGGGACATACATGGACCTCAGTTCCCCGGCAGGGACCGGGCTGTGGTTTGTGACACTCCCATACTGTAGGAGACCTGGATAGCAAGCTCTGGAGCCCAGCCGGAGCTGTCATTCACGTTGCAGGAAGAGGAAGTGCAGTGGACCTGTCTGGGTGTGGGCTGGCACTTGGTCCTGCATCCGCGCACACCTGTGGCCATCCTGGGTCTCTGCCTGGACCTGTAGTGAAGGGAGCCAAACTGTCTGGAGAGGACAAGCACAGGGATGCACAGTGAGGAAGGGCTCTGCCCTCCATATTGGCAAGAGCACCCCATGGTTGGTGCCAATTGCATGCAGCTGTTAGAAAGGCTAAGGTGCTGGTGAGTGCACTGGGGTAGTGGCAGCGGAGCTGATGATGACACCAGGGCAGCATTGGCTGACCGGGGGGACAATATACCACTTTGCCATATAGTTGGCATATGTAGGACTGGCCTGGGAAGCAGGGTGATGATGGTGGAGGGTATGCCTGGTAATTCTGGGGCATCTGGGGTAGCAGGGCATCTCTGGGGGTATGGTAGCACAGACATATCCCACCTCCTGGTTGGTGTGTGCGTAATGCTGGGGAGCACAGGCCTGTCCAGAAATATTGGCCTCACTGCTGCTGCTGGCCAACATCGCTGCTGAGCCAGGTTTGACTTGTGGAACAACTGTGGGGAAAACAGTGCGGGGGAGGAACACAGATCACTAGTGCAAAGCAGATGTAAGTTTACCATAGATAGTTGGGTTTCTGAGTCTGAGATGACACATACCTTCAGCAGTCTTCTTCTCAGTGGATGCCAGACCTGCTACTGCCTGGGGGGATGCCTGTGCCACGTGTTTGGTGTTGTTGGCATTATTGTTGTTTAGTTGAACAGGTGGGGACCATGTTGCCAACCAGTGCCCCTAGCTCCATAGCTGCAGCCTCTAGGGTTTGGTTCACCTGCTGCTCCATGGCTGACGGAGCTGTAACATTGTTCACTTGTTGTCCACATGGGCATTAGAAATACCATCCTCCTTGGAGGTAACTTTGTATTCATACTTCAGCAGTTCCTCATCATAGACTTTGCCACATTGAGTCTTTCGGCTTTGGCGGAAAAAGAAAGACATTTTGGGGATGTGACTGTAAAAGATTGTGTTTTGTGTGCATCAATGACTATAGAAATACAAATCAAATTGTATTGGTCACATACACATATTTAGCAGATGTTATGGTGTAGCGAAATGCTTGTGTTCCTAGCTCCAACAGTGCAGCAGTATCTAATAATTCACAACAATACACACAAATCTAAAAGTAAAAGAATGGAGTTAAGAAATATATAAATATTAGATTGAGCAATGTCGGAGTGACATTGACTAAAATACAGTAGAATACAATACAGTATAAACACATGAGACGAGTAAAGCAGTATGTAAACATTAATTAAACATTATTAAATAAAATCAAATTGTATTGGTCACATACACAGGGTTAGCAGATGTTAATGCAAGTGTAGCGAAATGCTTGTACTTCTAGTTCCAACCGTGCAGTAATATCTAACAAGTAATCTAACAGTTTCACAACAACTACCTTAAACACACAAGTGTAAAGGAATGAATGAGAATATGTTCGGGATCTTTACCCCACACATTTCCTTGGTGATTCCATTTTTTAGGTTGAGTTCGATTGACCTCTTTATTTATTTCCTCTGCTGTCATGTTTGGGGAGATTTGACTCTCTCCTTTGGTTCTGAACCAGCTGTTGTCCCAGTTGGATTGAGTGGACTGTACTTTGGCTCAGTGGGAGTTGAAGGTCAGACTGTAGAGTTGAAATCCTTTTTCATTGAACTGTCAGTAGGCACTGGTAATGATAGTGTTGCTTGTTGTTGGTGTTGGTAACTGGTAGTGGGCACTTGCATAGAGAGTTTTGCTTGTTGTTGGTGTTGGTAACTGGTAGTGGGCACTTGCATAGAGAGTTTTGCTTGTTGTTGGTGTTGGTAACTGGTAGTGGGCACTTGCATAGAGAGTTTTGCTTGTTGTTGGTGTTGGTAACTGGTAGTGGGCACTTGCATAGAGAGTTTTGCTTGTTGTTGTTGGTGGAAATCGACAGACACGGGCAATGTTCCATTGTTTAGCTCATCCACCACAACTTAGCCAAAAGTAACAATGTATATCACTTTCTGTCTACCGTATGGTTGTACTTTTTAAATAATATGGTGTAGTTGCTCTAACATCTTCTCATTAGATAGTCAAATAATGTTGTGATGAGCTTCAATAGCAGGAAAACAAACAACATGTATAATAGCTAACATTACCTGCAAGCTAATTGAGCTTTTCTATTTAATGCATTCCTTACCCCATGCAACATTTGGATCTATGTCCTAACAACCTGGCGAACAGGTCATTTTGAGTTCTGACGAGTAACTGAGCAGATGTTAGAAGGATGACATGGCCTTAGGCTCAGTCAGTCCAGACTGTCTAAGTCAGATTTGAAAGGTTGATGGTGATTTTCTATTTATTTTAGTTTTACTCCCACTTCCACCCATGGAATCTGTCACTATGCAACATGGATGTGACATTATGGCTCATTTTGTGAGTGTTGCAATGGTTCTATTCATTCCATAGAAACAGTGGTCCTAAAGCTAGAAACCTTTGTTTAAAAATAGAACAAAGTGTCACCTCGCCACTGTTTTGGTAAAAAGTTGAGAGATTGGTTACATTTCTCCATGCCTCTCTCAAATTCATAGACAGAGCCATTGACGTAAGGACTAACCATCAGTGATATCAAAATTATAGTTTGAACCATGTTTGGAGGGTATAAAGTGTTTGTTTACATTGTTTACAAACATTTGAGTAGAACAAGCTTATATTTTGGTTTCTGATGGGGTACGACAGTTGAACTAAGCTCAAGAGGGATTTATAAGTTATAGTCCAAAAATTGATGTAGCGACTAAGGATTCTAGCTTTAAACAACAGCCCAATACCGAATCTTTGTTAAACTTTTGTATCAATGTGGAAGTTTACCCTCCATCTACTGCCTTTACATAGCTGCAATTACCTTAAGTTGTATGTTTTTGTAGTGATTGATTGAGGGTCGGTGCACTATCGAAATTCATGCAATGTAAGTATATTTATTCCTCATTATCAGTTTAAAAGAATGCAATAGAGACATTGGGGAACTGCAAAAATAAGGTCCTTCTCATGTGAAGACAGGATTAGTTGCCCTGGGGATTGCAGTTCATGACGCAGCCTATGACAAGAAAAAGAGAGAGCATAGTTTCATCTATAACACCAAAACACATAGCTTCTTCAACCACTTAATGCCATATGTTCAACTTTTAATAATAACCACGTGGTAAGCATGGATGCTAGCCCTGACATTCATCCAGAAATAAACAAAAAAAGTCAAAGTGAAATCTAAAACACAACCATACATTTCATAGTGGCAACATGTTTAGCTACCTTGATTGTTGTTTGCGCTCGTGTCTAATCTTTTGTTATGAAGCGATACGCAGCTGGGGTTGTTGTTCTTCTGCTCCACCCCTCCCTGGTTCTGTCTCTGGTTGGTGGCAGGGACACAGCTGGAGGAGCCCAGCCTGCTCAGCTCCCCCTGGTGCCCACAGAAGAGCAGGGAGCTGTGGCGCTGCTGCAGCAGTGGGCACTGGAGAGGGCACAGGGCCTGCTGCCTCTCCTGGGAGGGGGTGGCCACCAGGTGGTACTGCTGGGGGTAGTGGAAGAGGGGGTCGGAGGAGCAGTTCTGGGGCTGGACGAAGGAGGTGCCCAGGTTGTGAGCAGAGCAACGGGGCTCGGCCACGTAGTGGGTGTGCAGGCTGCTGTGGGACGACTGGGAGCACGGTGGCAGCAGGTGGCAGCTGCTAGAGTAGTGGCCACAGTCCTGGTACATGGGGATGTTGGCCATGTGATCCAGGCTGTTGCAGTGCATCATGGTCTGGGAGTTCTGGTAGGGGCAGATCATGCCGCCCACCCTCGCCTGGGACTCGGGTCGCGTCAGGTGACAGAGGCGCCAGTGGCTGCCAGTTCTGCCGAGACAGCTACACAGGCCTGAGGAGATAGAGGGGGAGAAGAAAAATACATTATAAGGCATGATAGCAGTCTCACAAAAATCCCACAGTATATTATGTCTGTAATGTAAAGGTAAAATCTATAGATGAATTAAAGCTGGAATCCTTAATGGTGAAACTGACACGTCCTTTTGGGGTATTACAACAACAAACAGTTTTTCCCCCTCAGACATTGTAAGCGCAATAGAACAGCAGAATATGTACTGCAATTATTTCATTTTGCACTGCTCGACGCAAATCACTGTCCACAAAACCACAACAATAACAATGGTGCTGAGGCGGACAGTTTCCCCTTATGCGGATTCCTTTTCCAAGTTCACAGCTATGAACCAACAAATGTACAGCTAATTTCACAACAAAATCTCAAATCTATTGACTTCAGTGCAATGGTTTGAACGTGAAATGAATACATGTAAATATCTTACTTGGCCCTTGAGAACAAATGGGCATGAAGTTGGTGTTGGTCTGCTGTCCGTGATTGAGCGGAGCCATGCCAGCCTGCTGCTGCAGAGACGCAGGACACTGTCCTGGGGATTGGGTACAGTGGCCCATCACAGGCCCTCCCTGGGGGTACAGAGACATCATACACGGGCCCCTAATCAGCTGCTGTGGAGCCATGGCAGCCGGAGAGTGCACAAAGCTATTGTTCCTGGACAAATTGGAGGCGGTAACGGAGGGACACATAAAGCACATATCTTGGAAGACAGCTGAGTTTTTCAGATAGCTGGGGTTGTGTGGTATTTCCTGAACTCCAAGGGTGTTAGCCAGATAGCTGGGGGTCCTCGGTGGCTCCTGGACTTCAGCGGTGCTGGCCGCATAGCTCTGGAGCCGTGGTAGCTCCTGAGCTCCAGCCGCCACATAACTCAGGGTCCTGGGGATATCTGTCACTCCAGGGAGGTTGGTCGTTGGTAAATCCTTAGCAGCAGCAGGAGCCACAGCCGCAGTCTGAGCTGGAGCCAGGCTGGCAGTCACAAGACTTGGGGTCCTGGGGATGTCAGAAATAGGGAGACACAGGAAAGGGAAGCTCTTGGCTTCCTCTGGTCCCAGGCCGAGTTGGCACAACAGACCAGGGGTCTTAGCCAGATCTGGAGCAGGCAGTGGAAGGTAGACCAAGAAGGGGGTTCTGGACTCTCCTGCGGCTGTGAGGGTGGGTAGGCATGGTGAAGCAGACTGGCACTGAGTTTCCTCTGTCAAGGCAGGCGCGGGAGCTGGGAGCTGCACACTGGGGACACCGGTCTCTTCTGGTGCCACAACAGGAAGGTACACAGAAACAGGGGCCACAAAGTCGTCGGTCACTGCAGTATGGGGGCAGGTCAAAACAGAAGATTCGGCCTCCACTGTCTCTGCAGCAGAAGGAGATAGCATATCGGACAATTCAGTCTCCACACTGACCACAGAAGAAGGACAAATCCGATTGGAGGATTCTGTCTCCACGGTTGCAGCAGTAAGGGGAGAAGCCAGAATGGAAGACTGGATCTGCACAGTCACTGGAGAAGGAGGGGGACAAATCACACTAACAGACTCAGTCTCCAATGTCGCTGCAGGAAGAGGACACAGAAGATCAGAGGACTCTCTCACCACCCTTTTGACTGATTCAGGAGGGGACACTACCATAGGAACCAGCATCACATCCTCTGCTGTCTCGGATGGTGAAGTTGCACCAGAGAGGGAGTGTAGGATGACTGAGAGAGGACGATCGGTCAAACTAATCTGCACCTCTTGGACAGCCATAGCAGGGGAGTCAGACACAGCAGGGGAGTCAGACACAGCAGGGGCTGAAACAGGGAGCTCCAGTGTTCCAACTGGGATGGAGGGCCTTGAGGGTGTCATCTCCTGGGGTTCGACTGGTGCAGAGTGGACCTCAAGGGGTACAACCTTGTCTCCAAGGGCTGGAGACTCCTCAGGCTCAGCGACCATTGCAGCTAGTCTCTCCACCACAGGACCTGCTCTCTCACAGATGGGATAGCTAGGCTGAGATGCACCGGCCATCTCCAATGGTGCCACCACGTCTTCGAGGGCGCCCACCATTGAGGCACAGCTGCACTTATACCTGACAGGGACGTCACACGGAGGCGGAGCCACTGCTGCGTTCTCAGCCAATAGGGGATGAGCCTGGAACACAATCATCTTGGGTACATGCTCTGTCTGCACGATGATCAGGGACTCTGATGGGAGCACGCCAGTCCGGATAAGCACCGCATCCAACTCCTGGCTGATCTCGCTGAAGAAGACCCGCTCGAAGAGGGCCGAATGGACACGCGCACAGGAGTTGTTGGCGGAAGCCCCGAGTGGAGGAGAGTCCCGGGGGGACGACTCTAGGTAAATCTTGCGCCGGTACAGGGCCAGGCCCTGGGCAATGTCTGCTGGGATGGGCCCTGGGGACAGTGTGATGGTGGTAGCAGAGACCTGCAGGCCAAACTTGTTCTGGCCACCGTCAGTAGAAGCTCCTGCCACTGCATCCATAGCCTGGATGTCTCGGCTGCTGCAGGGCTGGTCACTAGAGATGAAGGAGAAAGGCTCCCTGACATCCTCACATCTAGCTTCCATTAGCAACGGGCCTGCCTCCCACTCCGGGATTGGCTTGGGATGGGGGGACCTTTCAGGACCTTGGACAGTGACCTGCGGCTGTACTTGTGGTTGTACAGCTTTATTCTTCTTCCTGTAGACTGCAAACGAGCAAAAGTGCACATTATGATTTACAATATGAAAACAACAACCGATAGGTTGAGAATTGATTGGCCTGTTTTGTTAAACAACAAACAAGAGATGAGAAAAATTAAGTAACTTACAATGAGAGCCTTTTGTGGCCCTGAATTCTTTAATAAGCTCATGGATAGGCATGCCTGGCTTCTCTGTGAAACACAATGCAACGTGATTAGGTCATTTAACAAAAGGTGTCTAGAACTATTAACATGCATCAATCAGTCTAGTGTAGTCTACTACAGGGGAATCAGGCACAGCATTGCCTACCGTCTCTGAAGATAAGAAGCGCATTGAAGAAGCCCGCTGCGAAGGCGGGGATACTCTCCGGTTGATACTTCACCACAGCCTTGCTCACTCCCTCAAGCAAGTCCTTGAATCCCGTGGGAATATTCACCACTCTATGTGGATAAGGCATCTTGCTGCTTATGAACACAAGCGTAGACGCACGAAATTCCAAATCACAAGAGTAAAGTCGTTCAAATATTTATTTACTGACTAAATGTAATGAACGCGCTCGTCCAATGCATTATTGATAGACTCCAATAATTGTCCAATGCGCTGAGAGCAGTAATGAAGGCTACTAGCGATAACATGATCACTCAATAATTGCGTCATAATGGCGGGTGTATTGTTGCTGCGAAATAATGTTGTCACGCACACGTACAGTTGGCCTGCTACGATGTAGCATTTGATCCAACTACCAGATAGCTCATCTGACAGTATATCATGCCGGTATTTCTACATCAAATAATATAACGGAAATTCCCATCACTATTGGCTTAGTGCGACAAAGGTGTATTTAACTTTTAACTGTAAAGCACCTGTGGGCTAGCTAACAAACTGTAACGGGCTAATGTGATGCTTCATTCGTAGTTACAAGTAGTTTAATGTTTGGCATAGCACAGAGACCAAACTTAATAAGGATCCGCCCCCTTTTTTTTTTGTCAATTTTCACCTAAAATGACATACCCAAATCTAACTGCCTGTAGCTCAGGACCTGAAGCAAGAATATGCATATTCTTGGTACCATTTGAAAGGAATGTAGGAGAATATAACAATAGATCTGGTAAAAGATAATACAAAGAAAAAGAACAACCGTTCTTTTGTATTTTTTTTGTACCATCATCTTTGAAATGCAAGAAAAAGGCCATAATGTGTTATTCCTGCCCATTTGGGCCACTAGATGGCAGCAGTACATGTGCAAAGTTTTAGACTGATCCAATGAACCACTGCATTTCTGTTCAAAATGTTGTATCAGGACTGCCCAAATATACCTAATTTGTTTATTAATAACTTTATGCTCAAAATTGTGCACTCTCCTCAATCAATAGCATGGTATCATTTCACTGTAATGGCTACTTTAAATTGGGCAGTGCTGTTAGCTTAACATTATTGTTAATCTTTCTGCCAATATCAGATTTCTTGTTAGTTACAACCTCATGCTAATTGCATTAGCCCACGTTAGCTCAACCGTCCTGTGGAAGGGACATCGATCCCAAAGAATTAACTTGGCAATACTCCTCAATTCACGACTTGGAAGACAACCAATGTCTTCTAAACGTCCATGTCTAGTTGCAAGGGGTTCGTTTGAATTTAGAAAGTGTTTGTTATTAAATTAAATCAATTTTTGCTCCATTAATCTATTTGAAATCTTCTCCCATTGATTGAGACAATTAGTCGGAAATGATCTGTGCGATGCCAAACAGTAGCAATCTAATGCCTATCAGCCAGCTGGAACAGAGTAATGGTCTGACTAGTCAATATTTTTAATAGCTAACTGTAGGCCTGTCTTTTTTAATTTTTTATGTGAAATGTTTGTGAAGCTAAATGTTTGTATATATCTGCCCAGGGACTGAAGTAGTCTACAGATGAAAACTAATTGATATGCATTGTCACTTTCTCCAAAAAATCATAAAAAAATCACAAGGTTACAAACAGTACATGCATCTTAAACACATCAAGGAAATAACATGACCATCGGTTTAAAATATACACATACAAGAAAACCCCTATTCAACACAGGAAAACCAGTTTTCAGTTTATAAAAATACAGCAGAGTAGACCTACAGTGTGCATGTTGTACCCACAAGTAAGTGCCAAAAGGAAAATGTCATTTATCTAGTAATATTGAATGAAAGTACACTGATACAAACCTATTTGTATGTTTCCCTTTAAATATATATACACTGATTAAAAACTAGTAACAATGTTGTAACATATTTTAGTTTGAGAAAATCAGCCAATGACCATCAACAGGACCGGTTCCAGGCATAAGAGACATAAGCAGTCGCTTAGGGCACCTGTCAGCCAGGGGGCCCCAGACCCCCAAAAAATAAATAGTGCCTTCAGAAAGTTCACACCTATTTTCCACATTTTGTCGAGTTACAGCCCGAATTTAAAATGGATTAAACTTAGATTTTGTGTCACTGACCTACACACAATACCCCATAATGTCAAAGTGGAATGATGTTATTAGAAATGAAAACCTGAACTGCCTCGAGTCAATAAGTATTCAATCTGTTATGGAAAGCCAGAATAAGATCAGGATTAAAAAATTGGTTAACAAGTCACATAATAAGTTGTATGGACTCTGTGTGCAATAATAGTGTTTAACATGATTCTTTAATGACTACCTAATTCCTGTACACCACACATTCAATTATCTGTAAGGTCCCTCAGCTGAGCAGTGCATTTCAAACACACATTCAACCAAAGTCTAGGGAGGGTCTCCAATGTCTCGCTAAGAAGTGGACCTATTGGTACATGGGTAAAAAAAATATAAAAAAATAAGTCATTGAATATCCCTTTGAGCATTGTGAAGTTATGACTTACACTTTGGATAGTGCATCAATATACCCAGTAACTACATAGATGCAGGTGTCCATTTTTTAAAGAATAATGTGCAAATATTGTACAATCCAGGTGTCCAAAGCTCTTGGAGATTTACCCAGAAAGACTCACAGCTGTAATCACTGCCAAAGGTGATTCTAACATGCATTGACTCAGGGGTGTAAATACTTGTGGAAATGCTATATTTCTATATTTCATTTTCAATAAATTAGAAAAAAGATAGCTGAGATTTTTAATTCATTTTGAATTCAGGCTATATAACAACAAAATATGTTCAAGGGGTGTCGATACTTTATGAAGGCACTGTATATATTTTTTAAAGAACTAAGTCGGGGTCTCAACTTACTATTGAAAGTAAGAATAATAGAATGCACCACGTTCAATTTGGAAATTTCATTGTGCATCAGCAATTGTTCTCGTTATGTAAGACACTTCCAGTCACTAAATTATTGCTTGTTAGTCTAGCCAGCTATCTAAACCTGTCCGAATAGCGGCCAGGCACATGCCCAGGGGCCCTGACCTCCAGGGGGCACACAATGATTTTGTTAGTCATTCTCACTCAGATATTATATTAACATGGCATAAGCTATTACAAAATGTGTAGAATTCCAGGAAAATAGCTTTAAAACTGCAAAAATGTCACTCTACCCCACGGCAAAAATCAGTAGAATTGCAGGAAATTAGCTGTAAAACTGATTTTTTTTCTACAATTGCAAAGTTCTCACCGCCCCATGGCAAAATGTGTAGAATTTCAGAAAACTTGCTTTAAAAATATCCATTGCAGCCATTTTTAATCTCAATATCAAATAATTTCTGTGTAACAAGTACCTTACTGTGATTGTTTTAAATTAAAAATGGCCAAAAATAAACAAAAATGGCTTCTTAAAGAGCAATTTGTCAAGAAAGAATTTCATTAGTACTGTGTGGGAGTGGTCTGAGTGGGGAGGGGAAATCTGACCATGAGCTGTTATTGGCAGATTTGGAACCCTTTCTTATTGG
This sequence comes from Oncorhynchus clarkii lewisi, assembly GCF_045791955.1. Classification (NCBI taxonomy): domain Eukaryota; kingdom Metazoa; phylum Chordata; class Actinopteri; order Salmoniformes; family Salmonidae; genus Oncorhynchus; species Oncorhynchus clarkii. The sequence goes on along the minus strand of NC_092166.1, from coordinate 25,816,567 downwards.
TTTATTAACTCATTTACCGCATGGTGAGGTAACCATGGAAGGCCAAAAACTCAAACAGCTCTTACACTAAAAGGGTATTATCATCATCATCATCATCATCATCATCATCTTCATGTTCACAGTATTATTTGTATTAAGGATCCCCATTAGCTGCTGCCTTGCTGCGGTCCAAAAACATTAAACATTAATTTTATATACAATTTAAAATATTACATTTAATAAATCCTTTCACAACACATTAAGTGTGTTCCCTCAGGCTACTACTCTACTATCACATCTAATACAACATCCATCTGTAGGTGTGTAGAGTGCATGCCTTATCATATGTATGTGTGCCTGTGTGTGTGTGTGTCTCTTCACAGTCCCCGCTGTTCCATACAGTGTATTTTTATTGGATTCTACTGCTTGCATCAGTTACCTGATGTGGAATAGAGTTCCATGTAGCCATGGCCCCATGTAGTACTGTGCGCCTCCCATAGTCTGTTCTTGACTTGAGGATTGTGAAGAGACGTTACAGTCAACCTTATTCCAACCTCCTAGTGTAGAAATATGTATAAAACACAGGAAAATAAAAATGTTGACTGCACTGGGCCTTTAAAACTGCAGAATGTTCTCTGCAACCCATGGCAAAATGTGTAGAAAATCTACCCAATTTACAGTGCCACAAGGCCACGCGATGAGTAGTAGCATAGGATTTGTGCATTCAGATGGTCTACTACTGTAACAGCAACAGGACTTTGGACATTTAGGTCATAATCTGGCAGCAACCTAGGCACGGCTTAATGTATAATAGAGTGTGGCTTACCCAATGGCATACCCAGTTCTGCATCTGAACCTTTTCCCAACACATGGGAAAGAATAAAGATGTGATTGTACTATTTAGATAGATTTCCCCCCAAAAATACACTTTTCCCCGGTAAAAAGTTGCGTTTGCCTCCCAGCTGCAACTACTGTACATATTTGATCTGGTTGAAAACACACTAATACACTCCAGTAGTCTTAACTATTCCTGCATTATCGCTCCAGGAAACTCTTACTGTAAACTATACATTGCAAACTAGATGGCACATTCATTATAAAAACACAAGTCTACTGAAAAACACAATGCAGTGAACCATCACAGTGCAGTGGAGATCAAGATGGCTTCTCTAAAGGGAGCCGTTTCCAGCTCCTCCTACCCCCCAACACAAGCTAGGGTGGATGTATGGTCGAGAAAGGGTGCGGTCAGGGTGGGGTCACCGCCTCTCTCATGGAAGCCAGAGCTGAATGAATGCGCACATGGAGCCTGTTCTCAAAGTCATAGCCAGCATAGTTCTCCTGTACAAACACAAACGACATTACTGCATCACATAGAAATATTCACACGTGAACATACCGGTAAGGAAATATAAAATAATATAAAATGCATATTATGGATGACTGTCAGACTTGATTGATCATTCCAAATACTGCAGCAGAAAGCTACACGTTTTCAAAAACGAGGATACACTCTTGGCCCATACTGTAGAAGTGAAGTTCTACTGTACCTTGGCCTGTAGCATCAGAGCTCTGCCCTTCGCTTCAGACTGAGAAGAGAAGAACCACAATCTCAATCAACTACCGCATTAAGCAAAATACACTCTCTCTCCTCGGGGTTGACACGTTGCGCGATACACCATATGCACAGCTCACCTCAGGGCTGTCCAGTAAGACACAACCTAACTCGTAGATGGAGTAGGGCTGCACATAGGAGTTGTTTTGATGGCCCATCTCATCTCTGGCAGCCAGATGGAAGCACTGCAATATTCAATGACATAATAAAGAGTAGTAAACATTCACTATTCTGACTACATGAATATTTGTCGGTAAATACTATAAGTACTTTGTTTTCAATACATATAAATATGGTGAGGAGACAGAACCTGAATGGAGTCGTTCATGTTGCCGAGACATCTGTGTATGTCACCAAGGAGCAGGTTTTTCAGGCCAGCAAATGAGATGTCATCTAGTTCCTGCAGAACTAAAAAGAGACAGAAAAACCCCCACTGAATTTCCTTCCAGATTCACAGGAATTCACTTTCACGGCACCACCACAACTACTCAGTGAAAGCACAATAACCACGCTGACTGAGATTGTAGCAGATCCTGGAAGTGTGTGTGTGTGTGTGTGTGTGATGTCCTGCATAGCCAAAAGAGAATAGGCTATAATTGAATGTGCAGCAACTATGGTGGTTGGGACTGGGAGTTTGATCATGTGCATGGCTATTGCGGAGACCATATTAAGTCAAATTCCACGGGACCATTGAGTCGTGGTAATCGCCTCCTAATGCGATCTGTATAGGAATGGCGCTGATGCGTTTGTAGTACCCAACTTGGTAACGGCCGTCAGGTCGCTAATGGCCTAGTGCTCAGCACTCTGTTGTCCCTCCATTAGGTCCTAAGGGCCTAGTGCTCAGCACTGTTGTCCCTCCATGAGGTCCTAATGGCCTAGTGCTGAGCACTCCGTTGTCCCTCTAATCACTCAGACATCAATGCAAATACCACAGAAAATCACATCCCATGAAAAACAGTACCATGCACCATTAGACTACATTGTTTTTTTATTTATTTCACCTTTATTTAACCAGGTAGGCTAGATGAGAACAAGTTCTCATTTACAACTGCGACCTGGCCAAGATAAAGCAAAGCAGTGTGACACAGACAACAACACAGAGTTACACATGGAGTAAACAATAAACAAGCCAATAACAAACATGTCAATGACACAGTAGAGAAAAGAAAGTATATATACAGTGTGTGCAAAAGGCATGAGGAGGTAGGCAATAAATAGGCCGTAGGAGCGAATTATTACAATTTAGCAGATTAACACTGGAGTGATAAATGAGCAGATGATGATGTGCAAGTAGAGGTACTGGTGTGCAAAAGAGCAGAGCAGTAAATAAAATAAAATCAATATGGGGATGAGGTAGGTAGATTGGGTGGGCTATTTACAGATGGACTATGTACAGCTGCAGTGCTTAGTTAGCTGCTCAGATAGTTGATGTTTAAAGTTGGTGAGGGAAATAAAAGTCTCCAACTTCAGCCATTTTTGCAATTCGTTCCAGTCACTGGCAGCAGAGAACTGGAAGGAAAGGCGGCCAAATTAGGTGTTGGCTATGGGGATGATCAGTGAGATATACCTGCTGGAACGTGTGCTACGGGTGGGTGTTGTTATCGTGACCAGTGAACTGAGATAAGGCGGAGCTTTACCTAGCATAGACTTATAGATGACCTGGAGCCAGCCGTCTGGCGACGAATATGTATCGAGGGCCAGCCGACTAGAGCATACAGGTCGCAGTGGTGGGTGGTAACAAAACGGATGGCACTGTGATAGACTGCATCCAGTTTGCTGAGTAGAGTGCTGGAAGCTATTTTGTAGATGACATCGCCGAAGTCAAGGATCGGTAGGATAGTCAGTTTTACTAGGGTAAGTTTGGCGGCATGAGTGAAGGAGGCTTTGTTGCGAAATAGAAAGCCGATTCTAGATTTGATTTTGGATTGGATATGTTTAATAAGAGTCTGGAAGGAGAGTTAACAGTCTAGCCAGACACCTAGGTATTTATAGTTGTCCACATATTCTAGGTCGGAACCGTCCAGGGTGGTGATGCTAGTCGGGCGGGCGGGTGCGGGTAGCGAACGGTTGAAAAGCATGCATTTGGTTTTACTAGCGTTTAAGAGCATTTGGAGGCCACCGAAGGAGTGTTGCATGGCATTGAAGCTCGTTTGGAGGTTAGTTAGCACAGTGTCCAAGGAAGGGCCAGAAGTATACCAGAAGTATGCCAGAAGTATACAGAATGGTGTCGTCTGCGTAGAGGTGGATCAGGGAATCGTCCGCAGCAAGAGCAACATCATTGATATATACAGAGAAAAGAGTCGGCCCGAGAATTGAACCCTGTGGTACCCCCCATAGAGACTGCCAGAGGTCCGGACAACATGCCCTCCGATTTGAAACACTGAACTCTGTCTGCAAAGTAGTTGATGAACCAGGCGAGGCAGTCGTCAGAAAAACCAAGGCTATTGAGTCTGCCGATAAGAATACGGTGATTGACAGAGTCGAAAGCCTTGGCCAGGTCGATGAAGACGGCTGCACAGTACTGTCTTTTATTGATGGCGGTTATGATATCGTTTAGTACCTTGAGCGTGGCTGAGGTGTACCCGTGACCGGCTCGGAAGCCGGATTGCACAGCGGAGAAGGTACGGTGTGATTCGAAATGGTCAGTGATCTGTTTATTAACTTGGCTTTCAAAGACTTTAGATAGGCAGGGCAGGATGGATATAGGTCTGTAACAGTTTGGGTCTAGGGTGTCACCCCCTTTGAAGAAAGCAGCTTTCCAATCTTTAGGGATCTCGGACGATACGAATGAGAGGTTGAACAGGCCGGTAATAGGGGTTGCAACAATGGCGGCGTCTAGTTTTAGAAAGACAGGGTCCAGATTGTCTAGCCCAGCTGATTTGTACTGGTCCAGGTTTTGCAGCTCTTTCAGAACATCTGCTCTCTGGATATGGATGAAGGAGAAGCTGGGGAGGCTTGGACGAGTAGCTGCGGGGGGGGGGGGCTGTTGGCCGGGGTTGGAGTAGCCAGGAGGGAGGCATGGCCAGCCGTTGAGAAATGCTTATTGAAATGTTCGATTATCATGGATTTATCAGTGGTGACCGTGTTACCTAGCCTCAGTGCAGTGGGCAGCTGGGAGGAGGTGCTACAGGATGCGAAATTCTGCTTGAAAAAGCTAGCCTTTGCTTTCCTGACTGACTGCGTGTATTGGTTCCTGACTTCCCTGAACAGTTGCATATCGTGGGGACTATTCGATGCTACGGCAGTCCGCCACAGGATGTTTTTGTGCTGGTCAAGGGCAGTCAGGTCTGGAGTGAAGGGGGCATGCCTATCTAAGATGGGCTATATCTGTTCTTAGTTCTGCATTTTTTGAATGGGGCATGCCTATCTAAGATGGTGAGGAAATTACTTTTAAAGAATGACCAGGCAGTCAATATCCTTCCAGGATACCCGGGCCAAGTCGATTAGAAAGGCCTGCTCGCAGAAGTGTTTTAGGGAGCGTTTGACAGTGATGAGGGGTGGTGGTTTGACCGCGGACCCATAGCAGATACAGGCAATGAGGCAGTGATCGCTGAGATCCTGATTGAAAACAGCGGAGGTGTATTTGGAGGGCAAGTTGGTCAGGATAATGTCTATGAGGGTGCCCATGTTTACGGATTTAGGGTTGTACCTGGTGGGTTCCTTGATGATTTGTGTGACATTGAGGGCATCTAGCTTAGATTGTAGGACTGCTGGGGTGTTAAGCATATCCCAGTTTAGGTCACCTAACAGAATGAACTCTGAAGCTAGATGGGGGGCGATCAATTCACAAATGGTGTCCTGGGCACAGCTGGGAGTGGAGGGGGGTCGATAGCAGGCGGCAACAGTGAGAGACTTATTTCTGGAGAGGTAAATTTTTTAAAATTAGAAGTTCAAACTGTTTGGGTATAGACCTGGAAAGTATGACAGGCTCTCTCTGCAGTAGATTGCAACTCCTCCCCCTTTGGCAGTTCTATCTTGATGGAAAATGTTTGACATCACTGTGATGATCAATTTGAAGAAAGAAGTTCAACAACAGATCGAAACAGTGGAAAACATGGTAATTGTGGATCTTGTTTCAAAACAACAAAATGGACAGCGCTTTCTAAGGTGAAGATTAATTAAAAGCATTTAAGACATTGCATGTAGATCACGATACGCATATTAGAGCTTGCAGTATATGCATAGGCATATGAGCCCAAGCCTGAAAAAAAGCCATTCAAATAGTAGTTAATAACCTACACAGAATATTACGCACGGCAGAAACACACTTTTCTACATCATTGGTCTAGCCTATACTCCAAAATGAAATAGCCTATTAAACTAACATTTAGCTACAGAATCTCTCACCACTGTGCGTTTCCACCTCCTCCTCGCTCTCCTTCATTTATTTCTCGAGAGGACAGAGGGGCTGTCAACAGTTTAATGAAATACGTTTCGTTGTGAAAATATGTTACGATCAAATGTTCCCGCACAGATTACACTAGGTTTCCCATATTAAGCACTGGGTAGCTTCAAGAACAGGGTTGGGGAGCCCATGGCATACAGAGTTCGGGCAGAATATCACCTGTCGTGCAGCGAGAGGCTGCTCCGCAAACAGTGGTTGATGCGTGGAGTGAAGTAAGTGTTCTGATAAGTTATCTGATAAACCCAGACATTTCTATATGCGACCCAGTGAAAGCAGAGTTCTGATGGTGGCCACTATAAAGAGGATCCCAGCTGCTACTACGATTATTTCTCAGCTATTAATATGAAGCACATTTCTCCGCTGCAGAACCAGAGTAGCCTACCTGGCATGCTTGATAAAGGAACCGCAGGAGCCTCCATTCGCTATTGGGAGTGCAAATGGATGACAGGTCTTTTTCCCCTGCCCGTTTGATAAAATGGGCCATTCTAAATCGAAATGACTTTAATATATTTCAAGCCAACATTAAATTGAGAACAGCGTGTGCCGCCCGAGGCAAGGAACAGAGCGCATCACACACCGCATTTCTGGCTTGATTTCTAAGACATTCTAAGGTTTCTCGCTCTAAATCTGGCGTATAGGACCCGCCTCAAATGATCACTTTTATGCTCAACATGGCCACTTCATATGTGCCCTCGTTCAGGGAGGAGAAAAACATCCTTTCTATTTTATTCAGCTAAGCTCAATTATATTCTTCCTATAAAATCATATGATATAAAATAATGGCATGGGATTTATCAGCACATCTTGTCTGCTAAATAAACTAGCCTAGAGCTTCGGCTGCCATTGGCATGACACATAGCCAGATAACATACAGGCCGACTCAGAAGGTGACATTCTGTTCTTCTGAAATAGATTTTCTCCATATCATAATGTTTCATTAGACCTGCCTAAAACAAATAATGGATTCATTGTGATGGTATATATTAAATGGATTCAGACTTTTAAAAAATATATATTTCAAAGGCGTTCATCAGCGACTTGTATGCGTGGAGGCCTGGAGATGCTGAAAATGTTTATGTTAATTTACCGAGAGACAGGCAGTAACATGAGTTCCCGGCTGATAAAATGTCATCAACGCCACAGCCCTATGTATGAGGGGTCTGTCTGTTTGTGTTGATGTGGTCTGTGTTTACTGTACGTTTTCACAGCGTACCTTGGCTCATGGTCTGCAGCTTAGAGGTGGAGCAGTTAGGCAGGGCCTTCCACAGGTAGAGCACCTCGATCACAGCCAGGATACACAGCTCTCTGGAGGGGGCGTGTTTGCTGAGCCTCTCCGCCTGCACACACACAGGCGCACGTTTACCAATTACTCGCTACCCAATCAACTGCCAATTTTCCTCCATACAATTACTACAGATCATCGTGAAACTGTGTCACTCGCAAAATGATTTCTCCTCACTGGAAGTAATGGTTCACCTGGATATCTATAGAAGTGTGCTGTTGCCAGCCCCACGCTCACCCTCTGCATAGAGAACTGTTCTATCTGATTGTTGTTCCGTTTCAAAAGCTTGTGTACATCCTTGAAGACAGCGGCCGCTCCCTCCAGATCTCCTGACGCTCCCTGGCACACTATACCACAAACACAGAGCGATGTCCAGGCGTTAGAGTCTGCAGGGTATCTCAACAGCAACATATAACCGTTATCAGAGGATGTAAGCCATTATTGCTAATAGTTCAGAAGCTTTTCATTCAGGTGAGTTAGCGTTCCCAGTTACGGAACTTATTTTACTTTTGAAGAAAAAAAACAAGAGGGCGTTCTTCTAACCCCGCCTCGAATTCCATGACTTCTAACCTCTGCCCTCTCACCTCCAGTTAGGTAGGTGTAGTAACACTGGGACCAGCGTGACTCGGTCGCCAGACGCTGAAAGGCCTTGTAGGCGTCACCGCACTTCAGCTCCATCATACTGCACCAGCCTGAGAGCAGAGAGAATGAAGTGTCACTCAGGAACAACAAGGTAATGGTGTTCTATACGTTAAGAGTTGAGGTAGAAGTGAGGAAGTACCTATTTCATACAAACAAACATGCTGGATCTCCCTCTGGTCTGTAGCCAGCTCTAAGGCATTTTGGAAGGACGTCACTGCACTGTTGATCTGGCACTGAATGAGTTGATGAGAGGGGGAAGATTAGGACAAGGAACACACTACAGCCACACTTGTAGACACAGGTTTCCTTGTGGTATCTGTCTACTTCTGTCTAGGTTGTGTCGAGTAGTGTACACTGCAGCACAAGAAAATAGGTGTTATTATTGGCGACATTTAGGTTGATCTACTTCATGTTTTAAAACATTTTCTCTCTACTGAACATGGCCCAGGTCCTTACCTCCAGACGCTGCACCCTGCCCTTGAAGAATATGAAGAGGGAGGAGTTAGGGTATACGGGCTCCTTTCTCTGGAGGATAGCCTTCGCCTCCATCAGACCGGCCTGTGTGTCTGAGCCGTCCAGGGTAAAGAAGGGTTGCACTACCGTATGGTACCACAAGAGGGCCAACCTGCCACAGGGGGAGAGAAACCACTGTTATTGACAACAGTGAGAGGAATACCGGTGAACGTCAGCGTTCAGAGAGTCAGTCGAGAAACCAAGACATATCACAGCGGTCGGTAAACATATGACTAATTTCGAGTTGAACAGCCTGCTACCACACTCAGCAGAGACGTCAGCTGAAAACAAAATCCATCAATATTCTGCAGAATAAACCGTCACATGCAGCTTAGATGTGGAAGCAACAGCACTTGAAAGTCCAAGACAAATTTCCCTTCAGGCACAAAAAAGTTAATCTTAGCTTAAAATGTTAAACATGTGTCTTCCTAAAATAAATACAATCTTTGTTCTCTGCCAAGGCATTGAAGTTCAACCAGGACAGGGGCCTCAGCCAGCTTCTCTCTATTATTAAAGCAGATCATCTTGGCCCCTGGCAGAGTGGCAGAGAGCTAATGGGTTTCAGGTCTGGTGAAGGCTGTGGTTTTATCCCAAATGACAACCTATTACCTATATAGTGTACAACTTGGGCCCTGCGGGTCCTGGTCAAATGCATTGCACTACGGAAGGAATAGGGTGCCATGTGGGACACACCCTGTGTCTTCTGCCTCCTGTTGTGGATGTGTGGGCAGAATCAAATAGCAGAGACTTTCTAATCAGTATGGTGGTGACAGTAATAAATAAGCTGTTCAATATGAATCACTGATATTCCCGAGGGCTCCCGAGTGGCGCAGCGGTCTAAGGCACTGCATCTCAGTGCTAGAGGCGTCACTACAGGTCCTGGTTCGATTCCAAGTTGTATCACAACCGGCCGTGATTGGGAGTCCCATAGGGCGGCACACAATTGGCCCAGCGTCGTCCGGGTTAGGGTTTGGCAGTAGGCAGTCATCGTAAATAACAATTTGTTCTTAACCAACATGCCTAGTTAAATAAAGGTAAAAATATATAAATAAATATTCACTAAATACATGGTCACCATGTCCATATGAAATATGTTGAATGAGATAAATTATTACACCGCAATGACCCCAAACACAGTTCAAGTCAATAAAGTAAAATAAACCAACACGAGACAAAAAAAACAAAAAAAACAGACATCCCATGGTCGGTAGTGGTACACCTACTCACGTAGCTAAAGGGGCCTTCATGTCCTTACTTTCACTGGCATACGCAAGGGCGGACAGCCCCTGGTGACGGTCGCCGGGGAAACCCAGAAGGTTGACGATCTTCAGCAGGTGCGGCGGTATCATGGAGATGCACAGGTGGAACAGGCCGTAGCCAAAACTGACCGAGCCCTTAAGCCGGGCTAGGGCCTCCGGGCTCACCCCATTGGTCCTCTGGGTTGGGAACTTGGCCGCGCCGTGGTTGGCCTGGTCAGTGGATGGAGAGGGAGACACCTGCTGGTCGGAGGACCTCCTCTTGCTGCCATCCTGCAGCTGGCTGATGTCGCTGTAACATTTGTTGTACATCTTCCAGGCTTTGCGAAGGATCCAGCCTCCTCTGATGTATGCTGGGTGGGTTTGGGAGAGTGGAAGTCCATGAGATATGATTAACATCAAGCAGCAGGATGTTAGAGTACTGAGAGACATGGTCTAGATACCAAGGCCCATTACAGCAAATCACTTATTGAGCATGCATGATAATCAGCACGCAAGATATTGAAACAGACAGATTTCCCTTCTTCTTAACCGTACCAGTGAGTAGCCACAACACAGTGCAGTCATTCAGTCTAGTAGTAGCAGCACAGCCGATCCGTCAGTCAGCTATAAGCCTACACGCAGGTCAAGGTCGAAGTGATGAGGTGTCTCACCTGACAGTTCCTGTTTGATGAAGGAGAGGACAGCGAGGTACACCTGGCAGTCTGCCACAAGGATCTGTCTCTGGAGGCGGTCTACTATAGCCACCCCTGACCTCTGGGGGTCCTGGAGGAAGGCCAAACACACAGAGCACGGTGATGTCAACGTCTAAATTGTAGAGCAAGGCCAAACATACATCTGTAGCAAGGCCAAACATACATCTGTAGCAAGGCCAAACACACATCTGTAGCAAGGCCAAACACACATCTGTAGCAAGGCCAAACATACATCTGTAGCAAGACCAAACATACATCTGTAGCAAGGCCAAACACACATCTGTAGCAAGGCCAAACACACATCTGTAGCAAGGCCAAACATACATCTGTAGCAAGGCCAAACACACATCTGTAGCAAGGCCAAACACAGCACCGTGAGAGAAGATGACGTCAACTTGACATTGGCAGACCGCAAGACAAGTCAGGCGTGTGTGGATAGAGGAGATGTATGAGATGTATCATACAGGTATGAGCTTCTCTGAGGTTAATTAGGTGTGCGTGAACACATTGTCTTTTCACTTACACTCCTCCTGATCTTGTTTTTGATCGTCTCGATGACCCCGGCATTGTCTCGCTCACAAAGTCTCTCCGTGGCTCTGAGGTCCTCAAAGGCTGTCTGCATCTTCTCCTCCTCAAACGTCATCATGGCATTCTACACACACAGGCAGATTCCTACAGTGCCAGTCATCGCATTGCTCTCAACCTAGACAGTATGGTAGTCTTGGCGTAATGCCTTAACATGTACCAACACTATTGTTTTAACGTAGGCTAAACAATTATCCTATCAGCAACAGACACGCGGTCAAATATATTGGCACCCTTGCACTATACAAGTACATTTTTTCACCCCTTAGGTACCTGAAACTTGTATTACCACAGGTAAGAAACTACACGGTAAACTAAATCAAATGAATTTCTATGTTGGGCTCCTGTTGCAGTTGTAAATCAAATAATTACACGTATGAACACTAAACATGTTCTACATTTCATCTTATTTTAGAGGAAATAGTGAAACGTGCAAGGCTCCAATATATTTGCCCTCAACTGTATAACAATGAAAAAGCACAGCTGGCCAATCAACTATTCATCCTGGATTTACCAGACTAACATTTCATCTGCCGTGATCATTTCCAAAGACGTGCACAAATAGTTTATTCCCTGTCAGTATTCAAACCCACCGTGAGCCAATTATATCAGGTTGGTGAATCACCCGACAGCAGCGTGTGATGCACAGTCAGATTAGTGCTGAGGATATCCCAGGTGTGCTATTATTTGTGTGACCTTCAATTCATTCAGTCAATCTGCACCGCAAATGCACTATGACAAGGTCTATGTATGAAATAGAGATGTACTGTGAAAATCTAACTATTGAACTAAAAAAGGTTGTCATTCAATAGAACGAACAACACAACAGACTGTAATACAGACCTCTTCCTGTTCTTCACTCCAATAGAATCCAATTGTCTGCATTGCAGAGTATCAAATGAGAATATCAGTGGAATTTGGGGGACGTACAGTAATTCAGTAAGAAGTTGACCTCCTCTGACCTCTCCACCCCTACTCACCAGGAAGCTGACAAAACTGGCTCCGAAACTCATCAGTGGACTGTGGGTCCTAGAAGAGAGAGGGAGACAGAGAGATGGTTGCGGTAAGGCTAAAACGGGTTGGTTCCTTAAGAGAGACAGGTGAAGATGGGTGAGAGCTGTAGAGTTGTTCCAAGTCAAACTTCGGTATCCTCCAGCAATACCACCTGGATTTCTTCATTGTGCAGAGCGTCTGAAGACGGCGCTCTAAAAGGCGGCAGAGTCGGGCTAAAGTAATTACTTCAAATGTGATTCGTAAGACGGCTCCATGAGAACATTTAATAGTCGTCGCATTCATGCCTCAAAGTCTGGATGGTTATTCACTTCCAAGAATGTAGAAGCCGAAATCCTAAACATTTCATTCGAGATGACAGTATAGAATTATGGGAGGATGAAGGTGTCAACATTCAGTTCCCTTCATCTCATGACAGCTCAGAGCTCAACATAATTAGTGGGAGAGGTGACATTTGGGGTATCAGCAGGAGACAACGCTGTGTGTGTGTTTGAGGATCTAACTAAGCCGGTTGCGTTTACTCTGCATCTTTTCACTTTCAAGTCCCAAAAATGGCCTGCTCCAAATTATTCCGAATTCAAATGTATTTGGTTAGAGGCAGGTGAGTCATTTACTAAGTAATTTCTCTCACCTGTGGAAGTAGAAGGTGCCTACAGAGTAAAAATAGTCATTCAACCAGTTTTGAAAAGAGAACATTTTAGGCCCAAAAGACTCGTTAACAGCTTCTACCCCCAAGCCATAAGACTGCTAAACAATTCATTAAATGGCCACCCAGACTATCTGCATTGACACCTCCGCTTTTGTTTTACACTGCTGCTACTCGTTAAGTCTATGCATAGTCACTTCACCCCTACCTACAGTGCATTCGGAAAGTATTCAGAGCCCTTGTTGTTTTCCACATTTTGTTTCATTAAAGCCTTATTCTAAAATGTATTAGATTAATGTTTGTCCTCATCAATCTACACACCCCATAATGACAAAGTGAAAACAGGTTTTTAGACATTTTTGAAAATGTATTAAAAAACACAAGTACTGTGCCATGAGACTCGAAATTGAGCTCAGGTGTTTCCATTGATCCTCCTTGAGATGTTTCTACAACTTCTTCACCTGTTTTTAAATTCAATTGATTGGACATTATTTGGAAAGGCAAACACCTGTCTATATAAGGTCCTCAGTTGACAGTGAACGTCAGAGCAAAAACAAAGCCATGAAGATGAAGGAATTGTCTGTAGAGCTCCGGGACAGGAGTGTCGAGGCACATATCTGGGAAAGGGTACCAAAAAAATGTCTGCAGCATTGAAGGTCCCCAAGAACACAGTGGTCTCCAACTTTGGAAGAATTTGGAACCAACAAGACTCTTCCTAGAGCTGGCTGCCAGCAAAACTGAGCAATCGGGGGAGAAGGGCCTTGGTCAGGTAGGTGACCGAAAAACCGATGGTCACTCTGACAGAGTTCCAGAGTTCCTCTGTGGAGATGGGAGAAGGACAAAAATTGCTGCAGCACTCCACCAATCAGGCCTTTATGTAAAGGCAGTAAAAGGCACATGACAGCCCGCTTGGAATTTTCCAAAAGGCACCTAAAGGACTCTCAGACCATGAGAAACAAGATTCTCTGTTCTAATGAAACCAAGATTTAACTCTTTGGCCTGAATGCCAAGTGTCACGTTTGGAGGAAACCTGGTACTGTCCCTAGGGTGAAGCATGGTGGTGGCAGCAGCATGCTGTGGTGATGTTTTTCAGTGGCAGGGACTGAGAGACAAGTCAGGATCAAGGGAAAGATCATCGGAGCAAAGTACAGACAGATACTTGATGAAGTCCTGAGCACTCTGGTGCAGGTTCTCAGACTGGGGTGAAGGTTCACCTTCCAACAGGACAACGACCCTAAGCACACAGCCAAGACAATGCAAGAGTGGCTTCGGTCTGAAGTCTGAATGTCCTTGAGTGGCCCAGCCAGAGCCGGAACCCGATCGAACATCTCTGGAGAGACCTGAAAATCGCTGTGCAGCGACGCTCCCCATCCAACCTGACAGAGCTTGAGATGATCTGCAGAGAAGAATGAGAGAGACTCTCTAAATACAGGTGTGCCAAGCTTGTAGTGTCATACCCAAGAAGACTCGAGGCTGTAATCACTACCAAAGGTGCTTCAAGAAAGTACTGAGTAAAGGGTCTGAATAATTATGTAAATGTGATATTTCAGCTTTTTATTTTTAATACATTTGCAAAATGTCTAAATATAGTTTTTGCATCGTCACCATGGGGTATTGTGCGTAGATTGACGCAGATTTGTTTTTAATCAATTTTAGAATAAGGCTGTAACGTAGCAAAATGTGGAAAAGTCAAGGGGTCTGAATACTTTACACATGCACTGTACAAATCACCTCAACTAACCAGTACCCCCAATATTTAGCCTCATTATTGTTATTTTATTGTGTTAGTTTATTTAGTAAATATTTTCTTAAACTGCATTGTTGATTAAGGGCTTGTAAAGTAAGCATTTCACCTGTTGTATTCGGCGCATGTGACAAATAAAATTGGATTTGATTGTACTCCATTAGAAAGTGCCAGTAGCCTGGAAACCCGACATTTCATTTACAGTGGCTACAGAAAGTATTCAGACCCATTGACTTTTTCCACATTTTGTTGTGTTACAGCCTGAATTTAAAATGGATTCAAATGAGATGTTTTTGGCCCTGGCCTACACACAATACAAGAGAGATATGTATCTAGTTAGCTGCAGGGAGAAACAAAGCAATGTATTAAACAGCTTTATAGAGCCAGTGAGCAGGGAAAGAGGTGTCTACAAACTATGACACAGTTGTGGAAGAAAGAGAAAGAGCTTGCAGGGGTGACGGCAAAATTCTGCTTTCGGCTGTGTAATGGCTGACTTTCACACTTTAGAGTTATGACCACAATATGACATTAGATGTACATATTCCCTCAGTGGCACTCTCCTCCTGATCTGGTTCAGCTAAGGATACATAGCAATAAAAATGTGGAGGAGTTTATAGTGACTAAAATGTGACAGAAGTCTCACCTGTTTTGAGGCCCACATTTTCAGCAAATAAACATTAAACTAATAATAAACGAACGGACAGACAAACTCAGTTTTTCACAATTCCTGACTTTTAATCCCAGTAAAAATTCCCTGTCTTATGTCAGTTAGGATCACCACCTTATTTTAAGAATGTGAAATGTCAGAATAATAGTAGAGAGAATAATTTATTTCAGCTTTTATTTCTTTCATCACATTCCCAGTATGTCAGAAGTTTACATACACTCAATTAGTATTTGGTAGCATTGCCTTTAAAATTGTTTAACTTGGGTTTCCGGTAGCCTTCCACAAGCTTCCCACAATAAGTTGGGTGAATTGTGGCCCATTCCTCCTGACAGAGCTGGTGTAACTGAGTCGGGTTTGTTGGCCTCCTTGCTCGCACATGCTTTATCAGTTCTGCGCATAAAATGTTCTATAGAATTGAGGTCAGGGCTTTGTGATGGCCACTCCAATACCTTGACTTTGTTGTCCTTAAGCCATTTTGCCACAACTTTGGAAGTATGCTTGGGGTCATTGTCCATTTGGAAGACCCATTTGTGACCAAGCTTTAACTTCCTGACTGATGTCTTGAAATGTTGCTTCAATATATCCACAGGATTTTCCTTCTCATGATGCCATCTATTTTGTGAAGTGCACCAGTCCCTCCTGCAGCAAAGCACCCCCACAACATGATGCTGCCACCCCCGTGCTTCATGGTTGGGATGGTGTTCTTCGGCTTGCAAGCCTCCCCCCTTTTCCTCCAAACATAACGATGGTCATTATGGCCAAACAGTTCTATTTTTGTTTCATCAGACCAGAGGACATTTCTCCAAAAAGTATGAACTTTGTCCCCATGTGCAGTTGCAACCTGTGGTTTGGCTTTTGTATGGTGGTTTTGGAGCAGTGGCTTCTTCCTTGCTGTGCGGCCTTTCAGGTTATGCAGATATAGATACTTTTGTACCTGTTTCCTCCAGCATCTTCACAAGGTCCTTTGCTGTTGTTCTGGGATTGATTTGCACTTTTCGCACTAAAGTACGTTCATCTCTAGGAGACAGAACACGTCTTCTTCCTGAGCGGTATGACGGCTGCGTGTTCCCATGGTGGTTATACTTGCGTACTATTGTTTGTACAGATGAATGTGGTACCTTCAGGTGTTTGGAAAATAGCTCCCAAGGACGAACCAGACTTGTGGAGGTCTACAATTTTTTTCTGATGTTTTGGCTGATTTATTTTGATTTTCCCATGATCTCAAGCAACAAGGCACTGCGTTTGAAGGTAGGCCTTGAAATACATCCACAGGTACACCTCAAATTATACACACTTTTTTTCTCTCTTCATATTCACATATGTTGCAGCTTTGACTATAATTCAGTTGTTCCAACTTCGTATAGTTCCGTACCCCTTCAAACATTCAACCTCCAGCTGCTTACCCCCTCTAGCACCAGGGTCAGCGCACTCTAAAATGTGTTTTTTTTGCCATCATTGTAAGCCTGCCACACACACACACACACACACACACACACACACAATACATTCATTCTTATGTTTTATAAATGTGAGTTGTCACAACCCGTCTCGTGGGAAGTGACAAAGAGCTCTTATAGGACCAGGGCACAAAAAATAATAATCAATCATTTTAATGTTTATTAACCATCTTACATATAAAATCTTATTTTTCATCAAAAATGGTGAATAACACACCACAGGTTAATGAGAAGGGTTTTGCTTGAAAGGATACACATAACTCTGCAATGTTGGGTTGTATTAGAGAGTCTCAGTATTAAAGCATTTCCACACACAGTCTGTGCCTGTATTTAGTTTTCATGCTAGTGAGGGCCAAGAATCCACTCTCACATAGGTACGTGGTTGCAAAGGGAATCAGTTTCTTAACAGTGCGATTTGCCAAGGCAGGATACTCTAAGCGCAGCCAAATCCATAAATCTGGCAGTGGCTTCTGATTTTTTAAAATGTTTTAATCACAGAACCGCTTGTTGCAATTTCGTTGAGACTCTCTTGTTCAGATATCAGTAAGTGGACTGGAGGCAGGGCATGAAAGGATAACGAATCCAGTTGCTTGTGTCGTCCGTTTCGGGAAAGTACCTGCGTAATTGCGCCCCCAGCTCACTCAGGTGCTTCGCCATATCACATTTGACATTGTCCATAAGCTTGAGTTCATTTGCACACAAAAAAATCATACAATGATGGAAAGACCTGTGTGTTGTCCTTGTTAATGCAGACAGAGAAGAGCTCCAACTTCTTGATCATAGCCTCAATTTTGCCCCGCACATTGAATATAGTTGCGGAGAGTCCCTGTAATCCTAGATTCAGATCATTCAGGTGAGAAAAAACATCACCCAGATAGGCCAATCGTGTGATAAACTAGTCATCATGCAAAGCGGTCAGACAAGTAAAAATGATGGTCAGTAAATAAACTTTAAGCTCATTTCTCAATTACAAAAAAAAAAACATGTCAATACTTTGCCCCTTGATAACCAGCACACTGCTGTATGTTGTAAAAGCGTTACATGGTTGCTGCCCATTTCATTAAATAATGCAGAAAATACACAAGAGTTCAGGGGCCTTGTTTTAACAAAGTTACCAATTTTCACTGTAGTGTCCAACACGTCTTTCAAGCTGTCAGGCATTCCCTTGGCAGCAAGAGTCTCTCGGTGTATCCAAGTGGCGTTGGGAGCAACTGCTTGCACGCGCGTTACCACTCCACTATGTCTCGCTGTCATGGCTTTTAAGCCATCAGTACAGATACCAACATGAGCAGCAGCTACGTTTGGCTACATACGGACCATTAGTGGAATTCCTGCGAGAGGGTAACGGTTAATGTGATTGGACGTTAATTATTTGACTAGGCTATCTGTATTTGACATTGTGTTGTTATTTCACAAGATGGTTTAATTTTATTTTGGTCAGTGAAACGAGGCTACTCAGGCGAGAGAAAAAAACTCACCCAAATGTATTGCTCCTTTGGAAAATATAAACTGTTTGAAACTGTGATAAAAAATAGGATTTTTTTTTGGACATGTTAATCACATTTGTATTTGCCGTACCCCCGACGGCATTTACTTCCCCAGTTTGGGAATACATCATCTGAGTTTTTTGTTGTTGTTGTGCCAGCCACAGGTGGAGACAACATGCGTTTGAATACTGGGTGGTTGTCATTTCAAACATATAAATATACTTCATAGAATGGACCTATCCCTTCAGACCACTTCAATTGAGCTGGTACATCATTACAATTTAATATACATTTTTACTTCTAATTACTACCACAAAGAATTTCACCGGTTCACCCACAGTCGAAAGTCAACTTAAATGGTCATGTCTATTCTCTTATCTATATTTCAATAGGTTTCCCAAGGAGGATTGACAGTAAAATTTAAAACAGATATTCCCATTCAAGTCAACATTCTGTGCGGACCTTCAACCATCTTTGTGGTACCATTTGTTAGTTTACATTTCAATTGTAAACCCATTTTAGTACATTTATCAGCCAAAACATGACACCCATCCTGTATTCAATAGCATGTCTCAACTGATGGCGAGCACAACACAAAAATTATAGATGTAAAATAGGGTTTAAAAACTACAACAAATGCGTATATGAAGAAAAAGAAAGAGTTAACGTCAATTATCTAAAAACGCGTAATGTGCTTTCTACTCCATACATTTTCCCTGACACCCAAAAGTACTCGTTACATGTTGATTGCTTAGCAGGACAATAAAATAGTCAAATTCACGCACTTATAAAGAGAACATGCCGGGTCATCCTACTGCCTCTGATCTGTCGGTCTCACTAAACACAAATGCTTCGTTTGTAAATTATGTCTGAGTATGCCCCTGGCTATCAGTAAATGTAAAAAAAAAAAAAATGAAATATTGAAATGATTCACTTTTACTTTTACTTTTGACACTGAAGTTGTTTTAGCAATTTCATTTACTTTCGATACTTAATTACATTTCAAACGAAATACTTTCACTCAAGTAGTATTTTACTTTCATTTTCTACTTTTTCCACCAGTGCAAATTGGCTTATATCCTATAGGCCTACTAATCAGTTTCACGTGGCTTCCTCAATCTGAAAAAATAAACCAAGCCCGGAAATAAACTACACAGCCTAAATACTTATAGGATAACTCTTTGAATTCAAACCTTCCCCACATCAATTAACCAATGAAATAGTATTTTAAGTTAATTGTTTATGGCACAGCCCCGTCTAACCTGTATTTTCTGAAAAGTTCATCGCTCTCCTTGAATCCGTTGTTGAGCAGCATGTTTATTCCTTTAAATGCCAACTCTGCATCGTCAATCTGTTCCGTCTCTTCATGTTGTTGTGATGGTTCTGGGTCCGCCATCGATCACAACCCGTACGTTTAGTCTCAAGAACAGTTAACCAAGTTCCGAGGTAGCGCGCTTCGCCTTTCGAACCACAACACACCGGAGAAACGGAAGCGACAGCGGTAGTCTAGACTGGTCGAGAGGCGGTGCACCTCGTCTCGCTGCCGCTACAGTGGGCTTCTACAGTAGCTCACCGCCCACTTCGAACTATTGACACTATCGCATGGTCTTATCATAAATTATAGTTTAATTTGATCAAAGGTGCTTGAGGTAGCTCCAAGAATATAATTGGTTTACATTGTTCTCTTCAGCGTTGTGTCTTGTCTTCCGCTCTGTGTTGGGGTGCGTTCCCAAATAATAGAGGAAATGGAAATGCGATGGTATTCTTGCCGCCAGTGATTCATCCAATGAGCGTATAGTATGTTGAAAATAGTGTTGAGGCGCTAGATATTATCAAAGATTTCACATGTGAAAATGAAGCATATGTTTTTAATACAATATTAGGGAGTGGGAATAATGCCCTAGTTTCTATATATCAACTACGTTGCAATGTCAAAATTAACAGACTAATATCCAAAAGATGCCACACTAATATTGCTTTTATACTGTAGGCCAGGGTTACCACTGGAGGTCCAGAGCCTGCTGGTTTTCTGTTCTACGTAATAATGCATTGCACACCCCTGGTGTCCCAGGTCTAATGCAGTCCCTGACTAGAGGGGAACAATGAAAAATGCAGTAGTACTGGCTTCAAGGTCCAGAGTTGAGTTGAGGGCTGCAGGCTATTGTATTCAACAGTTGCACATGAAAGATAAACACCAAGTTCAAAACAAAAACAAGCATTTACAACTGACAACAATAGGCAACAAAAAAACAGATGGACGGACAGACAGACAGACATGATTAACCCACTCACAAATGTTGAATGTTATCAGTGGTCAAAAGGCAGGAATGCATACATGTAAAGTAAATGATAGCTGATGTAACCGTCAAGAGTGAATACAACATCTGCAACAAAGTGTTTAATAATGGAAAAAGGTCATCAAGAATTATACAAAATTATATACAAAGATTAGTCTGAGGTACAGTATATATATACTGAACAAAAATATAAATGCAATGTAAAGTGTTGGTCCCATGTTTCTTGAGCTGAAATAAAAGATCCAAGGAATTTTCCATAAACACAAAAAGCTTATTTCTCTAAAATATTGTGCACAAATTTGTACATCCCTGCATTTCTCCTTTGCCAAGATAATCCATCCACCTGACAGGTGTGACATATCAAGAAGCTGATTAAACAGCATGATCATTACACAGGTGCACCTTGTGCTGGGGACAATAAAAGGCCAGACTAAAATGTGCAGTTTTGCCCAACAACACAATGCCACAGATGTTTTAAGCTTTGAGGGAGCGTGCAATTGGCATGTTGACTGCAGGAATGTCCACCAGAACTGTTGCCAGATCATTTCATGTTAATTTCTCTACCAAAAGCCGCCTCCAACGTTGTTTTAAGAGAATATGGCAGTACATCCAACCGGCCTCACAACCGCAGACCCTGTGTAGCCACACCAGCCCAGAACCTCCACATCCGGCTTCTTCACCTGATACCAGCCGGACAGCCGATTAAAATATTTCTCTCAAATAAAGCCCTTTTGTTAGGAAAAACTCATTCTGATTGGCTGGGCCTGGCTTCCAAGTCAGTGGGCTTATGACCTCCCAGGCCCACCCATGGCTGTGCCCCTGCCCAATCATGTGAAATCAATAGACAGAGCCTAATTTGTTTATTTCAATTAACTGACAGATTCTCTTATATGAACTGTAAGTCAGTAAAATCATTAATTGTTGCATGTTGCGTTTATATTTTTGTTCAGTATACTTGTGAGAAAACAGTCAATATATATTTTGTGTACATTTCTCTGTGGTCCCAGTTCAGTTGAATATAATTTGACGCCATTGAGAGAAAATGTCTCGCTTTTTACCAATAATTGACTACTCCGTATCCATATCGATGATTATAAATTATTCTGTTAACAGACAACATACACATAAATAAAAAATCCCAATGTAATTATAGTAGGCCCAAACATTTAATATGAGTTCATACATGTCGCTAGAGACACAGAATGGTAATTCAAATGGTAATACCAATGTAGAGTTAATTGCTGTGACTGATATTTTTGTTGTTAAACTGGTCAACATGGCATTTATTTTTTTCATGTGCATTTCATTTTTTTAATGTGCAGAGTTGCTTAGCCATGATGCAATACTGACCAAACAAACGCCACATCCACTCTAAAGAAAGTGTTTGTATACTATTTTTATTTAAAAAAAAAAAAAAAAAATCTTATTTACAATGACAAGCCAAACTGGACAACGCTGGGCCAATTGTGCGCAGCCCTTTGGGACTCCCAATAACAGCCTGTAATCGAACCAGGGTCTACAGTGACGCCTCTAGCACTGAGATGCAGTTCCTTAGACCACTGCGCCACTTGGGAGCCATAGTGTGAAGGGGGATGAGGAAATACAAAGGAAGAGCATAATTGGGGAAAAACAGACATTTCTAACCCATGGTACAGCATTACAACATCATAATATATTCAATAACAAGATGGTGATAGTAAACACATTTATCACAAAATAAATATACTACACTACAGACTAGCCCCACCTCTCTTTATCTTCATTTTCCATACAGAGTAACATACAATTATGTCTGTGCCGCTTGTACGTCACAACATACATGCATGCATGCGCAAGCACGCATACACAACGTGCAGTTTGCAAACAATTTGTTATTTTTGAACGACTCGTTTTACTGACTCAGGAATCATGATTCGTTTTTCTGAGTGACTGTTTCACTTTAGTCATTCGTTTGACCTGCTGGCCGCAAAGAGTCCTACAACAGGTTTAATGGATAGACCCTTTTTTTTCAATTTTCGCTTAAAATGACAAACCCAAATCTAACTGCCTGTAACTCAGGCCCTGAAGCAAGGATATGTATATTCTTGGTACCATTTGAATGGAAACACTTTGAAGTTTGTGGAAATGTGAATTGAATGTAGGAGAATATAACACAATAGATCTGGTATAAGAAAATACAAAGAAAAAAACAACCGTTTAAAAAAAATGATTCTACCACCATCTTTGAAATGCAACAGAAAGGTCCCAAATCTAGCCATCACTCTGGTTGTAATTCCGATGGTGTCCACAAGAGGGCAGCAGTGTATGTACAAAGTTTTAGACTAATAACTTGAAGTATGAGCAAGCTACGTTACATTTAGTGTGAAGCCACCCAGGTACATTTGGGCAAATCGTGGACGTTTACATTTATATTAAATTTTTCTGCAGTAATATCGTCAAATCTGTATAATTAGACTTTGATTTAGTTTTTCCAGTATTAGTAGCCATATTGTAAGTTCACAATTTGCAAAACACCCAGTTTTCATAACTTCATAAGTCCCCATATTCTTGCAGTTTTTGTCCAAAAAGAAAAGGCTTGCTGTTGCACAAGGAGAGCAGCGAAATTGTTTAACAGATACAGGGTTTCCGCATACTCACGTAAAGCCCAGCTCATTGGCTATCTAGCTAGCTTTGATTGACCCCGATTGGTGCTTATTTGACAAAGTTACAGTCAATCAAGAGAAGACCATCCGTGTCATCGCCATGGAGGCGTCGCTCTCTGACCACATTTGGTGTCCTATAGGATATAATATAGTGAAGTCTCGTTACGTTCTAGGATCTCTGAGGAATAAATACAAACTTAATTTATTTTATTTGAATTTACCCCCTTTTCTCCCCAATTTCGTGGTATCCAATTGTTAGTAGTTACTATCTTGTCTCATTGCTACAACTCCCGTACGGGCTTGGGAGACACGAAGGTCGAAAGCCATTCGTCCTCCGAAACACAACCCAACCACAGCGCGCATCCAACCCGGAAGCCGGCTGCGACAGAGCCTGGAGCGAACCCAGAGTCTCTAGTGGCACAGCTAGCACTGCGATGCAGTGCCCTAGACCACTGTGCCACCCGGGAGGCGAACGTACAAACGTAATTTGACTGGTTGAAACAACGTTTAGGGTTACATTTTCACCGATTCCTATCTTTTCAAATTGAGCGAGTGGAAATACAAAATCAATCGTGCATGCTATATGGACCTTTTAGGATATGAAAAATGACTTTATGACTAACAAAACTACACTTCATGTTATCCCTGGGACCCTTGGGATGATAAATCAGAGCAAGATTTCAAATTGTAACTACACATTTCACCTTCAGATGTGAATTTATCAAACCTATCGCGGTGAAAAGGTGTTTTGTTGTTAGGAGCTCTCCTCAAACAATAGCATGGCATTTGTTCGCAGTAATAGCTACTGTAAATTGGACAGTGCAGTTATATTAATAATAATTTAAGCTTTCAGCCGAAATAAGACACTTATATGTACCGACATTTGTTGTTTCTCTAAATGTGCGATCATGATACACGGCGATTTGATACATGATTTACAAATGTCCCGTTGATGGAACATGCATACCTAAGAAGTACACAACCCTCCGGCTCAGCAACATGCTCCAACCACCAAGCACCAACTGTCTGTACTATGTGCCTGGAAAAAAAATGATAATTAGCAGAGAAGAAAAAGGTATGTTTAGAACTAATAATTGATCGCACGGTGCAAGAATTAATACAATTAATAGGTTATTGAATATTATAAACTGGGTGGTTGAAACCCTGAATGCTGATTGGCTGACAGTCGTGGTATCTCAGACCTTATACCGCGGGTATGTCAAAACGTTTGTTTTTCCTGGTATAATTATGTTGGTAACCAGTTTATAATAGCAATAAGGCACCTTGGGGGTTTGTAGTATATGGCTAATATATCACGGCTAAGGGCTGTGTCCAGGCTTTGCATCTAGCCTAAGAACAGCCCTTAGCATTCTATATTGACCATATACCACACCCCCTCGGGCCTTATTGTTAATTATACAAGGGTGGGTCTAATCCAGAATGGTGGTTAAAGGTGCATTCCAGCCGGTGTCAGTTGGAAAAAGGTAAGAAGAAACGAAGAGCAGTTACTGTAGTTTGCGGTCTTTCCAGCTTCAATTTGAAGTGATTGTGTTACTGTAGCTGTGTTGTTGGCTAGCTCCTCTGAACAACAGTGTCCTAACGAGTCTTTCCGAAATAAATGTCACTACAAAACAGATTAAACAAATGCAAAAATGCAGCTACTTTGCTGTTATTCTGGCTCCACTATTTGACGTGACTGTAAGTTAGCCGTAGTTGGCTAGCTAGCAAGCAAGGGATAAGAACGTTGCCCGTCAGTATGGCAATGGAACATTTAGAAGGAATGACTGGGTCACATCCATAGATACAGAACAAAAAGACTGAACGACTGGGTCGCGACTCTGGCAACCAAACCAATAGAATGAACAACCAGCCGGATTGGGTGGCAACCCTAGATTTGTGTCGGGGCTATATCTTGTGGAAGGATGAAACAGTATGAATAAATAAATAAAAATTACGCATTTATGAAAATATGTCAATCGTTATTTGAATATGTTCGTAACCCGTTGTATAAAATTGATAATGCCCTCGAAGCCGGTGTTTGGAGGATATCCATGCCTATGTAACAGTTGTTCAAGTACTGTGTGAATTTCACCAGGTTTATTTATTAATATGTCATGTTGATTTGTTATTATGCATTCCTGCATCCTGGGAGTAGGGGAGTGTGTACTTACGTTTTGCCCTGCGTGCTCAAATCATTTTGATGCACTATGAGAGGTAGGCAGGCTTTTTCTGTCGCCTTCAGAAAAGTTTGATTCGTTTAAGCACAAAGTCATACAGTGTTTTGTTCATGAATAATGTTGTATATTTAGAGGTTACTCATAAGTGGATGGTATTGTTAAGATGTAATTGTTCTTTTTAGGATGATATTAACATTCTGAATTCAACATGTGGTTAATAGTGTAATGAAACAGCAGGGAGCAGGTCTCGAACCCTCGACTTTCGAGCCCGAGCTCCGGCGCGCTATCGACTGTGCGGCAAAAGCATGCTCGTGCGGCAGGGTCGATTTCCGCGTTTATAAGCCCAGGGTCGTTACAATAGCTAGCTAAGGAATTAGCAGGCTATTGTATGTGTGAACGATGGCTAGCTCCTCAAATGATCCCAGTTCCTTGTATTGTGCATCTGCTGTAGAAAGAGGCGACGATTCGCAGACCGTATGTGCTCTACAAATGTTCTTTTATTCTTTTATCTCTCTCGCTCTCAGTTTCGTATTGCTATCCTCGTGGGGACCTTATAATTGATTCCCCTCCAAAATACTATTTTCCTTAGCCCCTAAATCTAGCCCTAACCCCAAACCCTAAAACTGTACCTAACTCCTAACCTTAACCACTAACCCTACATTTAATTATAACCCTAAACCTAACCCCTGAGCCTAAAATAGCATTTTTCCTCGTGGGGACTGTCAAAATGTCCCCCACTTGTCCAAATGGTCCTCGTTTTACTATCCTTGTGACACACATGCACGCATACACACACACTTATTTCTCTCACACAGACACTCAACACTATCTCTCACACACATACATACACATTCTCTGTTTTTGGAACAGATTGCACGCAGCGGCTAGTGGAGAGTGGATGTGGTCCCAGGATGTGGTCATGGAGTAGATTCTACTCAGCCAGCTGGACACTCTCTGAGGTTGAGTGGCCCGAATACCCCAGAGAGCCTCTCGAAGGAGATCGGGTCCTCATTGATCTTCATGTTCTGGATGCAGCCCTCAAAGGACCCTGTAACTGGGAGGGATGGGTGCATGGACGTTTCTGCCCAAGGAAGAGACAGATACAGTACTGTATTCAAGACGCATAATAATGATGGAGTCTACATTCAGTGTGACTTTGATTCATCCAGCATTCACTGTCCAATGGGATCTATAGGTTATTATTTGTGCAAAATACAAGGGGTACTCTATTACAATGGACTCCAGTCCTGATAATGTATCTGTAAATTCATTGACCTCTCCTTCAAAGTACCAACCTGGAATGCCGCCCACATAAAGTGGGTCTTTGGTCAGAGTGGGGGAGGAGGAAGGAGGTCCTATTTTGTGGTCGCCCTCAGTGTCCACATGCATCTCCACAACGTTGTTCCTCTTGATCACTGAGGCGAGAAACACACACACACACACACACACATTCCCCATGTGCGTCACCAATTACGTATTAAAGACACTTCTTACTGTGTTTGTAGCTAGCTAGTTGGGTAGAGGCAAGTTATAACATATGTAGGACAGAGGCAAGTTATAAAATATGTAGGACAGAGGCAAGTTATAACATGTGTAGGACAGAGGCCAGTTATAACATGTGTAGGACAGAGGCCAGTTATAACATGTGTAGGACAGAGGCCAGTTATAACATGTGTAGGACAGAGGCAAGTTATAACATGTGTAGGACAGAGGCAAGTTATAACATATGTAGGACAGAGGCAAGTTTTAACATGTGTAGGACAGAGGCAAGTTATAACATGTGTAGGACAGAGGCAAGTTATAACATGTGTAGGACAGAGGCCAGTTATAACATGTGTAGGACAGAGGCATGTTATAACATGTGTAGGACAGAGGCCAGTTATAACATGTGTAGGACAGAGGCATGTTATAACATGTGTAGGACAGAGGCAAGTAATAACATGCGTAGGACAGAGGCATGTTATGTATAACATGTGTCGGACAGAGGCATGTTATAACATGTGTAGGACAGAGGCCAGTTATAACATGTGTAGGACAGAGGCCAGTTATAACATGTGTAGGACAGAGGCCAGTTATAACATGTGTAGGACAGAGGCCAGTTATAACATGTGTAGGACAGAGGCCAGTTATAACATGTGTAGGACAGAGGCAAGTTATAACATGTGTAGGACAGAGGCAAGTTATAACATGTGTAGGACAGAGGCCAGTTATAACATGTGTAGGACAGAGGCCAGTTATAACATGTGTAGGACAGAGGCCAGTTATAACATGTGTAGGACAGAGGCCAGTTATAACATGTGTAGGACAGAGGCCAGTTATAACATGTGTAGGACAGAGGCATGTTATAACATGTGTAGGACAGAGGCAAGTAATAACATGCGTAGGACAGAGGCATGTTATGTATAACATGTGTCGGACAGAGGCATGTTATAACATGTGTAGGACAGAGGCAAGTAATAACATGCGTAGGACAGATGCATGTTATGTATAACATGTGTCGGACAGAGGCATGTTATAACATGTGAAGGACAGAGGCATGTTATAACATGTGTAGGACAGAGGCATGTTATGTATAACGTGTAGGACAGAGGCATGTTATGTATAACATGTGTAGGACAGGGGCATGTTATAACATATGTAGGACAGAGGCATGTTATAACATGTGTAGGACAGAGGCATGTTATAACATGTGTAGGACAGAGGCATGTTATAACATGTGTAGGACAGAGGCATTTTATGTATAACATGTGTAGGACAGAGGCATGTTATGTATAACATGTGTAGGACAGAGGCATGTTATAACAAAAGTGTACCTGCAACTCTGTGGAACATTCCATCACACAAGGGCTGCTTGGGCCGAACGGAAACACTGAATTCACCAGCTCCGTTGTTCACACGTGCCACCACCTTGAAAAACACATGCGCATCACAACACTGCACAACAGACGAGTCTGCAAGGAAATTCAGCCTAAAATCAGCCTCAACTGGAATCATGTTTTAAATGTCAAATCTAGCAAACATGCACTAGAGAAACACTATTAATAGGGCTGTGACAGGCCCAGTCTTATCAGCCCAGTGCAGGACAGGCTCACCTCTCCTCTGTGCATGTAGAGGCTGAGGTGGTGTCCAGTGTTGGGCCCACGGCGAGGCCTGCTGGAGTCCCCCACATGGAGCAGAACACCAGTCAGACTCCTGGGACGGATGTCAAACACCACCTCAAAGCTGGAGCCCACCACAAAGGAATCATCTGGAACAGACATCATTATCATCATCAGCCTCATCATTGTTGTGATTGTCATCATCATCATCTTCATCATGAACCATATTACCAATCTCAATATTTAACTTTCTACTCACTAATAATGACATATGCCCCTCTCCCTGAGAAGTAGGCCCCACTCTGTGTCTGTCCTTCAAAGCAGGGGCCAGCACCATGATTGGTGGTCGGCTCTGGCATGGGAGTGCCATTCATCTTGAAGTTACGCACACAGCCAATCACACTTTGCTTTGGGAGGAGCTTCCACTGAAAGTAAAGAGAAAACACAATACAATTTTGGGGTGTGAGTGTATGCTGTACTGTATGTGTGTTTGCGTGTGTGTGTGTTTGTGTGTTGCTTACCTTAAGTTCTGTGTTCAAGGAATCAGGAGCACTTCCCAGGTAAAGAGGACAGATCAGTTCCATGGACGTGGCCTCATCACTGGTCAGCTGTCCAGCCTGAGCCCTAATACCGTTCACTACCAAACGGAACCTCTTCTTTTCTAGGCTGAATATTACCTGCAGAGGATGAGGTCACCTAAGATGACTGTTTTTTTGATGGGCATGGTGAAAATGTTGACCCTGGGACACCAGAGACTTGGTGCAACCATGCGTCACTGAATGTAGTGACAGTGATTTGGTACATTTCCAAAGAAACATTTTCAAAATCCCCAACATTGATCAACTACTACCATAGTTTGTGAATAATATGTGAAACAACATCACAGATTATAGATTTTTCTTAGATCTTAACCCACTGACCGAGTGCCATCTTCCATCGTTGTACTTCTCCCTGTTGAAGATCTCCTTCCCCTTGCCTACTGACAGCCTGATCCTGCCCTTGGACAGGTAGAGAGCCATGTGAGAGCTCCCCCCTCTGGTGGCTGCATAGAACAGCAGGCCCTCAGCAGACTTGGTCCTAACGTCCAGGGAGAAATGAGGTCTAGTGGAGAGACACAGGAGTCAGGCCAGGGAGAGAAAGAAAGAGTGTGTGTGTGTGTGTCTGTCTGTGTCTACTCACCTGGGCTGGAGCACCTGGGGAGTGAGGCTGTAGCTCAGGCTACTCACAGTGCCCCCAATGTGGTAGGCATGTTTGACTAGAACAGAGTGTGCACACACAGAGAGACTGTCCTCTGACATCTCCATACCACCACCCTATACAACACACACAGGCACAGAGACACAGGAACTCAATATTAGAGAAAATGGCTTAAATACATGGGATTTATGGAAATAGTTTTCCGATCTCCAACAAGGCACTCTGGAAGGATTTGCCTCAGTCAATAGAAAAGTGGTTCTGAAATGCAAAGACAAAGGTTGGAGGATAAAGAGCTATGGTAAATATGACACTGTGTTTGATGATTAAAGCTCAAGTCAATCACGCAGCAAACTGAACAAGGTCTCGTCTCAGTGTTCAATAGTAAACATGTATGAGCCCATTCTCATTCTCAGTCCTTTTGGTTATCAATTGTAAGCCTCTGGGAGTTACAAACTGAGAAAGATGACTCCCATTTTGGGTTCGGCAGGCCACTGCGAGCCGCCAGAACAGCTTCAATGCACCTTGGTATAGATTATACAAGTGTCTGGAACTCTATTGGAGTGATGCGACACCATTTTTCAAAAAGTGTTCTGTTGATGGTGGTGGAAAACGCTGTCTCGGTAGCCGCTCCAGAATCTCCCATAAGTGTTCATTTGGGTTGAGATCTGGTGACTGAGACACACACACACAGACGCATACACACACACACACACACATCTTTTAAACCCCCTATTCTCCTTTGAGACCCCTCTTTCAAAGTCACTGAGATCTCTTCTTCTAGCCATGGTAGCCAAAATAATGGTCAACTGGTCATTTTCATACATGACCCCAAGCCAAACTTTTTCAGCGGGGACCCCATTTGTCCACAAGAATTTCTCACGACCCCACCCCAAACCTAATCATGATGCAACCTTAAAATCTGTACGTTTCTGTACTCTTCATTGTTTGTTAAAAATAATAATAACAATAAGGAAAATTTGGCGACTCCACTACAGTTCCCAGACCCAGACATGAAATACCATGATGGGATGTTAATTGCCTAACTCAGAACCCACAGCTGTGTGGAAGCACCTGCTTTCAATGTACTTTGTATCCCTCAACTCAAATAGTTCCTTTATTTTGGAAGTTACCTGTATGTTTCCACGTTCAAGTGCCTATTTCATAATACTCTCTCTTTCCTCCACAAACATGACATGCTAATACCAGTTCTGTCTAATGAGGCATGATATGTCTTTAATGTTGTTTGTTTGTTTGAGTTTAGATACAGTATGTGTGATAGGGGGTATTTCAAAGAAAGAAAGAACAAAAGAACGAAAGAATGGAATGGAATAGATGGAAGGGCAGGGCCAGTATGGGTGGCTGTTGATTTGACATACTTTGAGGACAATCCGACTGTAAGTGACTCTGCGTGTGCAACTGTGTGTTCTCAGTACACTCATTAAAATATCTGTTTACCTTTAGTGTATTTGCATGAATACAAATGCATATACACAAATACAGTGCCTTCAGAAAGTATTCACACCCCTTGACTTTTTCCACATTTTGTTGTGTTACAGCCTGAATTTAAAATGGATTCAATTGAGATTTTGTGTCACTGATCTACACACAATACCCTGTAAGTGGAATTATAGTTTTATATAAATATTCACAAATTAAAAAAATAAAATAAATGAAAAGCTGAAATGTCAGGAGTCAAAAAGTAAACAACACTTCTGTTATGCCAAGCCTAAATAAGTTCAGTAAAAATGTGCTTAACAAGTCACATAATAAATTGCATGAACTCACAGTGTGGAATAACGGTGTTTATGTGGAATAACGGTGTTTATGTGGAATAACGGTGTTTATGTGGAATAACGGTGTTTATGTGGAATAACGGTGTTTATGTGGAATAACGGTGTTTATGTGGAATAACGGTGTTTAACATGATTTTTAAATGACTACTCCATCTCTGTACCCCACACATAAAAGTATCTGTAAGGTCTCAGTCTAGCAGGGAATTTCAAGCACAGATTCAGCCACAAAGACAGGGAGGTTTTCCAATGGTTCGCAAAGAAGGGCACCTATTGGTAGATAGGTAAAAAAGAAAATCCCTTTCAGCATATTAATTACATTTTGGATGGTGTATCAATACATCCAGTCACTACAAAGTTACAGGCGCCCTTCTAACTCAGTTGCTGGAGAGGAAGGAAACCGGTCAGGGCTTTCAACATGAGGTCAATGGTAATTTTAAAACAGTTAGAGTTTAATGGCTGTTAATAACTGAGGATGGATCAACAACATTGTAGTTACTCCACAATACTAACCTAAATGACAGAGTGAAAAGAAGGAAGCCTGTACAGAATACAAATATTCCAAAACATGCATCCTGATTGCAACAAGACACTAAAGTCATACTGCAAAAAAGTGGCAAAGAAATTAACTTTTTGTTCTGAATACAAAAGCGTTATAGCCAACACAGCATATCACAGAGTACCACTCTTCATATATTCAAGCATGGTGGTAGCTGCATCATGTTACAGGTATGCTTGTCATCAGCAAGGACTAGGGAGTTTTTTAAATATAAAAATTAACAGATTAGAGCTAAGCACAGGCAAAATTCTAGAGTAAAACTTGGTTCAGTCTGCTTTCCAACAGACACTTGGAGACAATTTCACATTACAGCAGGTACATTTCCTAAAACACAAGGCCTTGTGTTTTGTAACTAGGCATCTCATCACATTAAATGTCGTCTCAGTAAGCAACTCCAGCGTAGATTTGGCAGTGTATATTAGCTAGTTTTGACTTAAATCGGCTTGAAAATCTATGGCAAGACTTGACCATAGCTGTCTAGCAATTATCAACAACCAACTTGAAAGGACTTGAAGAATATTTTTAAGAATAATGGGCACATATTGTACAATCCAGGTATGCAAAGCTCTTAAAGACTTACCCAGAAAGACTGTAATTGCGGCCAAAGGTGATTCTAACATGTATTGACTCGAGATGGAATAGTTATCTAAATCAAGATACATTTTTTTGTTGTTGTTGAATGTGTGGAAAATAAACTGTGTTCTTCCACTTTGACAGAGTATTTTGTGTAGATCTTTGACTAAAAAAATTACAATTAAATTCATTAAATCCACCTTTATCACAACAAAAGGTAGAAAAAGTCAAGGGGTGTGAATACTTTCGGCTTATAAACATGCAATCAAAACAGACACTCATAATTTGCACCATGCAATATCCCACCAACATTTTGCAATGAATGGAGCCTATATTGCTCATGGTGGTCATTGTAATCCTGACATACAGTTGTGCTAATTTGTTATTCATTGCAAGTTTTCACTTGGAAGAGTTGGCCTGATAATCCGAGTGCATTTCGTGATTGAGTTATTGTAGGAGGCCACAGGAGATCAAATGATCTGGATGGATGCAGGCCAAGGTTGTTCCTCAGGTACAAATGCTTGAGAGAGCATACAGTAAGAGAGCGACATGCCAATGATGCACACAAACTCCAACACTGCTTATGCATAACAACGATGCGGCGTATTTATTCAATACTCCGACATTCCCTGTGTCATGTTCCAGTATCCACTTCAGGTACTCACAGGCCGTAACTATTATTATCCATTCCTAGTGCAACATTCCAATTCTACACCCTCAGTCATTCCATAGTATAATAATATTATGATAGTATATTATGATCATTCTTGTATTTCAGTATAGACTATTGATCATGCATTAGTCTAAGTCATTGTGAATAGGGAAAGCAGAGAGGGAGTGGGGACAAGGAAATGACTTATCAGGCTGGCTGCAACCAGATGGACTGATGATGATGGTGAATGAGTGGGTTAATAGATACTTGTGAATCACTGGTCAGATAAGTGGTTTATTGTGGTGAAACATGCTTAAGATAGAACAGTGTACAAATCAAAAGTGAAACGATGCTTATAAAATAAACATTTTTAATAGTTAATAGTTTATATTTAAGAATAGTAGTCATGATGATGTGGATGTCCATGCAGTAATGTGTTCATCAGTCACGTACAATAGCAATGGGCTTGTGCAAACAATGTGCGAGATGCTAATATTGCTCATGTCAATATCAATTTGTCCTCATTAGTCGGCAGGTCTTCCTTCTCTTCATCTCTGGAAACAAAGCAGCAAAACACAGTCAGAACAACTTATCAACACAACGTGCATGGGAAGTGATGAGTGGCCTGTTCCTAGGTAATCATAGTATAGTGTTATTGGAAACTTGGATTGAAGTCTTCCATCATTAGGACAAGGATAAATGAATACAATTGTGATTGGGTATGGCATACAAAAAACACATGCTTTCCTGTTGGTGTCACAAGTTGTGTGGTTATAAGAGTAGTCGGCAGTCAGGTAGGTCATTATTGTATGTTCATCATCGTTCACTGGGCTTAGCTGAGTTCAAAGTTCTTTCTCACCTTCCTGGAGGTGTTGTGGTCGAGCATCAGTTGTGGAGGTCTGTCAGAGCTACACTTATCCAGCAGCACATCTCCTGTAGAGCTGAACTGACTCAGGTCCTCTGCTCTGTACAGAAAGTTAGGTCTGCAACACAACACACACAACAACTTTCAGGTGGTGGTAAACCTGGACAGTAACACCAATATCTAATATCAATATCAGGACACCTTTGCACTATGAAATGTGAACTATAAATGCACCGCGGATGTTAACATGAAACCTTTCCTACAAAAAGAAACTTCTAGTAGTTCGGCTAGGTTATTATTGATTGGTTGCATTTCATATTCGATGTGTGTATTTCTTGGTGTTCTGCAAGGCTCATTTGCAAAAGGCTCTCAGTATAACTCCCTACTTGAATAAAGGTTGACTAAAGAAAACTACTACTACAACCATTATGATAACTACATATGTACTGTATCTAACAACTATTACTACTGCCGTGTTGTGACTAATGTTAGACATTATAATAGTAAACAGTCATGTGACTTTACCTTCTCAGGTAGAGGTTGGAGATGCAGCCTTTGAACGTGTCTTTCCCCAGGAACACAGAGTCTGGGTTTGAACTGAAGGAGCTTGAGGTTATCTGCCCTCCCACATCCTCGTCATCTATCCGCAGCTCGATACTGTAGGGCAACACGGGACAGTACTTATTTACAGTATATGTGTCAGTGGTTACCAATCTGTATAACCAGTATGTGCTGTACCGTCACAACAATAATGTCTATGGTAAGTCTCAGTCAACACCAATCCATCATGGAACTGGATAAAGTTGATATGGTGGATTTAGTAGCTTTCTATCAATCTATGTTGAATGTTTGATGTTGTACCTTTGAGAAGCCACCCTTCTGGTGGCAGTCAGGTAATGCCATTTGCCGTCCTGGTACTGCTTGCTTGATTTCAAAGATTTCCAAGCTGTGTCTTTGAACGTCAGGACCACATAGCCGTTGACCAAGGCAAGTTCGATGGCGCCAACGCTCTGTCGGAGAACCGGGTAGGGATAAAGATCATTTCAAACAGTCAGGTCACTCACACTTGCTGTACAAATGTCAAAACAACAGTTGAAGAAAGAAATGTGGAGCGAGAGAGGGAGAAAAAGGGGTGGTGTGGTCTACCAACCGACTCGGTGTTCTGCAGTAGGAGCCCATTTTTCTCAGAGCTCCTGAATCCCAGTGAGACTGAGACATCCCTTGCCAGGCTGAAGCCTTCGAGAGCAGCTGACAGAGAACTCCCCACGTTAAACTCAGATTTACGAGACGCCTGGAACACCGAGACATTGTCATGTGGTTACTAACAGTGGACCGGAGTCAGTCACAGCATCTTGGTGGCATCAATATACGCAGTAGAGGCACACAGAAATGTCTTCCTGACAGTACAACTAGGTCTCCAGCGAGTCAAGATTATAGTGGTAGAAATCAAAATATAGCGCCGTGTTATTGACCATGTTTGAAAAAAGGTGTAGTAAAAGGTGAAGACTTACCAGGAAGTCCGTGGGACAGCCCCGGCTGATGCCCACTTTTTCCTCGAAGGTGGGGTACTTGCTGTTGAGCTTGATGTTGTTCATGCAGGCCTTCAGTGGCTGGGCGGTGATGTTGTGTCTGTGAGCGAGAACACACAAACACAACGTTATTTAGACTCTGGTGTGATGTACGGTTAAGGAAACAGTATACTACCAATAAGGCTTTACAACGTACTCAACACCCAGGTAAACATGGGCAGAGTTTGACCATTCACATCGTAGCGTCAAACATAATGATCATCATGTTCCTAGTAAAGCAGGTGAAAAGCACCCACCTTTCTCTCAGGGCTGGTGGTACGCCACCGATGTAGTAGTCTGTGAAGTCACCTGGGGTGTACTGGACATCAGACTTGACCACCTCCTTGCCTGCTACACGGATCTTTATCTCTTGGCTTCCTTGAGACTCAATAATGATCAACACTTCTGCTTGGTCTGAATTCTAAAGAGAAAGGTCAACAACAAAAAAATCTCAAATCTATCTAACTATTTGAGCAAACCAATGTGAGTTCTACAAATAACGAAATATCATCTATCTAGCGCCAACTGCCTTACCACTGGGAAGACTTTGGTAGCGCTTTGTACTGGTTCTCTGAGCAGATTACTATGGATGACAACGTAGCCTCTCTCAAACGTCACACTGTAGTACTTCTCCTGCGAAAAGAGGAAAACGAGCGGCACAGTCAGTGGGATAAACTGACAGCTACTCAAGTGTCAACGATGGCACATCGTCAACTTCACCACACCAAATGTTTTAATGTGAGCAGAGTAAGTAGCCTACCTCATTTCCAATGTAGAGGAAAAGCCCATTCTCTGAGCGAGTGGAGATGGTCTGGCCCAGGAGGAGAGTGGGCACATTGACACCTTGGGTGGACACCTTGGCATAACCAGTCCCCTCAAAGTACTCAAACACCACTGGTTGGCTATACCTGGGCACAGAGGGATTCAATCAGAATAGGGTTAAGGTTGTTGACTGTAAAACTCAAGATTTGATCCAGGCTAACTGGGGAGCTACATTCGGGTGGTCGGGAAAACAGAAAATGCAGAAATAGAACTGGAGAGTACTTTTGCTGCTCACAGAGCTACGCTGCTAAAGCCAAGGTTTCATTCAACTGAATAGGAGCGAATCGCGCTGTGCTAAAGTTTAGTGTCCAGTTTAGCAGGCTTGTAGTCAATCCAGCCACGTAACATGTCCATCAGTCAAGTGATAGACAGGGGAGATTGACTGTACAACAAAGACTCTGAGGAATATTGATTATGGGACAGTTATTCTTTGTTGTTCTCTGATCCAGGAGCATGATTTCCAATCAAAACCTCATTCAGCTTGGTGGTATTTGAATAAAATCCCCATTAGTTGTTGCAAAAGCAGCAGCTACTCCTTCCGGGGTCCACACAAAACATAATACAGAATGACATGATACAGAACATCATTAGACAAGAACAGCTCAAGGACAGAACTACATACATGCATCTACCAATCTCTTTGTTTGATGCTTATACCTCTTGCATGGAGTCTCCAGGTTGACCTTGACAGCATTCTTAAAGTTGTACAGGCTGATGAATCTGTCATTGAAGGTGGACAGCTCGATGCATCCCTTATAGTTGGGGTAGTTGAGGGAGGCTGGAGGCTATAGAAACAACATTTTCAGATGTTATACAAGGTTGAAAACGCTTCAATCGGGAATCGAAATGCCACCTCCGTTAGTCACTGAAAAATGTTATTTTCAGTCAATGTCAAACCAAAATGTTATGAAGTCAGGTGCTTACAATGAAGTTGGAGGGGTAGCCCCCGACATAGAAGACAATGTCACTAGGGTCCAGATTTAGAAGGTTCCTGGTCAGCTCTCCCTGCTTGCTGATGATCCGAGGTGGGTCCGGCTGATTGGATGTGAACAGCTTGGTGAGGTTCACTTCTGCGTCTTGGTAAATTCTGAGAGATTGTAAGAGGTCAATTGTAAAATCAGGGTTACTCACTGAAATCTAATTTCCAAAGACTTTTGAATGGCCGAAGGTATGGTTTACCTGCGCAGGTCCACCTTGTCAAAGAAGGAAGGCTCAGAGGGAGACCTAGTGATGTAGTCCGTCTTGATCTCATACTCTTCTCCATCCAGATTGTACACACAGAACAGCACGTTATTCCTCAGGGCCATGCCGATGAAGTTTTTAGACGACTGTGGGAGAGAGAGAGGGGAGGACAGTCAGTGCAAACTGTCAAATGTATGCGTGCCATTATTTCAATACAGAAATATACACAGAATGCCGACTGAAGTGCCAGAGAGCTTTTCTGAACCAAAAGAAAACTGTCAAATCTATATCATTCATTTTTTTCTTTCATTAGGAGAATAGGAACTACAAGGTCCAGTTTACTCACGTCTTGGTTGCCGAGGTAGAGTATGAACATGTCACCCGTGTCTGTGATCGTGGTGGCCTGTCTCCGCCTGCGTGCTCCGTCCCCTCGGCTGCTGGGGAGCTCTGGTCTCTGCAGGGACAGGGACAGGGACGTGTATGCCTTCAGGTCTTCAATATCCCGTGGGGGACGCAGCTCCACGTGGCCCTCCCCACTGAACTTCATAGGGACCACAATCTGGAGACAGGAGGAGGTGAGAGGTTGTACAGGGTTACTAAGGGACCAGCAGTGTAAAGAGAAATCAGTGTTCTCCTTTATGGGATTCACAACTGTCCATCAAATTCCCCAAAGGGCTCTGTCAAGACCTAAACCTGCAATCCTTCAAACTGAAATGAGTCTGCCTCCATATATTCACGTCTTAATTCTCAACAGCACTCACTGCTGCAGAGACTGTATGGCCAGTGGAAGGGGTAACAGGTGATACACTGTGGGTATATCTGGTGGGGTGTGGACCCAGGGTGTGAATAGAGTTGTGTGTGTGTGTGTGGTGGTGCATTCGTACCCTATTGGCTGCGTCTCTAGCCTGCTCGATGAGCTCCTTGATCCTATTGATGTTATCAGAGACGTTGGTGACGGGGGAGAGCTGAGAGCTGAGCTCCTCCACCTCCGAGATCTTATCCTGCAGAGATGGGATGCTGTTCAACAGATTCTTCACTGTGGATGGGGGGAGGGGGAGAGAGGAGTTAGACCTTTTAACCATTTCACACCTGAACAAAACAGGAAAGGAGTGGACAATCATCACAGTACAGTTCATGCATGGTTAACACCATTTTAATAAGATACGTCATATTTATTCAATAGAGAGAAATCTCTTTTTTACAAGGAAGCCCTCTTTATGGGTGTCTATTCCCTCCAGCCTTTGCAGACACAGGTTAGTGGAGTGATTCTTCACCTGACTTGTCCACATCGTCCATGATGCTGCCGAGGTTGGAGTCGGAGGGCATGACGTTGAACTTGTCCACTTCCTCTCTGATGGCGTTCAGTCTGTCCATGGTGGTGCTGGCCGTGTCATTGGCAGCCGCTGCCTTCCTCTTCGCCTCATCTAGCATGTCTCCTATATCATCTGAGAGAAGGAGAGACGAGAGGGAAGGAGGAGAGGGGGAAGGAGGAGAGGGGTAAGGAGGAGAGGGGTAAGGAGGGAGGAGAAGGGGGGGAAGGAATGAAGGAGGAGAGAGGGAAGGAGAGGGTTAAGGAGGGAAGGAGAGGGGTTA
Source organism: Oncorhynchus clarkii lewisi (assembly GCF_045791955.1). Classification (NCBI taxonomy): domain Eukaryota; kingdom Metazoa; phylum Chordata; class Actinopteri; order Salmoniformes; family Salmonidae; genus Oncorhynchus; species Oncorhynchus clarkii. The sequence goes on along the minus strand of NC_092166.1, from coordinate 25,777,571 downwards.
GGAGGGAAGGAGGAGAGGGGGAAGGAGAAGGGGGGATGGAATGAAGGAGGAGAGGGGGAAGGAGCGGAGAGGGAGGGAGGGATTAGCGATGATGACACTTAAGTCAAAGCACTCTCATAACTCATATTTCGCTCTTCCATTGATCAGTACATTTTCCATAATTTGAGATGGTCTATCAGACATCCTCTGGTCCTCCTACTACCCGAGCCACTGTACCTCTCTGGATGTTGTTCAGCTCAGCCTGGGCATCCAGCAGGTCCGTCTCCAATGCTTTCTTCTTATTCTCTGCGTCATTCAGGCGCTTCTTCTGGGCTGTGAGGTCATCAGAGGCCTCTGTCGAGTCAAAACAGAGCTTAGTTAAGCCTTAACTATGCCATTCCATTTAGGCCACATGTATTTGGTTGGCTCCTTACCCACTCTAAAAACACTATTACAACCCTTAGCATTATACCTTTGAGATCTTTTTCTGCGTCCTTGGCTTCCCTCAGTAGGTCGTTCCCGCTTTCTTTCAGATTCTTAGCTCTCTTTGTCAGGTCCTCTTTCTTCACATCCTAGATTGAAAAATAATGAAGAAAATAAGAAAAAAAATAAGATGAAGAATATTGCAGAAACAGAAGGTGGACCAAAGACACATCAGCTTAGAGTTAGGTGCTGTGGAGTCAATATCTCCCTGGTATGGGTCTAGTGGCTAGACTGTGGACTCACCTTCAGGGCTTTGTCAGCTGCATCTTTGGCCTCCTTGGCTGCCTTCTCTGCAGCGTTGACCGCATCTGTGATGTTCTTGTAGGCCTCAATGGCGTCCATGGCATCACGCACATCCGAGCGGCCACTCGAGTCCCTTACAGCACTGTGACATAGGAAGACGAGAGAGGCGCGGGGGGAGGAGGAAAGAGAGAGAGAGAGAGAGAGAGAGAGAGAGAGAGTGTGAGAGGGGGGTAGAAAGAGACAGAGGAAGGAAGGGAGAAGAGAGAACAGAAGAGCGAGAGAGTAAAGGTAAACACACGGGAAATGCCAATAAACCAAATGGAACAACAAACATGCAGCCTGAGGGGAATCTAGCGGATGGCAGATCTATCTGGAACGACCCACTGAGGATGAAATCTACCCAGCATAAACATCCCTGTTAAAGAACCACAACTACCGCCACTAACATTACTTCAATACTATGTCGTTGATGCTTGGGGAACCTTTTGAGTTGATCCTCTACTCTTATCTTGAATTACGCGCTGCTGAGGAATTATGGCTTCCCATTGAAACTAACATGGGCAATACAGTCTTGAGACCATTTAGCTTAAACTACACAAACCAACAGCAGAAACTGCCTTGTCGTCATAACCCAGGACCCGTCCTATCCCTGGTTTAAGAGGACACGTCCCCACATCCCAGGTCCCTATAACTCACTCCTGTAGTTCCTTGGCCAGCTTGGCCAGGTTCTCAGCGTGTCTCTCTGCTCGCTCCACAATGTCCTCCTTGGCCGCGGCCTGGGAGATGGCGTTGACCTTTTTGGTGAGGTCAGTCCTGGCGCCATCCAGTTGGGCAGCTAGTTGTTCATACTCCTGGAGAGGAGAAAGACAACAGGGTCACAATCATTAGGCACCAAATGGATGAAAACATAACTGAAACAGGGAGGGACTACCTGAACTTGTCCAATAACAAATGGTAATGTTTGCTTTCCGTTGCAAACTGATGGGCTACGTTTTGTTACCGTATGCCTAATGAAGAGAACAGAAGAACCACTGTAGGCACAGGAAATACAGGCAAGGACATACCATCCTCTTTACCTAAAGTCATGATATTATCAAACACAAGCATCGATTGTTATCTGAGTGGCTGGCAAGTTAGGACTCAACCACTAACATTTGAGAATCGAGAGCAACTGCAGTTTCAGAATCAAGTATTGTCAAAATATGTTGTGTACGGCTGTATCACTACACTGGTTAGGATCATATGTGTACCGGAGATGATAGATGCATCACTGACTTCGGTATATTGAATTTGACTATGCACATGAGGTAATATGCAGTTGCAAAATGAGATGACACGGCCGGCCTGTGTGCTCACAGTCTTGCTGTCCTTCAGCATTCTCAGGAGGTCCTCTGTGGCCTTCAGCTGATTTTCTGCCATGGCTATCTGGTCCTGGACCTTCTTCCGTTCCTTCTTCAGGTCCTCCATACGTTTCTGAAGAACAAACATTCATTTGGTTAAGAGCACATTAGCACTACTGCCATAAGACGTCCATTTTGGGGGGGGGGGGGGGGCGATGACCCTAACCATGAAAGTAACCATAGCAACGGACCAAACAACATGGTTACCGCAGTAGCTGCCTATACGTGATAGCATTGTACCATCATGTTAAAAGAAAATAGTAAATACAGGGAGTTTTATTATTACCAGGATGTCTTTCAGTGCCTCTGAGTTGAGTCCGTTCTGAGAGTTGGCTTTCTTCACCATGTCCCCAGCCTGTTTCAGTGCCTCCTCCAGGTCCTTCAGTTTAGCCTCATAGTCCTTCAGAAGACCCTTCACCCTCTTGGCTGCTGCCTCATTCTGATCATACTGCTTGGTCACATTAGCCTTGATGTAGTCCAGCACTGGGAGAATACAACAGAATAGAAATGGTCATTCTCGACCGGAAATTTAAAAAAAAGTCTCACTATTTTATTCGGTTGCTGATGGTATCAAACAAAGTAGTCATCGCCATTGTGACATTATACTTCTTATCTGTATCTTAACTCAACCTAATCCAGTAATGTTCAAGAACATCAGAGTTACAGTACGAGCTTCTAATCTTATGAAAGAAAAGCCTTGAGGGATTTGAAGAGTTTTGGTTCCACAGCAGACTACTTACGTTTCTGGGCCTCGTCTTTCTCTTTGTCGGCTGCGTCTTTCTGGGGGTTGAAGTTTCTCCTCTCCATCTCCTTCACCATGCGTTCAGCGTCGGATAACATCTTAGCCAGGCTCTCACTGGGCACCACATCACCGGAACCAGACTCTTTCAGCTGCAGCAGCAGGGCTACACAACACACACATTCAGGTTGAGATATATAGAAATATAAGGGAGGGAGAGGGAGTGGGAGAGGGAGAGAGAGGGAGAGAGGGAGAGAGAGACAGGGAGATAGAGAGAGGGAGAGCGGGAGAGCGGGAGAGAGTGACAGGGAGATAGAGAGAGAGAGAGAGAGAGAGAGAGAGAGAGAGAGAGAGAGAGAGAGAGAGAGAGAGAGAGAGAGAGAGAGAGAGAGAGAGAGAGAGAGAGAGAGAGAGAGAGAGGGAGAGAGGGAGAGAGAGAGGGAGAGAGGGAGAGAGAGAGGGAGGGAGAGAGGGAGGGAGAGAGAGAAGGAGAGAGAGAGAGAGAGGGAGAGAGGGAGAGAGTGACAGGGAGATAGAGAGAGAGAGAGAGAGAGAGAGAGAGAGAGAGAGAGAGAGAGAGAGAGAGAGAGAGGGAGAGAGGGAGAGAGAGAGGGAGGGAGAGAGAGAGAGGGAGGGAGAGAGAGAGGGAGAGCGGGAGAGAAGGGGTGAGAAAACAGAAAAATAAAAAGGAAAGAGGATCATTTGGCTAGAGAGAGAGATATATATAGACAGAGGGGGGGGGGGGGGCAAAGAGATCAGGCGAGTTAGAGAACAAGGACTTGGTGGTTTACCCAGGATCCTCTCGAGCAGGTTCCTAGCCTCAGTGTCCAGGTCTTTAGCTCTCAGATGGGTTTTACCCACATCATTCAGCACTTTCTGGGCATCCGCAGCCCTGTCATCCGCCTGATGGACAACACAGAAATAGACACAAACATTAGCTCTCCAAAGCCAGCACACACAATCCCACACATGACAGGCAGGAATAAAAGACAGCGAGAAGGAAGAGTTCCAGTCCAGTACCTTTTCTTTCAGAGCGCTGATATCCTCGTTGACACTGAGAGTGTCCTGCTCCAGTTGGCTAACCTTGGGCTTCTGGCTGTTCACACTGGAACTGAACTTGCTCACCAGACTCTGTGGAGGGAACACACAGTCTATTGTTTAACACTATTATGGGATGGATGGATGGATGGATGGATGGATGGATGGATGGATGGAGAGAGAGAGAGAGAGAGAGAGAGAGAGAGAGAGAGAGAGAGAGAGCTACAGTTCAATGGGATATGGCTGGTTGTGGACTCCTCAGGCTGTCAGAGAGGTTGACTGAGTGACTTGTTTCCTCCTGTTGGTTTGATAAATGCTTACAGCGTTTAAAAACGGAGCGTATGAGTTGCTGAGATCCCAAACGCGTGGGAGTTCAGCTCTGACATGTGTTGACACACAGCTCTGGGACAAACTGACTGAGATCGCTTATCAGAAGGATTCTGGAATGTTCGAGTACGCACACACCCTTTACCGCTCTCTCTGTGTGTGTGTGTGTGTGTGTGAGCATTGACGTACAGCTATCCACACGGTATCTGCGTTTAGGTCATTTGCTATGTTTTGAAGTCCTCTCCCATCCTTTCTGTGGCCTGTATAGCCAGAGGGCAGGGTGGTACACTTCACTGCTTTTAACAGTACATATATGCCATTAATATATAGAATATAATACCTTGGTCTCTGTGATGGCATTCTCCAGCATCCTGAGTCGGTCCTGAGAGGAGGCGGAGATACTGGCGTTATCCAGCTGAGTCTTAATCCTGCCCAGCTCCTCATCCAGACGCCCCAGATCGTTTAGTAAGGTCTCGGCGCAGTCGTCACACTCTGACAAGCCCACACAGACAAACGTAATCAACTGCTGATCATGATGAGGTAGGTACCCTCATGTACTGTACTCTCATTGGGGCCGTCACGCTGTCACGACAGAGACACTAACCTTGACACTGCTCGTCTGTGTTGGTGTCCCCCGGCTCCAACGCATTCTTGCACACTGCAGAAAGAGCAACATTATACATTGCATTTATTTTGACGAGGAAAATGAAACATCTACAGCGTAAAGCTTTACCAATAGGCAGAATGTGCCGCCATGTCTCAGTACGGTATCCACACTCACCACCAGTCCTGGAGTCACAGCTGTTTCCGTTGCCGCCACAGTCACAAGGCCGACAGCTTCCTCCGGTTGTCAATGGATCACCGTGGTAACCAGGGGCGCATCGTTCACAACTGTCTCCTGCGTAGCCTGGTCGGCAAACACACTGGAACCCTCCAGCGACCTCTCTGCAACCCACCGCAAAACTATAGTGGAACGATGAAGAAAGAGGAGATAGTTTAGTACCCGCAGATACTGGGCCGACCACGGTAAGTGATACACAGTACAAGGGTTTGACTTCACCAAAGGAGCATCTACTGTGGGTGACCTTGCCACAGGTTGGTTCTTTGGTGACACTGACCTGTTAGCTGGCACACCAAAGGGGCACGGGCACACCCGGCATGATCTCTGGGCAGCGTCTCCATAGTAACCCTCTTTGCAGCGCTCACACCTGTCCCCGGCTGTGTTGTACTGGCAGTTCTGTCCAGAGGAAGAGTAGAAAACATGCATTAGACTGTATCACGTGAGCACCAAAAGAACAGTATTTGAATGAAGTACTAGTCAAATACTAGTCCTTCATAATGGACATTCAGTTTACCCAGTGAAGAACAGCACAAGGTACAGTAAATCAGTGTATTCTTCAAACGAGTGAAGAGCCAAGTCACATAGAAAACCTATAGCCTCACTAAGTTGTTGAAAAGTCCAGAACAAATACCACCGTGAGTCTAAACATACTTTGTCCTTCTGTAGACATAGTCACACGAACATACTCCAGCCCAGAGTAGATCCAACAACAGGCAACATTATGTCCTTTTTTTTATCTCAAAAGGAGGGTGATTGTCATCCCTCTCTACCATAAACGACTAACATTTCTGTCCTAATTCATCCCAAAGAGTGATTTTGATGGTACAGAGAGAACGAGTGTTCAGCCTGGACTCCTTAGGCCTAGATAGAGGCACAGGCCTGGTCTTGAGTGGCATGCGTAAGATGAGAGGAGACAAGAGAGGGAGGGAGAGAGAGATGAGAGAGAGAGACAGAGAGAGGGAGAAAGGAGAATATAGAGTGCTTTTAGAGATCTAGAATTTCACTGGGAGACAGCTAATGTATAATCACCATCATCCAATAGTTTCATGTGGTTAGCCGTCCATGGTACAGAACAGTATGTGGGCACCAAGGCAGAGTGGGATGGCCACACCATGCCCTGTGGCGTGGGGTGTGAGGTCTAGACTATGACTACTGGGCTGTGGCTCACCCTGATGGAGTCACATAGGCTGACATAGCAGGTGTTGCCCAAGTGGTTATCACTGAATTCCTTGAGGGCTTCTTTAGGCTCACAGGTTTTGAATGATTGTAATTCAGAAGCACTGTGTGTGTTCGAGTTCAAGTTGATTCGTGGTATGTACAGGACACACATACTTGCGGGTTCCCTTGCGATCATGCGACAACAATAACAAATAATAGAAGGCAATAATACAAATATACAAAATAGGGTGTGTTCTTACCAGGCACCTCCCAGTCCTGTCGTCACACTCGTTGGCGAGGCCGTTACAGAAGCAGGGCACACAGCGACCCAGGTAGGGCCCACTGCCGTCCCTATAGTAACCTTGAGCACATTTCTGGAACAGAGAAACACACAGACATTAATACAGGTACATCAAAATACATAGATACAACAATATCATACAGAAAAACAGAATTTTGAAAGTGATTTCTATCTCAATGGGACCCTCCTGGGTGAATGCGAATTCTATCACGAACAGAACAGAATCCTAAAACACACATTTCAAAACGACACACTTCGCTCCCACACAGAAGAACACTTGGCCATTCAAAGTGGCAGTGTTTGAGGAGATACAGGCAATCAGAGTTTACATCAGCTAACCTTCCTAGCGACAGAGAATGATTGATCTCACAATGTCCCAAATCCCGAGTGGGTCGTGTCACCAGCACCACGCTGAGCACCGCCACCACTCAGAAGCCAAACACACCCTTCGCTCTATAGGATAACGGTCTGGAAGTCCACTGATATCCTACAAGTCTACCTCGCACACGGAGCAGCCAAGCATACATTACAGTAAGTTTATTTGTAACCCAACAGAAATCCATTGTTTTACCTGGATCTGAGAGCTGGCATCTTGGTCGTCAAAAGACGGGTACTGAACAGTCTGTCCTCGGTCATTCACAGAAGAATACTGGACTCTCTGTGTACCCTGGTCATTCACAGAGGGGTAATGTACTCTCTGTCCGCCCTGGTCATTCACAGAGGGGTAATGTACTCTCTGTCCGCCCTGGTCATGTAGGGAAGGATAATGTATCCTCTGTGCCTCTCGGTCATGCTGTCTGGGATAGCGGTTCCTCTCTTCCCTGGTAATGGGTCTGTGTCCTGCGCTGCATAGTCCCAGTAAGATCCCCCACAGCAGGGTCTGAAGTAGCATGCCTGTCCTTCTGGCTCTCCAGGGGCTGTGTACACGCGTGTCTGACATTGCTCACGTTTCGTCTGAAATAACTCCCTGCTCTGCCCTGCCTCTGCCTCTTAAACACACACACACACTCCCACATGTAGAGGACACGCCCCTTCTCCACTCACCTACAGTACCTTAGTCAGCAGCGCAGTCAGAGCAGTGTAGCAACACGCACACCCACACGCTGACCAACGTGCACGTTAGGGTTGGGCGTTATCCAGATGTTCATACCGTCAAACCGTTTCTGTACCATACCGGGGTGTACGGTATTACTGGAAGTGCACAAAACTATTTAGGCAACAGGGATCTTGATCCAGGAGGGGATGAATATGTCTAGTCTGCGTACCAGTGTTTTTAACTAACATGCCAGAGAGACTGTCCTTTCAGGAATCTCAGTGTTCAACATGGAGCTGGATTGATGGCGGAGTTGCTCATTGGTTGTTGGAAAAAACATCTAGATTTTCCATGACAACATGTAGAGCCTCGAAAATAGGTTCATTTAAAAAAAAAAACTTGATTCAAAATCAAAACGTCCATACACATTCGTTACTATAACCACTTCCGACAATACAATGTCACTTACACACAAAGGGTCGACAAGAAAATCGTCAGAATGTACATAAGCCACCTCATCCACATATAGAAAGGTTGCTAGGGTGGGGCTCCACCTGGGAGCCTGAGTGAGTTTGTGTTGAAGTGTGTCTATAGATGTGTTCACAGGGTATGTGTGTGAGCATGCTAGTGTGACTGTGTGGTTCTGTGAATAATGGTTGGAAATCTCCAGACAGTGCAGGAGCAGCAGTCACACCTGAATCATGCAGTCCAAACACATAGCAGTGGAGACAGTTGGGCGTGGTAGTTAGTTGGATCTGTGTATGTACTATCTGGTGTCGGGTAGTGAGTAACAATGTCCCAGGTTGCCAGATGCCACGCCCGGCTATGTGTCAGGGCGCCTCTCCTTTTTCTAGCGCCGCAGGGTACATATTATCCATTTCCTCTGAACACACCTGACTAGAGGATGTTGACGTCTCCCACACACGTACACACACACACAGGTACATCATGCTCTCGCTATGGTAACAGGGCTTCGAGCACAATCGCAAAATGGGGAAAACAACTCAATCAACCCACATGAAAAAAATACTATAGTATACTATGGTATAAATACTATAGTATTCACTGTAGTGTTTTTGCAGACTAAACTGCAGTATACTGTAGTATTTACAGTTAAATATAGTATAAATACTGTAGTAAAAGAAAACGAGTATATACCATAGAAATAATGTAGTGTTTTTGCGGACTGTAATATACTGTAGTATTTACTGTACAGTTTTTGCAGACTCTAGTATACTGTAGTATTTACTGTACTGTTTTTGCGGACTCTAGTATACTGTAGTATTTACTGTACTGTTTTTGCTGACTCTAGTATACTGTAGTATTTAATGTAGTGTTTTTGCGGACTGTAATATACTGTACTATTTACTGTACAGTTTTTGCAGACTCTAGTATACTGTAGTATTTACTGTACTGTTTTTGCGGACTCTAGTATACTGTAGTATTTACTGTACTGTTTTTGCTGACTCTAGTATACTGTAGTATTTAATGTAGTGTTTTTGCGGACTGTAATATACTGTAGTATTCACTGTACTGTTTTTGCTGACTCCAGTATACTGTAGTATTTAATGTAGTGTTTTTGAGGACATTACTGTAGTATTTACTGTTTTATTACTTTTGACAAAGAAACGGCGGCATTCTCCTTAAGGAAACCTACTGGAGAAATAGAAAAGAAAAAGCACATTTTCCATAACCTGTAAGTAGGTGGGACTGGGGTCTGAACAGATCGTTCAGAGCTTCTGCTCTTTTCTATAACCTATAGGGAACACAGTATATGGTCTAGATTTGTCATGTGGGTATCTCACTTATGGGTGGCACAATTTGGGATAAGGTGGAGGGGAATGGGCAGGGTATGCATTTAATACTGTTTAAAAAAGTGTAGTGTTTTTGCTGTAGTATTAATATAGTATTACTGTAGTATTTACTATAGTATTCTACAGTATACGATACTAAGCATTACACATGATCTAGGGATACTATAGTGTGTAGTATAGTATTATTCAGTATACTACAGTTTACTACACAATTATATAGAAAGTCAAATGAAAATCTACTACAAAGTCATCAGGGCCTTAGGGTCTCACTTTGTTAATAAGCTATTGCCAGTGAAACAAAAAAAGCTTCCTTGGCTTGTCCATCTCCCGGGCAAAGTGATGCACACGGGCAAAGTGATGCTGAAACCACGATTGCAATGTTAAACAAACCATACAACTCTATGCACAATGACGACTTAAGGCTGCAATATGTAACTATTTGGGAGACCCGACCAAATTAACGTAGAAACGTGAGTTATAGATCTGTCATTCTTATTGACAACAAGCCTAAGAAGCGCTATTTCTATGCTTCCCGTTCTTTACGTTTGGTTTTTGTGTCTTTTACTTTCAGCTTCGAACAGCTGTTTAGATGGTATAATGATTCAGTAACACTTTACTTGCTTTTTTGTTGTTGTCACAAATTGAAATTATGCAAACTATTACAATTTTAGCAACCAGAAAATTGTGATGTCTGCATAGTGGATCTTTTTCTTCTTAATTCACTGCACCTTTTACAAAACCACATTTCAGTTCAGTAATAGAATGACGATTTGTGTGGTTTGTGCCCTCATTCTGTAAAAAATCTGAGTCTCAGCATCACTCTGTTACCGTGGAATTGTCCACACTGAAAATGCATACATTTACAGTCGTTCCATTTAATACGTGGATTCTGAGGAGGAAAATTATTCCTAATTGGAGTAGGAGAACCACCTGCGTACTAAACAACCTCAGGGAAGAATTTGGTTCTAACGTTCTAAATGTCGTACTGTATGTTTTTTTAAAAATGGTATTTTAATTGAACTGCTGTTACTATGACAACGGAGCGGTTTACAGCAGTGGTATAATCTTTAATATTATGTCTGCGTGATTGTGCATCTTATCCCTCTCCCTCGGGCTACTGGGCTTGGCTGATGAAACACACACACTTTATTCCGGGACATTCCACAAAGGCTTGTTTAAGCCGCTGGCTCTTCAACGAGCTGATGGATTTTTCCTCTGCCTGCCAGTGACCTCACTCACCCCAGGCTGGGCGTGGCACCATTGTTAGGGCGTGTCACGACAAAAACCCCACAGCGGGGAGGGCAGTTCTCGCTCTTCTCTTCTCCAAAATGACTAGATTGGTCGGTCGACACCTCTCCCTCTCAGCCCCTCCTGTCCTCTTTCTCTCTCTTACTTTCTCCCTCCGTCTCGCCCCCTCTCTTTCCCAATCCCAAACTGACCCCTAGGACATAGCCCCCAGCCCTTACACACTTGATGTGCATCTGAGAGCTAAAAGTCCACCTATCCTTGGACTCATTACCATCTCCAAAATAACAAAAACACCAAGGCAACTCTGGAGTACTCTCTCAGTAACTGCCCAGTGAAATTCTCACTTTTAAAAGGATGATGCGCTGGCCAATCAGCGATCAACTTGCCTGCAATATTTTTAATGACGGTATACGCCCACACCATTCTGTTGTTGAGTTAAGCTCACACCATTCGGTTGTTGAGGTGAGCCCACACCATTCGGTTGTTGAGGTAAGCCCACACCATTCTGTTGTTGAGGTAAGCCCACACCATTCTGTTGTTGAGGTAAGCCCACACCATTCTGTTGTTGAGGTAAGCCCACACCATTCTGTTGTTGAGGTAAGCCCACACCATTCTGTTGTTGAGTTAAGCCCACACCATTCTGTTGTTGAGGTAAGCCCACACCATTCTGTTGTTGAGGTAAGCCCACACCATTCTGTTGTTGAGGTAAGCCCACACCATTCTGTTGTTGAGGTAAGCCCACACCATTCTGTTGTTGAGGTAAGCCCACATCATTCTGTTGTTCAGGTAAGCCCACACCATTCTGTTGTTGAGGTAAGCCCACGCCATTCCAACACAGAAAAGCTTATTTTTGTCATAGCTAATTAAACATTTTGGGAAGGAAAACTATTTCAATTATATTGTACACTGGATGTACAGAACATTAAGAACAACTTCCTAATATTGAGTTTTACCCCCCCCCCCCCCCTCCCCCCTTTGCCCTCAAAACCACCTCAATTAGTCAGGGCATGGGCTCTACAAGGTGTCGAAAGCGTTCCACAGGGATGCTGGCCCATGTTAACTCCAATGCTTTCCACAGTTCTGTGAAGATGTCTGGATGTCCTTTGGGTGGTGCTGTTGAGCATGAAAAACCCAGCAGCGTTGCAGTTCTTGACACAAACCGATGCGCCTGGCACCTACTACCACACCCCGTTCAAAGGCACTTAAATCTTTTGTCTTGCCCATGGTACACATACACAAAACATGTCTCAATTGCCTCAAGGTTTAAAATCCTTATTTAATCTGTCTCCTCCCCTTCATCTACACTGATTGAAGTGACTTTATCAAGTGATATCAATAAGGGATCATAGCTTTCACCTGGAATCACCTGGTCAGTCTATGTCATGGAAAGAGCAGGTGTTCTTAATGTTTTGTACACTTAGTGTAAGTAATTCATAGACATCTGGAAACTCTGGGCAGTTACTTTAAAGGTATTATATATGATCCCTGTAGATCTACATGAGGCACCTAGGGGACTAAGAGTGAATGAGATCTGTCTCACCTGGCAGGAGTCTCCTCTGTAGAGAGGGGAACAGGCACACTCCTCCACGGTGCTAGCAGGGCCCCCGGCCCCTGTGTCTGTGGCCTCCTCCAGGCCCACCTCCCCCAGGCTGAGTCTCTGGCTCTGGGTGAAGTAGAGGGCCCGCACCCTCAGACCAACAAGCCCTGCCAGGACTTCCATCAGATCCTCTCTGGACACAGGACGGTTGGTGCCGGAGTGACGCCAATTCCCCTAAACAGAACAGACAGGGGTTAGTGAGGGATTGGAAATGTTGAGGTCTGATCAAATGTTATTATATGCGTTCACAACAGATGGAATAAGGACTCGGTTGTACCTCTACTAGCTGGACTCTGCTCTGGTGGAGTCTGTCAGGATGAGGGGTATGTGGGGACATGTGGACCAGGGTCATCTCCTGGCCCTGAGAAATTCGCAGACAAATAACACTGGGTTACTCAAAACAGGAAGTCATCATGACTTATATATATATATATATATACATATACATATATATATATATATATATATATATATATATATATATATATATATATATATATATATATATATATGACTTATACACCAATTAGAGAGATGTCATAATTAGCCGTGAGTGATGATACAATGTGTCATAATGTACGTACACTGAGCAGGACATCAGGTCTGCGGTCCATCAGCGACATCCCCTCACTGGGAATCCCAAAGGACTTAGCCTGGTAGGTGAGGTAGCCCCCATAGGACGACACCTGAGACAGGAGCGGAATACTATCAGCAGGGTTGGGTAGGTTACTTTCTAAATGTAATGCGTTACAGTTACAGTTAGTTAGTTACCTGTCCAAAATTGTAATCAGCAACGTCAATTTTTGATTACCCCAACCCAGTGACCTAATCTGATTACTTTTGGATTACTTTCCCCTTAAGAGACATTAGAAGAAGACAAAAAGGATCCATCAAACCCATTTGATGTGTCATCAAAGTGGTCTCTGACTTGTGGTCAGAATAGGTCAGGTGGAACAATGCTGAATTGAATGTCAGTGAGAAAACAATAAGGTGTCATAATGTATTTTTTCCAAACATAATTTCTGAATTTAAAGGTAATTCAAGAACTAATCATCTAGTTTTTCAAAAATATCTGTAATCTGATTACAATATTTTTGATAGTAACAGAACTGATTACATTTTGTTTTTTGTAATCAGATTACATGTAATCAGTTATTCCCCAACCCTGACTATCAGTCACAGTCAATGGGACTGGTACAGGACCCAGCGTTGAACTGTTAAAGCACTGGTATTTAGGCTCAATGGCAGCTGCTTAAAGCCCTGCCTTCTGTTCTTGTCACTGAATCCACAGCTAAATAACAACTAATCAAATGTTAAAAATGCTCAAGTCTCATATAAAAAGAACTTCCAAATATTACGGAAACATGTCCTCTTTTTTTAAACTGAGCTATTCTATTCCAACAGTACATGTCCTCCTCTCAAGTTCCACTCTCTACTCACCCGGTCTACCAGGTAGGATGGTGGCGCCACCCAGTGGAGGAGCTGGGTAGTGCCAGGCAACTCCTGTACGTCTGCTACCACAGTGTTACTTGACGGGTTGAGGACTGATGCCACCTCCTCCTGGTCAGCCCTCTCCAGACGCCAGCCACGCATGTCCATAAACTAGTGGAGGCGAAGGGAAAGAGGATTGTACTATATACTATCGGCCTATGGTTTGGTAAAATGCCATTATGTACATAGGAATATAATAGCATGCTGTGTGCAATGGAGTTATGTTCTGCAGGTGTGGCAAAGCTGTGGGTATATCCACTCCATGGAATGTGGGTTGTTTCAACACGGATCCTTTAGCTAGATAAGGGTTTGATCATGTGTCTGAACAGGTACAGTGTAATTACAACTTATTACACATTTCTGTGGCACGGAAAGTATGTATCAATGAAAATGCCTATAAAATTTCAGAAACACACACACACAAGCATATACGCATGCACACGCACACACCTTCCCCCTGCGTTTGCCAGAGCTCTGGCACTGGTCAGTGGCTCCAAAGCAGAAGCAGCTGATGCAGCCTCTGGGGTGGGAGGGGTCAAAGTGGAAGGACCCGTCTCTACAGGCATCACAGCGGGCACCCTGCACGTTCCTCTACAACAACAGGACATACGGCTGCTTACTGTTACCTCCAGATTTCACAGGTCACAACCTTTTCCTGGTCACTGACCCTGCTAATAACCAATCACATTGTTTCCCAGTAGAGAAGCCCTCAGAGATGTTTATAAGTCACCTTGCAGAGGCACTGTCCTGTGTCTGGGTGACATATATCAGGTGTGACCCCTCCCTGGTTACAGCTACATGGGACACAGTCTGGGAACCTGTAGAACCCTGCAGCACACCGGTCACACTGCCGCCCACCGATCCTGGGCTTACACCTTCACACACACAGAACAAATACACATACAATTAACATGATTGTACTTGGAAATCTCATCCACAGCATGTTCAAATATTCAGCTACTGGCCATGTCTTATAAGAGGAAAGGTGCAAAAAAATGACAGAGAATCTCATTCAGCACTCCACAACCTTTACCGTGTGTGGTGTTTCCTATATGAAATACTATAGTGTTTACCAGGGATCACCAACTAGATTCCACCAACTAGATTTCTTGAGCGGGTGGTCTGGGGGCCGGAACATATTTACAAATAGACTGCAAATTGACCGCAAGAAGCCCAAACATATGTAATATTTCACAAAAACATAATCATTTCAAATCTTGCTTATATTTGTATACGATGACTTGTCTCCCGATTATGAGTGGGAATACTTGGGAACAGATTTTTAAAATCAGCTGAATTCCTGGTGAAAAAAAAGACGTTTTTTTTTTAAACTCAGAAAACGTGGGTAACCCTGGTGTATACTATGGTAAGAAATACAATAGTATTCACTGTAGTGTATTTGCAGACTTTACTGCAGTATACTGTAGTATTTACAGTTTACTATAGTATAAATACTGTAGTAAAATAACAGTAGTATATTTAAGTGATAATGTTTCATTAAAAACATTCTTTTTTTATTAATTCCACAAGATATAGCCCCGACACAAATCTAGGGTTGCCACCCAATCCGGCTGGTTGTTCATTCTATTGGTTTGGTTGCCAGAGTCGCGACCCAGTCGTTCAGTCTTTTTGTTCTATATCTATGGATGTGACCCAGTCATTCCTTCTAAATGTTCCATTGCCATACTGACGGGCAACGTTCTTATCCCTTGCTTGCTAGCTAGCCAACTACGGCTAACTTACAGTCACATCAAATAGTGGAGCCAGAATAACAGCAAAGTAGCTGCATTTTTGCATTTGTTTAATCTGTTTTGTAGTGACATTTATTTCGCCTGGCATAGAAAAGGCGCTCACTCGTTAGGACACTGTTGTTTAGAGGAGTTAGCCAACAACACAGCTACAGTAACACAATCACTTCAAACTGAAGCTGGAAAGACTGCAAATTAGCTGCGTTTCATTTGACCTTTTTTTGTACATGATGCTGATTCATGATTTCGACTGGCTGAGAAACGCTGCCTGTCTCGTCCCGACTCCCGCCTCGTTCATTACTATGGGACAGCAGGAGATCGAATTTGAATATTGAAACAATGTTTAAATTGTCGGATAGACAAACAGCAAGGTTTATACAAATCTCCACTGCTGAAAACTAAATGTTAGTCTAAAAGAAATGTGAGATAATGTCTAGATGTTTTTTATAGTGGAGATGAAGTTTATAACTTCTCTGACTCTGCTGATGAGACAGTGGATTCTACAGTCAGATGGAACAGAGTAAATAAGCATTTTAATGTCATAGATTTAGCCGGTGGTAACTTGTGGAAGAAACACCGGCTGGAATGCGGTTTTAACCAATCAGCATTCAGGATTAGTCCCACCCGTTGTATAAACTGTATTATACACTGGGTGGATCGAGCCCTGAATGCTGATTGGCATACCACGGGTATGAGAAAACATTTATTTTTACTGCTCTAATTACGTTGGTAAACAGTTTACAATAGCAATAAGGCACCTTGGGGGTTTGTGGTATATGGCCAACATACCACAGGTAAGGGCTCTGTCCAGGCACGAGTGTAAGAACAGCCCTTACCTGTGGTATATTGGCCATATACCACACTGCCTCGGGCCTCATTGCTTAAGTATTTACTGTGGTGTGTTTGCGGACTGTCATATTTACTGTAGTGCTCATTTTCTTATTATCTTTGACATAGAAGCGGAGAGCTTTCTCCTTTAGGAAAACTACAGCAAATGTTCTATAACCTGTAGGTAGGTAGGACTGGGTTCTGAACAGACAGTTCAGAACTTCTGCTCATTTCTATAACCATAGGGAACACAATATATGGTCTATACTTGTTTCTCACTTACGGGTGGCACAAATTGGGATATGGAGGAGGGGAATGGACAGGATATACGCTAATTAAATATTGCAGTATTTACTATAGTATTCCACAGTATACTATACCATTCTATACTAAGTACTACACATGATCGAGGGATACTACAGTGTGTAGTATAGTATTATACAGTATATTACAGATTACTACACAATTATATAGTAAGTACTGTAGTATTCTATAGTAAACTGTAGTATTTTTTATGTGGATTTAGTCTCTACACAGAGCTCTACTCACGCGCACTGTCCCGTGTCACGGTCACAGTCTCTCCCTGTGTTGGACCTGACTCCATTGGGGGAGCAGTCACAGCCCTCACAGCCCACTAGAGGGTGGTAGCTGAACGTCTGGCTCTCACACACATCACAGACTGGCTTCACTGTCTGGGGCGGGCAGATACACTGACCTGTCACCTCGTGGCACAGCCGCTGGCCACACTC
Source organism: Oncorhynchus clarkii lewisi (assembly GCF_045791955.1). Lineage (NCBI taxonomy): Eukaryota > Metazoa > Chordata > Actinopteri > Salmoniformes > Salmonidae > Oncorhynchus > Oncorhynchus clarkii. The sequence continues at coordinate 25,760,554 of NC_092166.1, read as the reverse complement.
ACATGCTGGGGGGGGGGGGGGGGGGGGGGGGGACGACATAGACAGGTTAGGGTAAGAAACTATGTGTGAGTCATTTTAGTATCTGAAATCTACTTACGTCTACAGTAGGGGAAGCCATAGTATCCTGTGGCACATCGTGTACACTGCCGACCGATCACATGGGGCCTACAGGGACACTGGCCCCCTACAGGGTTACAGGTGGGCACCGTGGCCCCTGATTTGTCACAGTAGCAGGGCAGGGCCCCGTCACTATAGGCTGCTACCAGGGAGCGGGCTGAGTCTCTGCAGAACTGGGAGGACGTTCTGGGGCTGTTGGAACAGGAAGAAAACATTCGGGGTTAGGGGTCAATCAAATAAAGTAGTTATGAAATTCTCTGAGTATTGATCGTGTTTACACATTAAAAACAACTACTCCCTTAAAAAAATATTATAATAATCCCTCCCCCCGTTAATTTCACCACACGAAGTCGAAATTTAAGTTTCAAATAAACATGATATGATCCTGCAATTACAATCATACTGAATGACCTAATCTTCATATCACTCAGCAAAGCTGTTGACTCCATTCCACAGGGCACATGGTTGTGCTTGGTCAAAGTCTTGAGAAACCCACTGGCACACGATCACTGAACTGAATACTCACTCTATAGAAAAGCTTGGTCCTCCACACTGCCTGGTGAAATCAGAGGACTTATCAAACGGCTTCTCTTTCAGGAGATCAGGGGTGTAGCTATCGTCAGAAACCACCAAGATGTAATCCTGAAGAAGCGGTACAAAACCAAACGACAATGTTGTCGGCTTATCTCTCTCAGAAACGCCAACTTTGAGACTTACTGTAGCGTAAGAAACGGTTTTACCTGACAGACTTAACAATGATAACATTTATAAAAACACACAAACCACAGGGTATTTCAGCGATACTGAACTGTTTTGTGGTTGGTCTTATCTGCAGTGGGAGACTACGTGGGGTGCAGGGTTGAGGTCAATTCCATTTCAATTCCAAATACGAATTATTTTCAATGCTTTTAAATTAGGAGCATCTGGAATTGGAATTTGGTTTACATTCTGAATAGACTGACATTTAAATGGGATTGACCTCAACCCAGGTGGGGTATGTTAATTATGATATCATAATTATGCTATAATAAACAGCCGACAGCAAATACAAACTTAGCTGTAAGCATTATTGGCTTACTGGATTTGAGAGCTTAGCTCTAATTGGGCGGAGTGGGGGTTACCAGGTAGAATACAGACCGCCGGTTGTTTAGTAGTTGTTTGGGACATGATCAAACACGGAGGCCAAAGAGCAGTCCCGTGCAAACCTGGTAAAAGTCTAGTACAGCATATCCTAGACTCCTAAATCCTCCTGAATTACACTACAGGCATAACCACATAGGACGAGAGTGAAGGTTTTCCTGAGGAAGGTGTTCTCCTCCTTACATTATGGGCAATAATGATCAACTGTAAGTAGGCTAATTGATAGAGTAATAGTGGCTGACATGAAAAAACCGACCAGAGTGAGGGTCTTCCCGGTTGGAACCTTGAGAGAGATGGCCATGTCTTGCTGGGGAAGGTCCAGAGCGATGCGCCTCTCAGCGATGACCACCTCCCTGCAGCAGGAGACCCCCGGGCAGAAAGAGGCATTCACAGAGCCTGAGGTAGAGAGAGGAAGGTGGGGGTGCAGCAGGGTGTAAGGAGGCGTAGTCGTAGAGGAAGAAGGGGGATTGGGAGAAGGACCAGCGTTTGGAAAGATAGAGGGGAGGAGAGAGAGCAAGTAGTAGAAGGAGGAGAGGAGAAAGCGTGATGAGAGGAGAGGGTGTGTATTAGGTGGGTGGAGCAGTAGTAGAGAGGAGTAAAAAGAGGGAAGCGGGTATAGAGAGGGGAGGAGAGAAGAGGATAGAGGAAGAGCAGGGAGGAGAGAGAGAGGGGAGGTGAGAGGAGGAGAGGGGAGGAGAGATAGAGGGGAGGATAGAGGAGGAGAGGGGAAAAGAGAGAGGGGAGGTGAGAGGAGGAGAGGGGAGGGGAGGTGAGAGGAGGAGCAGGGAGGAGAGATAGAGGGGAGGTGAGAGGAGGAGAGGGGAGGAGAGAGAGGAGAGAAGAGAGAGGGGAGGAGGGAGTGGGAGGAGGGAGTGGGGAGGTGAGAGGGGAGAAGAGAGGAGGAGAGAGAAGGGAGGAGAGATTAGGTGAGGTGAGAGGGAAGGAGAGAGGAGGGAGTGGGGAGGAGGTGAGATAAGGGAGGAGAGAGGAGGAGGTGAGAGAGGGGAAGAGAGGTGAAAGAGGGGAGGAGAGGTGAAAGAGGGGAGGAGAGAGGAGGGGGGGGGTGAGAGAGGGGAGGTGAGAGCGGGGAGGAGAGAGATGAGGGGAGGGAGGAGTGATCCCCTCTTAAAAGGGAATCACCCGAGCTCCAGAGTCCACTAGAACCCCCAAAACACACAGCAGGCTCTCCCAGACAATACTACCATAGAATAGGGGACTAGCTGCTACTGTATGTTCATGACAATTGATAATCGCATTCATTCTTTGAGTAGACATCCATTTCATTACATCTAGGACGATGTCGGGGTCAGTAAGATCCTGGATCATATACACTCTCTATCCAACCATATCAATCTGGATCAACGGCTTCACACAACTACATTTCGCACTAAACTCACCGGCCCACGTGTGTCCGGCATCCACCCGTACCTCCACAGGGAAGGTGGTGTGTTCAGCTTGACAGTAGTGGACCACAAACACATACCTGCCAGGAACTGGCACCCTGGCACTGAAACGGATCTCTGTCTGGAGGAATAGAGGAACAGAGAAGGAACACAACATGTGGAGAAACGTGTAAACGCCACAGAAATAAGATGAAATTCGATTTTGTTGTCCGTTTCCACAGAAATGTGCTTCGTACCACTTAAAAACCTGCTCATTAACTATATACTGTAACCCTGTAGGGATGTTACTGCCATTAATGTTAGTGAAGCTGTGGGCTTCATATCTCAAGCCCCACATGCTTTCCAGTGCTTGGTCCCACTCCAAGCAGCAGCAGTAGCAGCAGCTTTGTTGGGGCGGCAGGTAGCCTAGTGGTTAGAGCGTTGGACTAGTAACCGAAAGGTTGCAAGTACATATCCCCGAGCTGACAAGGTACAAATCTGTTGTTCTGCCCCTGAACAGGCAGTTAACCCACTAGGCCATCATTGAAAATAAGAATTTGTAAGAATTTGTTCTTAACTGACTTGCCTAGTTAAATAAAGGTAAAATAAATTATACAGGCCCAGCTCCATGCATGTACCTGGGGAGATTTGAGTAGTACCCCTTCACTCTGGGATCCAGGGAAAGGGAAGCCCCCAGCCCCTGACTGTCGTCTTCGTCTCCACTCTTCACTCTCCCTCTGCTGGGGGACGGCAAGTGGGGAGGAGGGGCGTGCGTCCCGAGCTGCGTCCAGAACCAGCGCTGTGGAGGGCCTGTCGTACTGGCTGGGAACACAGTACTGACTGGAGGGAAGAAGGAAAGGGGAAACACAGGAGGGGAAGGTTGGGGAGTCTGAAACGGCACCCTATTCCCTATATATAGTGCACTACATTTGACCAGGGTCCATTTCAGAAGCAGCTTCTGACGTGTTTGCTAAGCACACTCCCCTAGTGTTATTAGCAGGGGCAGTGACCACATACAGTTTGTGATCTGGAGTAAACAGCTATCACATTCTCTCTCATCAATGTATAGAAGCCCCTAAATCACACACACACACTTGAGTGGAGCAAACCTCAATCCCCTATGCCCTCAGACTTGATCTTAACCCCATTAACTTTCTCTATCGTTCTCCTTCATCCACTCTCACTGACCAACAAAGACTCATTTCGCGATCTAAAAAAAAAGTCCCTTCGAGTCAAAACCTCACTCTTTCTTTTCTCGGTTTTAAGTCCTTATCAATCCTCTTATCACCAATTCTTGGCAAGCTATGTGTTTTCTCAGGCCTGATGATGATATTTTCATGCTTTCCCTCCTTATTTTGCTTTGTGGAAACAGCAGAACAACATGAAAGGAAAGGCCTTTTGTAATGTGCCTGAACCATCAGCATCAAACAACAAGTGTCTTTGTCACGCCCTGACCGTAGATTGCTTTGTATGTTTCTATTTTTAGTTTGGTCAGGGTGTGATGTGGGTGGGTATTCTAAGTTTTGTTCTATGTTTGTATTTCTATGTGTTTGGCCTGGTGTGGTTCCCAATCAGAGGCAGCTGTCAATCGTTGTCTCTAATTGAGAACCATACTTAGGCAGCCTGGTTTCGCCCTTGAGCTGTGGGTAGTTGTTTTCTGTTTTGTGTGGATCACCTGACAGAACTGTTTCGTTCTCGTCATTCCTCGTTGTTATTTTGTTTAGTGTTCAGCTTTGATTAAATTTACAACATGAACGCTTACCACGCAGCGCTTTGGTCTACTCCTTCTTCCACCAACGAAAACCATTACCGTCTTGAACAGGGTTTTCCCCCTCACTTTCACTGTTTATTTTCCCTGAGATATCACCTTGATTATTACCTTAAACAATAGTGGAGTTTACACTGAAAGCGGTGTAAAAATAGCCTGTAGAAACTATCCGTATAATAATGACAACTAGTCATCAGCAGCAACCATGGCAGTAAATTCTGGCATGGTCACTGGCTGTCAGACCAGTGTTCAAATCGGATTTGTTTTCTTTCATATACTTTGAAGGTGTGATTATGCCTGCCCAGAGTACAAATTAGCACTTTTGGGACTATTCCATTGGTTCCATTGCATCAGGAAAGCTCAATCAAGTGCAAATGTAAGTATTTGGAAGGAAACAAGTACTAGTTGAACCCAGGTGTGCTAGGTGGAGAGGAGAAGTTGGCCTGGATATCAGACAGCCTCAGTTAAGTGACCCTGGCCGAGGAATGCATTGAATCACACCTGGAAAACAGATGTGTGGAAGGTAAGTATCCCCACAACAGCATCTACCCCCCCAGAGACACTGCTACTGATTGCACAACAAGCCCTCGACCTGTAAAATACAGGCACGACTATTACTACCACGTTTGCTCATTGCTGCTGATTGCTAGTTGTCAAAAACACCAGCTGGTCTATTTTGAAGAAGCCACTTAAAGTCCCCTGGCATTACAACATAGTATTATGAGGTAAGGCGGCTTACCTGTCCTCAGTGAAGCGTCCGTGGACAGAGACGCAGAGCACCTTGGGGTCCAGGTACTCCATGGAGAACTCCTCCGCGGGTACTGCATACACTTTATACTACAGAGGAATACACAGTCAAAATGGCAACAGGAAATACAAGTATTTCATTTGAACATGAACTCACTTTTATACAGTAGGTACCGGTAGTCGGTACCCTTCCATTTACTAGAGAATATGCACACTGCAATATAAGAAAGGATGGCAAAGCAGAAGAGGCTGCATTACGTGAGGATCTTGCTGCTATGCAATGGGATAATAAAAGGGTTCTTTCTCACCAGCAGCATTGAGGCTGTGGAGGTCTGTAGAAGAAGCTCGGCCTTGTGGGTAAACTGGAACACTGCAGCGCGATTGGTTCCGTCAACCGCCACACTACGACAAAGGAAGCTGCATGGACAAGTATTGGATGAACACCCTCAATGACCAACGGTATTACAGAGCTGGAGAGCTGCGTTAAAACAGGTTTATTACACAAAATGCACACAAATTAGTTGCCAACCCTGCCTCTCGAGTATATAAACACTACTGAAGGACAGGAACGAAACATTGCACTCTCAGTAAACGTACAGTACACACACAAACCTGTAATGGCAGCTGTAGATGTTGGCTCTGGCCTGGATATGACTCTCTGATTGGCCAGCGATGAGGAGGTTGACGTTCTGGACCGTGTCTACCTCGCTGGCATACTCCAGGACCAGGATGTAGGGACCGGGTGGAGACACGCGCAGGCTCAGCTGTAACTGGGCCTACAGGACACACACACAGACATGGGGGAGGGCAAATACAGTGTCTCAGAGTCACACTACGCATTTACTGTCCAACTATAAAATAAAAGCCATAAACCATCACAATCAGAGGGACAAAAAGTATGTTTGTGAGCGTATTTTAGTGTGTGTGTGTGTGTGCGCAGCAGAGCCCCAGACCTACCTGTTTCCCGGTGAGCGAGGCCATCTCGGGGTGGGCTGGAGTTGGCCGGCGGACGAGGGCCTGTCTCCTCCTGCGTCTCCACTGGCTGGAGAACTGACCCTGAGAGCCCAGCACAGAGCTGAACCTGTTCATCGCCATGTGCTTATACAGCAGACAGCTGGAGGGAGGGAGGGAGGGACGGACACAACTGCGGTCAGAGTCTGGGGATAACATGCATTTAAACAACACAACCTTGCACAGACTACATGCATGTACAGTCCATACATTGAACAGATATATTGTCTGGGGCCAACATGCACCTGACAGAACTGTATGCCTTGGTAAAGAGCATTGGGGGAACACGGGGATTACTTTGTGTCTCTGTCTGCGGTGAATGTGTACGTGCAGGGCTGGGCGATCTTCTCCTGCAGGAAGGGAGCCTCGTAGTAATCACTGGGCAGCAGCACCAAGTAGTCCTGGGATGGCGGTGGAGAGCAGAGAGAGAGAAGAACACATTTATGACCTATTCCTCTACCTCTTTTTTCTCTTCGGTCACTGACAGATGGTATCACAGACTAACAGTCCTGGCCTCACCAGTAGAAGGCCCTCTGCCTGGATGCGTATGATCCATTTCCCAGGGGTCAGTGTGAAGGGCTCAGCGAAGCCATCCCCAGGGACCGTGAGGTAGGCAGGGGAGGAGCTAGAAGGAAACACCACTTCCTTACTCTGACCTGACCCTGCAGGATATAATCAACCAATCAATGAATTAATCATTCAATCAACCAATCAGGATACAGTTAAATACAGTTAAACAAAGCAACACAAGACCTTACAGTTAACAGCACCAAGGTTGACGTGTATTCATGTAGTCTAAGACAGGGTTTCCCAACCCTCTCCACAGGGACACCTGATTTAACTGACACACCTGATTCAATTAGTCAACTAATCGCCAAGCTGTTGACGAATTGAGGTGTGTCAGTTTAGGGTTAAAACAAAAATGTCTGGGTGGGCCCGAGGTATAACATCAACGGTGTGATTAGGCACCCCATGCCATTTCAAGGTAGTAATGCAGGAATGGGCAACTCCAGTCCTCGGAGGCCTGATTGGGTTCACACTTTGGTCACTGTCCCAGCCAGCGAACTCACCTGACTCCAATAATCAACTAATGCTCATCTTCAGATTAGAACGCGCAAATTAGAGGACTGGAGTTGCTCATCCCTGTAGTAAAGCATTGCCAAACAAAATATAACGGAAAGACTTGCATGAAACACTTTTACAGCCTATACTGTAAGTGTATCCGTGCATCTGTGTTTTTGAGGGGTGCACGGGAGATAAAACTGTTTCTGCTTGATAGGAGACGAATATGACGTTGTGTGAAGCAGGAGTTAGAGAGGCAGCCTTACCTTGGCCACCTCGGACATAGGTAGCCGTTACAGCACCAGTCACACTGTCCTGGCTGCTGGGGTTAGCGTACCGCAGGACAAGTTGGAACAAGGATCGCCTTGCCTCGTCCACATGCACTGTTACTCTCACTTCACTCTGCAGGGACATGAGTTAGACACAGCTGATGGAGGGGGGGGGGTTACAGTTATACTGTTAGTAGACTAGAAGGCCATGCTGGTAGACAAGGTAGAGGGATAGAAGGGGGTTAGAAAGGGAAGACGGAGCAGTAAGCTGAACAACAGAGGAGAGCAGAGCTAGCCTGGTCCCACGACCACAGGAGTAGGCAATACAGCACAAACAGATCTGGGACCAGGCTATAGCCGAGCAGAGGGGAAACACCCATCACTTACAGTCACAGCAAGTGTGAAAATCAGGCTCGTCCACCACCAAGATCCTGGCTCGTGCTCGCCCCCTATCCCGCCGCCCCTGTGTGGGTCTGCGGGGGGTAGTGGTGACGTAGCGAACCATTATGTGGAAGGGGCCGGGGAAACCCACAGCTAACGATAGGATCACCTCTGGCTGAGGAGAAACAGGGGTGGCACCTTATTTCCTATATAGGGCACTACTTTTGACCAGAGCCTTGTCAAAAGTAGTGCACTATACAGGGAATAGGGTGCCATTTCAGACACACACCAGGGTTAGGACTGACAGGGAGAGTGGCCTGCTACTGTACAGCCGACAATCACTCCAACACACTCAAAATAAATACACTACCACCACAACAATCACCACAAAAAGCCAACACCATCCACCAAGCATATTCATCATAAGAAATGCCTGTAGCAGCATCTAGCACTTCTACAAAGAATGTACACCAGAAATGAGGCTTAGAGAAGAAGGGAAAAAAAGCCACTATTAAATAATCAAGATGTCAAGCAGGTCAGGCAGGAACAGGTTTAAGGTCCATCTATCAGCATCATCATGTGTCTTACCTGCGCTGGGGACATGATGGCGTAACCTCTCCAGCTGAATCCTGGGAACGTCTGGGGGTCGTAGCCGAAGCGTACGGGCCTGGCGTTGGGGGTGATGCCATCCTCCACCTCATACCTCAGGTGGTGCAGGCTGGGGAAGTAGTAGTTAGGTGCTGGCCTGGTACGGTCAGACAGGAGGGGAGAGAAGGGGTGGAGGGAGAGAGAGTAAGAATAAAACACTTGAGCAATGTTTCATATGTTTGGAACATAATCATGGCAGTCGTGATTTAGAATGCATGAAATCTGAGGTTTTAGGATTTTCTGTTTGTTTCTTGCCATTCATCAGCATTTAACAACATTTGCTCCAATTCGTGTGAGAACTTAAGCAACATGTCAAAAACATGTCATTGTGTTTAGTTTCCGTCTGTCCTTACTCAGTGCAGGTGCGGCCCACTACGTTCTTCCGACACTGGCACTGTCCAGACATCTCATCACACCCTCTGCCTATGGCTCCTCCCACATCACACTGGCAGCCTATCGGAGAGAAGCAGCACGTCAATCAGGTCTTTCTGATTAACACACAACCATAACTGATCATGAGGTCAAGCCGTGACCCGAGGTTAACTACGTATCTATTACTCAAACAATCTTTGGTCAAGAGTGACAATCTTTGTAGAATAAGAAAGGCACACCCTGCACTGTGAAACATTCAGAGGCGGAGTCTCAACACATTAGTTAGATGGATAAGATAAAGGCCGTGTGTTCATAGGAAGCCCGTCTGGTTCATGTTTGGTCAGCTGACTCACCTTGACAGCCAAAATAGTTCCTCTTCTGCAGCAGGTAGTAGCCCTCCTTGCACGTGTCACAGGTATGGCTGCACACGTCGGGCTTGCAGTAACACTGGCCACTTTTCTACAAAAGGAGTCCGTGTTGAAGTTAACGGGGAACTGCCAGTGATAGGTGAATGTTACCAAGTAAATTGGGATTTTTAGTCGTGCAATAAAGGAATATATCCAAGACAAATGGACCTACTAGTTAAACAGTAAGCAATTGATGGTTAAATGATTTACAATCAGTTAGTACCGTTGTGCTGGACATACTATGTCAGTATCATAAGGTGGTATGAACAGACAGAGGTAGACAGACACACCTGTTGACACTCTCCTACCCCACTCAGGGTGCCTTTGACGCCACAGCGACACTCTGGGAGAGAGACAGGAAGCATAAAGTGAGAAAGCCTCCAAACTAATGAGTCACACATTATTATTCAGTGATGCAACGACAATACAATAAACGCAGAATCAGAGACATTCTAGAATTCAAGGGCTGTAAAAGGGAAGATGAAAAGTTGGGAGAGAGAGAGATAAAAGAGGGGGGGGATAAACTCTGATTACAGGATTCCAGAAGCAACACAAATCTTCTGAGCTGCACATATCCACATCAAAGGGACCAGGGGAGCCACTGCTCTCTCTTTCTCTCCCTCTTTCAGAGGACAAGCCTCAGTATCCGTTCAGCACATTAAAACCTGAGGCATTTCTGGAATATTAAAATCTCTTCTTCCCTCCATCCATATGTCTCCTGGCAGCAGGCAGGCGGTGGTGATAACATTCTTGCTGCAGAGTAGAGCTGTAACTCTAGACAGGTATCTAGACAAAGCCTGCGGCTGTTCCTACACTGCACCGGCTGGTTGAGAAGAAAGTCAGCTCTGAATTATGAGGATGACAAAGGCGATTTTAAGGCACATATTTCTTTAAGCAAGGGGTATTCTCATTTTCTTTTCCCCCCTACAACTGACACCTGTATCCCACCTCTACTGGGAGGTTATTGTTGCACTGGCAAAGATGTACTCCTTTTCCAATCAAAAAGCATTTACCTAATGGAACCACAAAGTTTTAGTGACACTGCTGTTAACAGAGCACCACATTGAGAGAAGAGAACCACACTTTTCCCTTGGGCGCTCTGTGTTACCATGTTTTCCCAAAACATCCTTAGGAGGGACAGAAAGAAAGAGTTGTTTCTGACATGCTGCCATGTCTCCTGGGCGAAGAGGCAGAGTGGTTTCTGATGTCAGCACTTCCTCAGGTTTAATAACACCGGTTATCTAATACTGCTGAAAACACTGCTGATTGCTGCCTTCTCCACACGCAGGTGTGCAGTGCAACCCAGATTTCTGGAGGGATTGGAGTTTCTCTTTTTCTTTCTTTTCAGGTTTTAACAGACCGGGACACTCAAAAAGAAACACTATACTGTTACCAAGTACAGTACCAGTCAAGTACAGTACCAAGGTTTGGACACACCTACTCATTCGAGGGTTTTTCTTTATTTTTTACTATTTTCTACATTGTAGAATAATAGTGAAGGCATCAAAACTATAAAATAACACATACTGTATGGCATCATGTAGTAACCAAAAAAGTGTTAAACAAATTTAAATATATTTTAGATTCTTCAAAGTAGCCACCCTTTGCCTTGATGACAGCTTTGCAAACTCTTGGAATTGTCTCAACCTGCTTCATGAGGTAGTCACCAGGAATGCATTTCAATTAACAGGTGTGCCTTGTTAAAAGTCAATATGTGGAATTTCTTTCCTTCTTAATGCGTTTGAGCCAATCAGTTATGTTGTGACATGGTAGGGGTGGGTATACAGAAGATCGCCCTATTTGGTAAAAGACCAAGTCCATATTATGGCAAGAACAGCTCAAATAAGCAAAGAGAAACAACAGTCCATCATAACTTTAAAACATGAAGGTCAGTCAATACGGAACATTTCAAGAACTTTGAAAGTTTCTTCAAGTCGCAACTGGCTCTCATGAGGACCGCCACAGAAAAGGAAGACCCAGAGTTACCCCTGCTGCAGAGGAGAAGTTCATTAGAGATACCAGCCCCAAAAAATGCTTCAGAGTTTAAGTTACAGACACATCTCAACATCAACTGTTCAGAGGAGACTGAATCAGGCATTCATGGTCAAATTGCTGCAAACAAACCACTACTAAAGGACACAAATAAGAAGAAGAGACTTGCTTAGGCCAACAAACACGAGCAATGGACATTAGACTGGTGGAAATCTGTCCTTTGGTCTGATGAGTCCATATTAGAGATTTTTGGTTTCAACCGTCATGTCTGTGTGAGACGCAGAGTTGGTGAACGGATGATCTCTGCATGTGTGGTTCCCATCGTGAAGCATGGAGGAGGAGGTGTGATGGTGCTTTGCTTGTGAGACTGTCAGTGATTTATTTAGAATTCAAGGCACACTTAACCAGCATGGCTACCACAGCATTCTGCAGCGATTACTCCATAACATCTGGTTTATGCTTAGTGGGACTATCATTTGTGTTAAAACATGACAATGACCCCAACACACCTCCAGGCTGTGTAAGGGCTATTTGACGTAGAAGGTGACTGTTGGAGTGCTACATCAGATGACCTGGCCTCCACAATCACCCTTGAATGAGTAGATGTGTCCAAACTTTTGACTGGTACTCTATATCAAATTGTCCATTTCCAACAGACTAATTAGCGATGGATGAAACATTGATTTTACATCAGGATTTCTGTTGTCTGATGCAGCAGATATCAGTAAAGTAATGTTAGGCCATTGTTCTGTACCATACAGTATGTGCTGTATCCAAATCTTATATTCATGAACGCTAGAAAAACTGGCTACAACACATAGAATGGGACGAGGCTTCAGTCGGTTGGGGTCATATGTAAGTCACCAACCTATACAGCCGCTGGGGTTCTCTGTCGCCAGGTTCCAGTAGAGAGGTTTACACATGTCACACAGTGTTCCCTCCACGTTGGGCAGGCAGCCACAGGAACCCTGTGTCAGGACGACCCACATAGACAGACAGACACAGTAATAAAGAAAAGAGTCAACGCAAATGCTAACATCAGCTTAAATGCCAGCAAATAGTATGCTTTTCCTTCAGAGACAATCTAACAGTCCCTTCTTTTGGCACTGGAGGTGCCTCGGGAACAGTATGTTATGAAGCAGACAGCTTGGAGATGGATATTTGACTCAGCATCACATGGAGACACAGTATTGGCTTGGTACTCAGCATTAAGGAGAAGGATTGGTGTAAGGCCTTGCCACAGACTAGTGTCCTGTCCAGGCGGTGTACTGGTGTATCAAGCTTCAGAAACCAGAGATAGGCTCCTACCTTACAGGCCGTCCTGGCTCAGACAAGGCTATTTACTTACTTACAGTATATTGTTTAAAAAGTAGTAGCTTTAATGTGGAACAAAACCTTAAAACAAAAGATTACACTTAACCTAAATCCAATTGTTCCAGTTGTGTAATACATTTCAATAACTATTCACAATGTTAATGACGTTTCCTTTCCAACTCAACATTTCACACAAAGCAAACCCCCAAGGAAGAAAACGGGTCAAATCAGCTTCTGGAAATCCTGCGTTACTGGAGCATTGATACAGCCAGGCCGTGTTTCGTTATTTTCTTTTAATGGAAGGAAGTCGCTTTTCCTCTTTTGATTACAGTTAATTGTCATTTCCAGCGGGCAGTAAAAAAACAAACACTTCCTTGTAAACATGACCAGATACGGGGTTTAGCAATACTGTTATCAGATGTAGGAATGTGAATAGAGCACAGGAGGCTGCTGAGGGGAGGACAGCGCATAATAATGGCTGGAATGGATTGAATGGAATGGTATCAAACACATGGAGATCATGTCTTTGATGAGTTAGATACCATTCCATTTATTCCATTCCAGCCATTACTGTGAGTCCGTCCTCCCCAATTAAGATGCCACCAACCTTCTGTGGAATAGACACATGTGAACACACCAACTGATGATCACAGGCCCTTGTTTTATGACTGCAGGTACTCCCATTGCCTCAGCTACTAAAACAATCCAGATAAAAGAGGCTGAGAGTTTGCCATGTTGGGGAAGGCAAATAAATCTCATAAAGTAAAGATAAGATTTCTCAGTCAGCCATGTTGTGGGAGGCATAGGCTACGTACCGTTTGTGGATCTGCTGTGCTGACCTCTGACCCTGCTGGGTTACACTGGGTGATGGAGGCTGGAAGAAACAATGTAAATGTTTTCCCCTCAACCTACGACATGAATCGATATCCCTCAAACTCCACTCTGGACCTCAAAGCCAGTTCCACTGAATGTTTTCATTGTTCCCCTCTAACACAGGGACTGATTTAGACCTAAGACACCGGGTGTGTGCTCCTGACCTCCTGCTCTATATGTATCAACAGGGCACCGAATGTAACTAAGTGGCAAGTGTGCTAATATAGTAAGTACAGAACACTCACAAAAGCAATCAATTGCAGGTCTGTAAAACTTCACCCAAATTCTTATTTTATAAAGAGGACAGACAGCTGTCTGCTCTAAGCATACATTTACAGAACAGTACTTTGTTAGCCAGGTCTGGACTTGAAGTAAACCTGTACCACTAGGCTGGATATGAAAACAATCTCCACACTAATACATTTTAAACATTGAATAAACCACATTGAGACAACACCCCCCTGTGAAACACAACCATCTCCCGTGGGGATGCCACATCTTAGGACCACCTCTATCTCCACATCAAAGACGGTTTAGGTTACAGGTAGCCAATCAAAGTGTCTAGAGTATAGAGCCCGTGGTCTTGTGGGAACACACCCGGTTTCTACCACATACAGCTGAAGTCAGAAGTTTACATACATCTTAGCCAAATACATTTAAACTCAGTTTTTCACAATTCCTGACATTTAATCCTAGTACAAATTCTCTGTCTTAGGTCAGTTAGGATCACCACTTTACTTTGTTAAATGTCAGAACATTAGTAGAGAGAATGATTCATTTCAGCTTTTATTTCTTTCATCACATTCCCAGTGGGTCAGAAGTTTACATACACGGAGTTAGTATTTGGTAGCATTGCCTTTAAATTGTTTAACTTGGGTCAAATGTTTTGGGTAGTCTTCCAGAAGCTTACCACAATAGGTTGGGTGAATTTTGGCCCATTCCTCCTAACAGAGCTGGTGTAACTGAGTCAGGTTTGTAGGCCTCCTTGCTCGCACATGCTTTTTCAGTTCTGCCAACAAATGTTCTATGGGATTTAGGTCAGGGCTTTGTGATGGCCACTCCAATACCTTGACTTTGTTGTCCTTAAGCCATTTTCCCACAACTTTGGAAGTATGCTTGGGGTCATTGTCCATTTGGAAGACCCATTTGTGACCAAGCTTTAACTTCCTGACTGATGTCTGGAAATGTTGCTTCAATATATCCACATCATTTTCCTCCTCATTATGCCATCTATTTTATGAGGTGCACCAGTCCCTCCTGCAGCACCCCCACAACATGATGCTGCCACCCCTGTGCTTCACGGTTGGGATGGTGTTCTTCGGCTGGCAAGCCTCCCCCTTTTTCTTCCTAAAATAATGATGGTCATTATGGCCAAACAGTTATATTTTTATTTCATCAGACCAAAGGACATTTCTCCAAAAAGTACGATCTTTGTCCCCATGTGCAGTTGCAAACCGTAGTCTGGCTTTTTTTATGGTGGTTATGGAGCAGTGGCTTCTGCCTTGCTGAGCGGCCTTTCAGGTTATGTCGATATAGGACTCGTTGTACTGTGGATGTAGATACTTTTGTACCTGTTTCCTCCAGCATCTTCACAAGGTCCTTTGCTGTTGTTCTGGGATCGATTTGCACTTTTCGCACCAAAGTACGTTCATCTCTAGGAGACAGAACGCGTCTCCTTCCTGAGCAGTATGATGGCTGCGTGGTCCCATGGTGTTTATACTTGCGTACTATTGTTTGTACAGATAAACGTGGTACCTTCAGGCATTTGGAAATTGCTCCCAAGGATGAACCAGACTTGTGGAGGTCTACAAATATTTTTCTGAGGTCTTGGCTGATTTATTTTGATTTTCCCATGATGTCAAGCAAAGAGTCACTGAGTTTGAAGGTAGGCCTTGAAATACATCCACAGGTACACCTCCAATTGACTCAAATTATGTCAATTAGCCTATCAGAAGCTTCTAAAGCCATGACATTTTCTGGAATTTTTCCAAGCGGTTTAAAGGCACAGTCAACTTAGTGTATGTAAACCTCTGACCCACTGGAATTGTGATACAGTGAATTATAAGTGAAATAATCTATCTGTAAACAATTGTTGGCAAAATGACTTGTGTCATGCACAAAGTAGATGTCCTAACCGACTTGCCAGAAATTTGTGGAGTGGTTGAAAAACAAGTGTTAATGACTCCAACCTAAGTGTATGTAAACTTCCGACTGTATGTCCTGGCCCCAGAGACCATGGTTTCGATCTCTGTGTCCACCCTCTCCCTCTAATTCTAACCTGTCTAAATAAAGCACAAATATATGAACGGATAATAAAAAAGAAAAGAAAAGAAAGTGTCTAGTGAGGCAGAGGGGTTACCTGAACACTGCGGGAAGCGGAGGCCTGACCCGGCACAGCGATCACACTGCTGTCCCACCACCCCAGGGCGACACAGACACTGGCCTGATACTTGGTTACACATGGAGTCATAGGAACCCTCCCCTAAACACTGGCAGGCTAGGGAGAGAGAGACATGGAGAGGGACTGTGAGATGTCTCATGTGAGAATGATATGGCTTAGCATTCAAATCAAATGTCTCAGACGGCACAGATCATACTAAATCCTTTCAATACTGGAGTGGGCCAAGTTTGCCGTTGCTTTCTGAGTATTGTTTTGTTCAAACAACCATGGATCAAGAATAGAAATAGAATGACTAGATTAGATTATATTTCTATGGGGTAAATGAGTGTGAATGAGTGTTGGGATTTACATGTTATTGTGGATGAATCAAGGTATGTAGCTCTACAGAGCTGAAGATGAGGCTACATTAAGCCCTGTGAGATTATGCCCATCGGTTTTTCAAACAGCAGCAACAGCAAGGTCATGGAAAGGTCACTGTGGGCATATCAGTGTCTGTAATACAGTAGCCCTCCCATGGGTGCGGCCAAAACAAGAGGATTAAAACACGTACAGGCACAGTCTGGGTATCCATAGTAACCAGGGGCACACTGGTCACACTGACTTCCGAAGTAGTTGACACGGCAACGGCACTGTCCGTTGGGCCCACAGACCCTGTCAGTCACACCTGCACCGTCACAGCGGCACACTGAAGTGGTGGGAAAGTTTACGGTTTACATCAACTACAGGTTGATTGATTTTTGTCAACAATTAAACAAAACAATTGATTTTCAAACCACTTGAACTTTCGTGAGGTCATGTTACGTGGTAAAATGAACTTCAAAGAGGATGACAATTGTTGATCTATTTCAGTTGTGGATTCATGAGAGGGAAAGGTTTCTCACCTTGGCAGTTAGGAAAGGAGTGGTAACCTGGTCGACAGCGGTCACATCTCTCGCCCTCCACCCCTCCACGACATACGCAGCGCCCTGATGCGTCACACATCTCCAGCACCGAACCACTGCCGTCGCACACACACTCTGAACAAACACAAAGATACAAGTCAGAAGACACATGCTATTTGAGGTGTGGTTTGGTGAGAGGGAGGTGGGCGACAGGTTTCTCACCTTGGCAGTTAGGGAATGAGTGGTGCCCTGGTCGACAGCGGTCACATCTCTCACCCTCCACACCATCACGACAGATGCAGCGCCCTGACGCATCACACAACTCCAGCACTGATCCACCGCGGTCACACACACACCCTGAACACACACACATACACAAAAAGACTCATGTCAGATGGCACACAATCTCTGAATACACAAAATACCCCTTTTGGCTCACATTTCAACGCCGAAAAGTTAGATTTAGGCTCAAACATACAATGGGAAGCCCAGACAGAATCAAAGAACTGGTATTTATATCCACGTTTCAAATGTAAAAAAATATATATATATATATATATCTTTCCAATCTGGCTTTTTTCCTTTAAGCTGATTCCAGCAAGAGAGAAAACAAAGTGGGAATACAAAATCCAATCAAACGCTATTGGTCGCATACACATATTTGGCAGATGTTGTTGCGGGTGTAGCAAAATGCTTGTCTTCCTAGCTCCAACAGTGCAATAATATCTCTTCAATACACAACAATACACACATATCTAAAAAAGTAAACGAATGGAATTAATTGGTTGGTGATCATTGCTAGACAACCATTTTCAAGACTTGCCATAGATTTTGAAGTAGATTTAAGTCAAAACTGTAACTCGGTCACTCAAGAACATTCACTGTCTTCTTGGTAAGCAACTCCAGTGTATATGTGGCCTTGTGTGTTAGGTTATTGTCCTGCTTAAAGGTGAATTCATCTCCCAGTGTCTGTTGGAAAGCAGACTGAACCAGGTTTTCCTCTAGGATTTTGCCCGTGCTTAGCTCCATTTAGTTACTTTTTTAACCTGAAGAATTACCCAGTCCATAATGATTACAAGCATACTCATAACATGATGCAGCCACCCCTATGCTTGGAAATATGGATGGTGGTACTCAGTAATGCGTTGTATTGGATTTGTCCCAAACATGAAACTTTGTAATTAGGACAAAAGTTAATTACTTTGCCACATTTTTTGCAGAATTACTTTAGTGCCTTTGTACAAACAGGATTCATGTCTTGGAGTACTTAAATTCTGTACAGGCTTCCTTCTTTTCCCTCTGTCATTTAGGTTAAAATTGTGGAGTAACTACAATGTTGTTGATCCATCCTCAGTTTTCTCCTATCACAGCCATTAAACTCTGTAACTGTTTTAAAGTCACCGTTGCACCATTGGCCTCATGGTGAAATCCCTGAGCGGTTTCCTGTATCTTTGTAGAGACTGGGTGTATTGAAACACCATCCAAAGTGTAATTAATAACTTCAACATGTTCATAGGGATATTCAATGTATTTTTATTTTACTTATCTACCAATAGGTGCCCTTCTTTGCAAGGCATCGGAAAATCTCCCTGGTCTTTGTGGTTGAATCTGTGTTTGAAATTAACTGCTCGACTGATGGGCCTTACAGACAATTGTACGTGTGGGGTACAGAGATGAGGTAGTCATGCAAAAATCATGCAAAACACTATTACCGCACACAGAGTGAGTCCATGCAACTTATTGTGTGACATATTAAGGATTGTTTTACTCCTGAAGTTATTTAGGCTTGCAATAATCAAGGGGTTGAATACTTATTGACTCAATACATTTCAAATTCTCATTTTTTATTAATTTGTACAAATAAAATAAAAAACATAATTCCACTTTGACATTATGGGGTATTGTGTGTAAGTCAGTGTAAAAAAAATCTACATATAATCAATTTTACATTCAGGCTGTAACACAACAAAATATGGAAAAAGTCAAGGGGTGTGAATACTTTCTGAAGGCACTTGCAAATGTATTCACCCACTTGGCGTTTTCCTATTTTGTTGCATTACAACCTGTAATTTAAATGGATTTTTAATTTGGATTTCATGTAATGGACATACACAAAATAGTCCAAATTGGTGAAGTGAAATGAAAAAAAAACAACTTCAAAAAATTCTAAAGAATACAAAACAGAGAAGTGGTGCGTGCATCTGTATCCACCCCCTTTGCTATGAAGCCCCTAAATAAGATCTGGTGCAACCAATTACATAATTCATCAAATAATGTCCACCTGTGTGCAATCTAAGTGTCATATGATCTGTCACATGATCTCAGTATACACACACCTGTTCTGAAAGGCCCCAGTGTTGGCAACACCACTAAGCAAGGGGCACCACCAAGCAAGCGGCACCATGAAGACCAAGGAGCTCTCCAAACAGGTCAAGGACAAAGTTGTGGAGAAGTACAGATCAGGGTTATAAAAACAATATCTGAAACTTTGAACATCCCACGGAGTACCGTTAAATCCATTTTCAAAAAATTTAAAGAATAGCACCAAGAATGTGGCACCACAAAAACCTGCCAAGAGAGGGCCGCCAACCAAAACTCACAGACCAGGCAAGAAGGGCATTAATCAGAGAGGCAACAAAGAGACCAAAGATAACCCTGAAGGAGCTACAAAGCTCCACAGCAGAGATTGGAGTATCTGTCCATAGGACCACTTTAAGCAGTACACTCCACAGAGCTGGGCTTTACGGAAGAGTGCCCAGAAAAAAAGACATTGCTTAAAGAAAAAAATAAGCAAACACGTTGTGTTCGCCAAAGGGCATGTGGGAGACTCCCAAAACATATGGAAGAAAGTACTTCGGTCAGATGAGACTAAAATGTAGCTTATTGGCCATCAAGGAAAACGCTATGTCTGGCACAAACCCAACACCTCTTATCACCCCGAGAACAACATCTCCACAGTGAAGCATGGGGGTGGCAGCATCATGCTGTGGGGATGTATTTCATCGGCAGGGACTGGGAAACTGGTCAGAATTGAAGGAATGATGGCTGGCGCTAAATACAGGGAAATTCTTGAGGGAAACCTGTTTCAGTCTTCCAGAGATCTGAGACTGGGACGGAGGTTCACCTTCCAGCAGGACAATGACCCTAAGCATACTGATAAAGCAACACTCGAGTGGTTTAAGGGGAAACATTTAAATGTCTTGGAATGGCCTAGTCAAAGCCCAGACCTCAATCCAATTGAGAATCTGTGGTATGACTTAAAGATTGCTGAACACCAGCAGGAACCCATCCAACTTGAAGAAGCTGGAGCAGTTTTGCCATGAAGAATGGGCAAAAATCCCAGTGGCTAGATGTGGCAAGCTTATAGAGACATACCCCAAGAGACTTGCAGCTGTAATTGCTGCAAAAGGTGGCTCTACAAAGTATTTACTTTTTTTTGGGGGGGGGGGGGGGGGGGGTGAATAGTTATGCACACTCAACTTTTCTTTTTTTTTTTGTCTTATTTCGTGTTTGTTTCACACACAAAAAATAATTTTGGATCTTCAAAGTGGTAGGCATTTGTGTAAATCAAATGATACAAACCCCCAAAAATACATTTCAATTCCAGGTTATAAGGCAACAAAATAGGAAAAATGCCAAGGGGGTGAATACTTTCGCAATACACTGTATATGGTGAGATTTATAGACATTATAGATAGTGTGTGGACAGAATATGTAGTATACCCGAAGAATACGTAGGATAGAATAGTATATGTGCAGATATAGTTAAATAGGATAGGCCTTGACTAGAATACAGTATACAGTGCATTCGGAAAGTATTCAGACCTCTTGACTATTTCCATATGCTAAAATTGATTAAATCGTTTTTTTCCCCTCATCAATCTATACACAATACCCCATAATGACAAAGAAAAACTAGTTTTTCGAAATGATTGCACAATTATTAAAAAAAAAGAAAACTGAAAAATAACTGAAAAATAACATTTACATAAGTATTCAGACCCTTTAATCAGTACTTTGTTGAAGCACCTCTGGCAGCGATTACAGCCAAAGGTTGTCTTCTTCGGTATGACACATGCTTGGCACACCTGTATTTGGGGAGTTTCTCCCATTCTTCTCTGCAGACTCTCTCAAACTCCGTCAGGTTGGATGGGGAGCGTCGCTGCACAGCTATTTTCAGGTCTCTCCAGAGATGTTTGATTGGGTTCAAGTCCGAGCTCTGGCTGGGCCACTCAAGGACATTCAGAGACTTTGTCCCGATGCCACTCCTGTGTTGTCTTGGCTGTGTGCTTAGGGTCGCTGTCCTGTTGTCCTCTGGAGCAGGTTTTTATAAAGGATCTCTCTGTGCTTTGCTCCGTTCATCTTTCCCTCGATCATGACTAGTCTCCCATTCACTGCTGCCACCACCATGCTTCACCATAGTGATGGTGCCAGGTTTCCTCCAAATGTGACGCTTGGCATTCAATTCAAAGAATCTTGGTTTCATGAGAGCAGAGAATCTTGTTTCTCATGGTCTGAGAGTCTATAGGTGCCTTTTGGCAAACTCCAAGAGGGTTGTGCCTTTTTACCATAAAGGCGTGCCCAGTCTACCATAAAGGCCTGATTGGTGGAGTCCCTCAGAGATGGTTGTCCTTCTGGAAGGTTCTACCATCTCTACAGAGGGATTCTAGAGCTCTTTCAGAGTGACCATTGGGTTCTTGGTCACCTCACTGGCCAAGGCCCTTCTCCCCCGATTGCGCAGTTTGGCCGGGCGGCCAGCTCTAGGAAGAGTCTTGGTGGTTCTAAATTTATTGCATTTAAGAATGATGGAGGCCAATGTTTTCTTGGGGACCGTCAATTGCTGCAGAAAGTTTTGGTGACCTTCTCCAGATTTGTGTCTCGACACAATTCTGTCTCTGAGTTCTACAGACAATTCCGACAATTCCACCGGAGCTGAATTCCGAGGCTCATAGCAAAGGTTCTGAATAAATAAGGTATCAGTTTTTTTTTATTTTATTTTTTTATAAATGAGCAAAAATGTCTAAAAACCTGTTTTCGATTTGTCGTTATGGGGTATTGTGTGTAGATTGATGTGGGGAAAAACACATTTAATCAATTGTACAATAAGGCTGTAACATAACAAAATGTGGAAAAAGTCAAGGGGTCTGAATACTTTCCGAATGCACGTAGGCAGCAGCCTCTACAGTGCAGTTTTGAGTAACTGGGTGGTAGACAGCTAGTGACTAAAGCTCAGGTCAGGGTACTGGGCAGAGTCTGACAAGTGGTGACTATTTAACAGTCTGATGGCCTTGAATTTGAAGCTATTTTTCGGTATCTTGGTCCTAGTTTTGATGGATCTGTACTGACCTCGCCTTCTGGATGGTAGCGGGTTTACAGGCCGTGGCTCAAGTCCTTGATGATCTTTTTGGCCTTCCTGTGACACCGGGTGCTGTAGATGTCCTGGAGGTCCTGGAGAGCAGGCAATGTGCCTCCAGTGTTGCGCACCACCCTCTGAAGAGTCCTGCAGTTGTGAATGGTGCAGTTGACGTACCATGCGGTGATACAGCCCAACAGGATGCTCTCAATGGTGCAACTGTAAAAGTGTGTGAGGGTCTTAGGGGCCAAGCCACATTTCTTCAGCCTCCTGAGGTTGAAGAGGAGCTGTTCCGCCTTCATCACCGCAATGTCTGTGTGGGTGGACCCTTTAAGATTGTCAGTGATCCGTACGCCAAGGAAATTGAAGCTTTTCACTTTCTCCACGTCTATGTGGATGGGGGCGTGCTCCCTCTGAGGTCTCCTGAAGTTCACGATTGGCTCCTTCGTTTTGTTAACGTTGAGGGAGAGGTTATTTTCCTGGCACAACTCTGCCATGGCCCTCACCTCCTCCCTGTAGGCTATCTCGTTGCTGTTGGTAATCGGGCCTACCACTGTTGTATTGTCTGCAAACTTGATGATTGAGTTGGAGACGTGCACGGCCACACAGTCATGGACGGACAGGGAGTACATGAGGGGGCTGAGCACGTACCCTTGTGAGGCCCCTGTGTTGAGGATCAGCGAAATGGAAGTGTTGTTGCCTAACGTCACCACCTGGGGGCGGCCTGTCAGGAAGTACAGGATGCAGTTGCCCATGGCGGGGTTCAGACCCAGGGCTCCGAGCTTAATGATGAGCTTGGAAGGTACTATGGTGTTAAAAGCTGAGCTGTAGTCTATGAAAAGCATTCTTACATAGGTATTCCTCTTGTCCAGATGGGACAGGGCAGTGTGCAGTGCGATGGCGATTGCATCATCCGTGTATCTAATGCAAATTGCAGTGGGTCTAGGGTGTTGGGTAAGGTGGAGGTAATATGCTCCTTAACTAGTCTCTTAAAGCACTTCATGATGATAGAAGTGAGTGCTATGGGGCAAGTAATTTAGTTCAGTTACCTTCACTTTCTTGGGTACAGGAACAATGGTGGACATCTTGAAGCAAATGGGGACAGCAGAGTTGGATAGGGAGAGATTGAATATGTCCGTAAACACTCCAGCCAGCTGGTCTGCATATGCTAGGGATGCGGCTAGGGATGCCGTCTGGGCTGGTAGCCTTTCAAGGTTTAACATGCTTAAATGTCTTACTCACGCTGGCCACGGAGAACGAGAGCTCGCAGTCCCTGGAAGCGGTGGGGGCGGCAGTGTGTTTTCATCGAAGTGGGTGAAGAAGATGTTTAGCTTGTCTGGAAGCAAGATGTCGGTGTCCGCAACGTGGCTGGTTTTCCCTTCATAATACGTGATTGTATGGAGTCCCTGCCACATAGGTTTTGTGTCTGAGTCTTTGAATTGCAACTCCACTCTGTCTTTGTACTGACATTTTACTTGTTTGATTGCCTTACGGAAGGTTTGTACTCAACCATATTCCCAGTCACCTTGAAGTGGTTAAAATGCAGTGGTTTGCGCTTTCAGTTTGGCACGAATGCTGCCCTTCTATCCACGGTTTTTGGTTTGGATAGGTTTTAATTGTCACGGTGGGAACAACATCTCCTATACACTTCCTGATTAACTCAGTCGCCGTGTCAGTTATGTATCAATGTTATTCTCAGAGGCAACCCGGAACATTTCCCTGTCCACGTGATCAAAACAATCTTTGAGCATGGATTCTGATTGAGCAGACCAGAGTTTTTGATGCGCTAGTAGCACAGTCAATGTGTTGGTAAAACTTTAGTAGCATTTTCTTCAGACTTGCTCTATTAAAGTCCCCAGCTACAATAAATGTGGCTTTCAGCATGTGGTTTCCAGTTTGTACAAATTCCAGTGTAGTTCCTTGATAGCAGCCGTGGTATCGGCTTGATGAGGAATATACGCGGCTGTGATGATGACTGAAGAGAATTTTCCAGGGAGGTAATGCGGTCTGCATTTGATTGTGAGGTACTGTAGGTCGGGTGAACAAAATGACTTGAGTTCCTGTACGTGACCACAATCACACCATGAGTAGTTAATCATGAAACATACAACTCTTTCATTGTCCCGGAGAGTTCTTCATTGCTATCTGCGCGATGTACTGGCAAGAGAGACATGATTCCATGAAAGAGTATGTTACAGTCCCTGATGTCTCTATAGAAGGAGATCCTCACCCTGAGCTCGTCTACATTATTGTCCAGGGACTGAACATTAGTGAGAAATATACTTGAAAGTGGTGGATGGTTTGCATGCCTCCTAAGTTGGACTAAAAGTCCACTCCGAATACCTCTTTTCTGCCGGTGGTGTTTTGGAGCAGCCTCTGGAATAAGTGGAATCGCCTTGGGGGGTACGAACAAAGGATCCAATTCAGGAAAGTCAGTTGAAATGCTGGTGAGTTACCACTGCTCTGATATCCAAAAGTTAATTCTGGCTGTATGTAAGAATACACAAAACTTTCAGAGCTAATAATATGAGAAATAACAACAACAAACAAAATACTATAAAATTGCTTAAAGAGCCACGAACAGGGAGGGGACCGTAGCTATTAAAAAATGTATGTTAGTTTTTCCCTGAACCATCCCAGCTGACCAGTGGTATTATGGGAAGAAGACAAGGCAACTATTGGGGACGTCAGTCAAAACCCCATGAAAGAATACATGCTGATACTGGTGCCAGCAGCATACCACCCTGCATCCCACGGCTGGCTTGACGCTGGAGCTAAACAAGGATGGTCCTGGTTCGTTCCTGGATGGGAGACTAGATGGTGTTGGAGGGCCAGTAGGAGGCACTCTTTCTTCTGGTCCCCAAAAAATATATATTTATACCAGTGCCCCAGGGCAGTTATTGGGGACATTTTCCTTTGTAGGGTCGCTGTCTTTCGGATGGGACATTAAACAGATGTTTTGACTCTCTGTGGTCACTAAAGATCCCATGGCAGTTATTATAACAGTAGAGGTGTTAACCCTGGTGTCCTGGGTAAATTCCCAATCTGACCCTCACACCATCATCGGCACTTAATCATCCCCAGCTCCCAATTGGCTCATTCATCCCCCATGTAACTATTCCCCAGTTC
Source organism: Oncorhynchus clarkii lewisi (assembly GCF_045791955.1). NCBI lineage: Eukaryota > Metazoa > Chordata > Actinopteri > Salmoniformes > Salmonidae > Oncorhynchus > Oncorhynchus clarkii. Next base: position 25,735,307 of record NC_092166.1, on the reverse strand, counting down.
GTTGCTGTAAATGAGTATGTGTTCTCAGTCAATTTACTGGGTAAAATATCCCAAGATCTTGAAATAATCAGATGAGTACACGGTGCAGTTGGCAAAGTTAAACAGTTATTATGTCACATGGAGAGTCTCATTTAATTTAAATCACATACAAGCATTTTTGTCTAATCAACATAAACGTGGCATACTGTGGATTACTGTAAACCCAATACCGTATGGTTATATTCTCACTGTCTGGATCGACACAGTATACAAACATTAACTAACCTCTGTCATCTGCAGACAGTATGAGCTATAAAAACCCTTTGACACCTAAACCCATTTGGACTGAATGATCCGCTAAAAGGTCTAGTAATCCACTATTTTATGACCTATCCTAACCCTATATAACTCAACCTGACCAACAAGAGCCTCACTCCCGTAGAGGTATCAGGAGCCCGACTGCCTTACAGGAGTCAGAGCTGAGGCGCGATAAAAACTGTTAGTGTAGTCTAAACACACTCACGTTGACAGCTGGGTGCTCCAAAATAACCAGCAGGGCAGGCAGTGGGCTCTGTGGAGAGAGAGAGGAAGGGAGAGAGGAAGAGAGCGAGAGAGTGTGAGGGAGGGAGAGAGAGAGAGAAAGAGAGAGAGTATTGCGTTATTTTTTTCCGATATTGAATCGATTCTGACTGCAAGTATCGATTAAAAAAAAGAATGTGTTACTGCACCAAAACTCTGGTATTTCTCCTTCTCTAGCTTGTTATCCATCTTCTTTTTAAGCCAACATGTTTACAGCTCTTTTACAAGACTGATCCAAACGAATTCACTCATGGTTCTCTCTTGTCCCTCTGCAGCAGACATGGTGAGCAATATGTTTGGAACGTCGAATCGCAATAAAATCAAAGTGTCAAATCGCAATACATAGAGAATAGTGAGAATCGCAATACATATCGTATCGGGAGCTAAGTATCATGATAATATTGTATTTCAAGCCACAGTTGTTACACTACAAAGGTAAACTCATCAGCTCTATCACTTCTGATCAGATAAACAAGAGCATAATCAGAGTAACATACTGTACAACAAGTGAACATGGGCAGTTTATGTTAATAAACATGTTTAATTGTCACATACAACAGATAGGTGCAGTGAAATATAGCGCCCCTAGAGCAAATTAGGGTTAAGTTACTCGCTCAAGGAAACATCAACAGACTTTTTGACCTTGTTGGCTTGAGTATTCGATACAGCGTCATTTTGGTTACTGGCACAACACTAACCGCTAGGCTACCTGCTGCGCTTTATGTGGTCATCAAATCAAATGTTATTTGGCACATGCACCGTGAAATGCTTTCTTAAAAGCCCTTAACCAATAATGCAGTTAAGAAAAATAAGAGTTAAAAAAATATTTACGAAACAAACGAAAGTTTTTTTTAAATTACAAAGCTATATTTACAGGGGTACCGAGACAATGTGCGGGGGGGTACAGGTTAATTGAGGTTATTGATGTAATATGTACATGTAGGTTGGGGTAAAGTGACTATACCTAGATAATAAAACAGCGAGTAGAAGCAGTGTAAAAAAAAAGGGGGTCAATGTAAATAGTCCAGGTAGCCATTTGATTAGATGTTCAGCAGTCTTATGGCTTGGGGGTAGAAGCTGTTAAGGAGCCTTTTGGACCTAGTCAAGGTGTTCTGGTACTGCGTGCCATGCTGTAGCAGAGCGAACAGTCTATGATTAGGGAGCTAGAGTCTTTGGCAATTTTTAGGGCATTCCTATGACACCACCTGGTATAGAAGTCCTGAATGGCAGGAAGTTTGGCCCCAGTGATGTACTGGGCTGAACGCACTACCCACTTAGCTTAGTGATGAGCGTTGAGGGCACTATGGTGTTGAACGCTGAGCTGTAGTCAATAAACAGCATTCTAACGTAGGTGTACCTTTTGTCCAGGTGGGAAAGGGTAGTGTGGAGTGCAATAGAGATTGCGTCGTCTGTGGATCTTTTGGGGCGGTATGCGAATTGGAGTGGGGTCTAGGGTTTCTAGGATGATGGTGTTGATCTGAGCCATAACTAGCCTTTCAAAGCACATGGCTAAAGATGTGAGTGCTACGGGTTGTAGTCATTTAGGCAGGTTACCTTGGTGTTCTCTGGCACAGGGACTATGGTGATCTGCTTGAAACAGGTAGGTACTACAGACTCGGTCAGGGAAAGGTTGAAAATGTCAGTGAAGACACTTGCCAGTTGGTCAGCACATGCTCTTGAGTATACAGTATGTCCTGGTAATCCGACTGTTGACCTGTTTAAAGGTCTTACTCACATTGGCTATGGAGAGTGCTTCAGTGTTGCTTGCCTCGAAGCGCACATAGAAGTAATTTAGCTTGTCTGGTAGGCTTGTATCACTGGGCAGCTTGCGGCTGGGCCTCCCTTTGTAGTCTGTAATAGTCTGCAAGCCCTGCCACATCTGACGAGCGTCAGAGCCGGTGTAGTAGGACTCAATCTTAGTCCTGTATTGATACTTTCCTTGTTTGATGGTTCATGGTAGGGCAAGTAGGGAATTCTTATAAGCGTCCTGGTTAGTGTCCCGCTCTTTGAAAGCGGCACTTCTACCCTTCAGCTCAGTGTGGATGTTGCCTGTAATCCATGGCTTCTGGTTGAGGTATGTACGTACGGTCTCTGTGGGGATGACGTCATCGATGCACTTATTGATGAAGCCGGTGACTGATGTGGTGTACTCATCAATGCAATCAGATGAATCCCGGAACATATTCCAGTATGTGCTTGCAAAATAGTCCTGTAGCTTAGCATCTGCGTCATCTGACCACTTCCATATTGAGCGAGTCACTGGTACTTCCTGCTTTCGTTTCTGCTTGTAAACAGGAATCAGGAGGATATAATTGTTGTCAGATTTGCCAAATGGAGGGTGAGAGAGAGCTTTGCACGAGTCTCTGTGTGTGGAGTAAACGCGGCCTAAAATGGATTTCAGTTTTCCTGCATTAAAGTCCCCGTCCACTAAGAGCGTCACCTCTGGGTGAGTATTTTCTTGTTTGCTTATGGCTTTATGCAGCCCGTGGTAGTTTGCAAGCCCTGCCACATCAGACGAGCGTCAGAGCCGGTGTAGTAGGATCCAATCTTAGTCCTGTATTGACGCTTTGCTTGATTGATGGTTCGAGGGCACAGCGGGATTTCTTATAAGTGTCCAGGTTACAGTCCCGCTCCTTGAAAGCAGCAGCTCTACCCTTCAGCTCAGTGTGGATGTTGCCTGTAATCCATGGCTTCTGGTTGGGGTATGTGCTCACGGTCTTGGGCCTGTTCTGGTATGAGAAGTAAATCCTTTGCGTCCAACTGTTTGTTAGATTACATTACACTGTGGTTAATTATAGCATCACGTACCCACTATAGCAGCACTTACCTACTATATGGCCTGCAGGAGATTTGGTGGTGGGCTGGTAGATTGGATATCCTGGTTACAAAGAAAAACGTATGATCAATTTCAACACCATGAATATCTTCGGTGTCATGAGTGCATTGCTCTACTCCAGTAATGTTGCAATCTACACTACATGACCAAAAGTATGTGGACACCTGTTTGTCGAACATCTCATTCCAAAATCATGGGCATTAATATGTAGTTGGTCCCCCCTTTGCTGCTATAATGGCCTCTTCTAGGAAGGCTTTGAAATAGATGTTGGAACATTGCTGCGGGGACTTGCTTCCATTCAGCCACAAGAGTATTCGTGAGGTCGGGCACTGATGTTGGGCGATTAGGCCTTGCTTGCAGTCGGCATTCCAATTCATCCCTAAATGTCTTCGATGAGGTTAAGGTCAGGGCTCTGTGCAGGCCAGTCAAGTTCTTCCACACCGATCTCGACAAACCATTTCTGTATGGATCTAGCTTTGTGCACGGAGGCATTGTAACGCTAAAAGAGGAAAGGGCCTTCCCCAAACTGTTACCACAAAGTTGGAAGCACAGAATCATCTAGAATGTCATTGCATGCAGTAGTGTTAAAACTTCCCTTCACTGGAACTAAGGGGCCTAAACCAAACCATGAAAAACAGCCTATGAGCATTATTCCTCCTCCACCAAACTTTACAATTGGCCCTATGCCTAGTGGCAGGTAGCGTTCTCCTGGTATCCGTCAAACCCATATTTGTCATTTGTCTGCAAGATGGTGAAGCGTGATTAATCACTCCAGAGAACGCGTTTCCACTGAGTCCAATGGCGGAGCTTTACACCACTCCAGCCGACGCTTGGCACTGTGCATTGTGATCTTAGGCTTGTGTGTGGCTGCTCGGCCATGGAAACCCATTTCATGAAGCTCCGGACTAACAGTTATTTTGCTGACCTTGCTTCCAGAGGAAGTTTGGAACTAGGTAGTGAGTGTTGCAACTGAGGACAGACGCGCTTCAGCACTCGGCAGTCCTGTTCTGTGAGCTTGTGTGGCCTACCACTTCGCAGCTGAGCCGTTGTTGATCTTAGACGTTTCCAAAAGAACAGCACTTACAGTTGACCAGGGCAGCTCTAGCAGGGCAGAAACTTGACGAATTGACTTGTTGGAAATGTGGAATCCTATGACGGTGCCACGTTGAAAGTCACTGAGCTCGTCAGTAAGGCCATTCTACTGTCAATGTTTGTCTATGGAGATCGCATGGCTGTGTGCTCGACTGTATACACCTCTCAGCAACGGGCGTGGCTGAAAAAGCCGAATCCACTCATTTGAAGGGGTGTCCACATACTTTTTTATATATAGTGTATGTGGTACTAAGAACAAGGTAAGAGCTAGTAAGAAATACATTTAATTGAAAACCCCATGTAAATGCTAAACGATGCAACATGATTTGAATCAGAGTGATTCTTCCCTAAAGCTCTCTTCATGAGCTTTAATTCAAAGACCAAAAAGAAAACCTCCTGGCAAATAGAGATGGCATCAATGGATAGCAGCCCACCTCAAACAAATAACCTTCATTACTTCCAGGGAGTTTAATAAGAGGTATGAACTGGCCTGGCGCACACCCAAAAGTTGGTAGAGGTCTACATGTTTAGACTGCTCTTGGAGCGCTCCAAGAGATTTAAAAAAAAAAAAAAAAAAAAAAACTGTTTTTAATAATCACATCCAGTAATAAATCTCTGTCTTGTATTAATAAAATGCCAACCCTAATTATTTATTCCACATTAAATCTTCTGTTTATATGACAACGTAAAGCTAACCAACCACCTGGGTACGATTAATCACTCATTACATTTTCTGGATTAAACCTCCGGCATAAAACGTTGCCATGATAGGTTTAGTTAATGATTGGTGTCTTCCATCATTAAACCAACGGGACAATCAAGATAATATACAGACCCTTCCGTTTTTACTGTGGTTGGCATGATTCAAGTATTATATGGGGTTGAGTAGGGTGGATGTGGAATGAGGCCAGGAGTCAGGAAGACATTTCACTTTCTATGGGATTGGATTGTTCCCGAGAACACCAGTTAAACAGATTCCAGATTTAGAATCTCAGTAAACAGTGAGGAATAAGGACTGGCGCCTATGACGAAGAGGGCCCCTTGGAGATGAACATGGCATCATTCAAATAGCAACTGTACAACATCTCTTACTCAATATGTGTCCCAATATGAAGTACTCCTATCATGGATCCTTTCAGAAAATAGACATTTTGTGAGAGTTTGGCAGGCATACTGTAATGCTGATCTATTCTTCTAAACATATTGTGCGTGACACATGATGATTGCTGTGGCAAGTCAGTGTGGAGAGACGCCCTAAAATAAGGGCTTGTCAGTCATTGCTCTTGGTCTGACACCAGAAGAAGCACAAGGAATGCTCTAAATACAGACTGTTGACACATGACCTTGTGCATCATCACGAACTGCCACAATATCTAAAGGTATATGGTCAGAATATGTGACAACAACTCAACCTAAAGACAGACAAGGTGTGGTATGTGTCTGTGTTGACATGCTATGACAGAATGAGGTGAGCGTGGTAAAGGATTGATATTTCAATTTCTCTGCAGGTACGTTGTAGCAGTATTGCAGCTCCACGGAAAACATTTCCTGCATACTTCTGGGCACGTTGGAGGAGCAATCTTGGCTAGTCTCTCTAAGTGTCTGTAACTCTTTTTGACAAGCACACAAAGGAAAACGACCCAAAACATTAAATAATTCAACATAAATTTGATCATGTTGCAATGAACAGCATATGTAGGAATGAGGTCAATTTGCATTCTTCAGATCCCAACTCTTCAATACACTCGTGGGTCTTACTATAGTCATGCTTCCCCTGAGGTAAAATGCAGGACTGGGTCCAAATGTACACCGAGCAAGGGCCTGGCACTCTATCGGTTCTTACTTGTTATTCATTCATTCGTTTGTTCATTTCTCTGGGTACAACAGATTTCCTATGCCAAATAATCGATTTATACAAGTAATATGGAGATCATCTCAGAAATGAGGAAAGGTTACATACTGATGCACTGTGGGTAGCCGAAGTAGCTGTCTGCACAGCGTTCACAGTTGTTTCCGGTGAATTCTGGCCGGCAGTGGCAACGTCCTGTCCCCATCTCACAACCAGCAGTAGTCCTGGCATCACACCTGCAGGCTGTACACGCACACACGCACACAAACAGAAATGTGCCCACACACATACGCAAACACACCAAAATACTGCTCTTGAGACATACAACAACAATCAAAGAAAATGATGATGGAACTAACCAGCTTTTACTGTCTGTGTTTTCCCAAGTCAACACCTTCCGCTGTTAAGCTTACTTCATTTAATTTGTAGCTTCTTTGGTCTCTCCAAAGCCCTGAGGGCAACCATTTTCATTTAATCCACACTCAAAGCACAAACACAACCGGCAGCTATTTACAGTGCGTTATTGTACAATCCAGGTGTGCAAAACTCTTAAGAGATTTACCCAGAAAGACCAAATGTGATTCTGACATGTATTGACTCAAGGGGTGTGAATACTTATGTAAATTAGATATTTCTACATGACATTTTCAGTAAATTTGCACTAATTTCCAAAAACATGTTTTCACTTTGTCATTATGGGTTATTGTGTGTAGATGGTTGAACTTTAAAAAAAAATATTTAATCCCTTTTGAATTCAGACTGTAACACAACAAAATGTGGAATAAGTCAAGGGGTGTGAATACTTTCTGAAGGCACTGTATGTGGCGAGGAGGACCAACGACGTACCACGCTAGCAATGTAAACAAGTGTGGCACCGAATTTAGCAACACTACAAGTGGCTAGAGCTAGTGGTTGGTGCCACTCTGTATACAAACGACACCGAAGTCTCTGGGGTCAAGTCTCTTTTCCATTTTGGTCTCACGTATTATCCCTAGGTCAGAAAGCAAGCTACAGCAGCTCTTTACTAAACATTAGTACCCCAACTATTTGATATACTGCACGACAAAACGCTGCACATGTAGGCCTACAATTCTGCCAGTAACCATACTGTTTGGTAACATATAACTAAAGATGATATTTTCACATCATAAAAAATATATTGTCATCATTAGAAGGCACTTTAGGAACAAAGCTAGACACTAAGGCCACGGGAGAAAGGAGAAACTGAGAAAGACAGTTTGAAGAAGAGAAGAAAGGGACTAGCTCACGTATGCATCCAGTGTGAGACTCTGGAGGTGATCCATGGGGTCTGTAGAATCCATCCGCACAAAGATCACAGTTCGCTCCCGCTGTGTTGTGCTAGTGAGAGGGGAACACACAGAGAAGTCAGACAAACACCCCACAACAATGGAGTGACTGGGTCAGAGGGACACTATGTTTTGGTTGCCTAGTGGCAACTAAGGTTCCTCTCAGGCAAGAAGACAAACTGCAAAACGGGTGTTTTCTAAAAACCTATAGATAAATGTTTTTTGTTTTATCAAACACACCTTCCTGTTGCTAATCCATCTGCTTGGGGTACCACCAGTACCTTATCCTCTTTCACACTGAGCATGCCGTTTAGAAAGATGGCTTTTTCAACATGCTTCCTAAAAGGGTATTTTAGTCCAAAAGGATAACAGTGCATCTCATAATTGGTGTTGAGGAAAAGTACTTTGCCTTGGGAGATTTAGTCAAAATGAACTGGCTGACATCTTGTTTGATTTGGAACACATGCCAACCCCTGCACGGAGAGGGATATCTCTGCATGCCAATTGCACAAGGAGTTTAATACAGAGAATATCCACCATTTGTACATTGACTTGGACCTGAAGTGAAATTTCCATTACTGACCTCCATGTCTGCTCCTAGATCTGGGTCATGTTTATTAGGGCACACCGTAGCAAAACGTCTTGCGATGGCAAACGAAAACAAGTGTTTCTTATTGGACAAGTTCAGGTAGTACCTCCTAGTTTCACTCCATTCGCTTCTGTTTTGTGCCTACTGAACACTACCCTTATTCTAGTGTAGACATGCTCCCACATACATGCTATACATACCATACATAATGTCAAATTACAATGATTCATGTCACACATAAAATCCGAAATGTAGATGATGAACAGTCTTGGTGCTTGTCTCACACACACACACACACACACACACACACACACACACACAGTTCGGACTTGTAACGGGCTTCATACCTGGCAGTTGATGCACACTCCTCCGCCGTCGTACCTGCCGAATGTGTCTAAACTTGCTCTCCTCTGCTCCACCTCTGGGTCGTAATAACACTCAGTGGCATGTGAATGGCACTGGCAGGCTGTGGGAGAAATCCCCGAAACAGTCAGCGAGTAAACACACACATGAAGCAGAGGCGCGTGCGCACACACACACACACACACAAACACGAAACAGAGACAGGTAAGAGCAAGTTCTGTATTTTATATCTTACAGTGTATCTACTTACTATCCCTTCCCAAAGGAGAGTGATGTGACTATAAAGTCACTGGAAAGGCTCTCAGTATTCAGTCAACCCTAACAGGACAGTACATCCTCTACTTCCTCCTCCTCAATCTGCCTTGTTAATGTTTCTGAATGGTCAGGGTGCATGTTCTAAAACGTGACTGCACTGATTGGATTACAGACTTCTCCACTCTTTCCATCTCTCTCTCTCTTGTTCTGCGGTTGTAGAGTTGCAGGGTCCAGTTTCACCATCTCCGACTCTGGGCTCGGGAGGGAGGGAGAATCTTGTCAACAGGCCAGGGCAATTAGGAACCAGCTGGCATTGGGACTGACTGAGTGGCTGTGTAGAGGACAGCAGTATTGGCGCTGGGCTAGCTACAGTAGACTGCATGCAGTGCAGTACATCACACACATACCACATGAGTAATTCTCTTAACAGTTTGCTTCGGCGTCTTCCTAGTTCCAACACCATATCAGGGCATTAAGCACTGAAGCTAATGTGGTAGAGGAGGTGGTGGGAGAACCGTAATGAAGACATTCTGGGGCTGTACTTTCTCGCGCAGTGTCATTGAATGACAAAGGAGAAAGCAGAGAACAGTTACACCCTTTTCCAGGGTCGCAACTTTCATGTCCCCCCCACATTCTGAAATTGCATTTCTGTCCCCCCCCCCCCAGTTTTATCATTGGATTGTGATACAAAACGAGGCAACGTGGTGCATTAGGACCATGCGGACGTCTCCCGAGCGGTCAGGTAGGCTGTTTGGAGAGTTTATCCGACTAGATAAAAAAAATATATAAAAAAATTATGTCCCCGCCACTTCAAAAAACAAAGTTGCCCCCCCCCCTGCCCTTTTCACACTCTCATGCCAACCCCCGACCATGCTGTGCTTGGTTTGGAACACGTTGGCACAAAGCAAAGAGAGGAAGGCGAGGGTGGCCAAGAGAGGAGGGTGGAGTGTGGTACTCACGTTGGCACTCGTTGGGACTGTCTGTCGAAGCAGCACGCCATGGCTTCTGGTTGAACCCTGGACAGCAGCGGTCACATGACTCACCACAGGTGTTGTGTTTGCACTCGCACTGCAGCCTAAAGACAGGAGGAGTAAAGAGACTGGGTTTCCTGCATCATTTTTTCATGTTTACGACTTTCAATTGAAGAAAGCAATCAATCAATAAGAAGAGAAATCAATAAGAAGCATCGTGTGACTGCTCACTCAAGACTCAAAAACATATCTAGATCCATTTCAGATGGACCTTGATGCAAGGTGTAAAACAGTAAAGTCCCTTCCAAAGTGAATGAAGCCACTATGGTTGGATCAATCATTCACTGTCAAACTGTAGTATGATGTCATCGACCCTTATTGTTTTTCATTGCCCATAGAATACATCAACTCTATAAGGACATCATCTTGGCCGCTTGTCAATGGTTTACATCACAATCACAATCACTACTAATCAGGATAACTAAAATAAACATGGTGCCTTTCACAATGGCAATGCCAGGAAACAAACAGATGAAGTCATTTCCTTTCTATCAAATCCAGAGCTATCTTTTCAACCTCAGACACAGACGCTATCACTGTGCTCTTAAGTTAAAACAACACTTTTTTCAGTTAACCTCATCCCCCATATGCTTTACAACCCGGTAACCACAGCACATCCATTCACCACTGTAAATGATGAATAAACTAAAGTCATAATTTGTCATACTGAACTACTCAATGAATCCTCTGTTTTTGTTTTGGGGAACTTTTACACACATAATTAAAGCCCATGTCCAATAGGCTACAGTATGAATGAATGAAAGATAACGGATTCAACTGTAAGTATAAACAACAACAGACAAGAATATGTTTCTGGAGAATGAAACAGTAAACAAAGAAGCAGGTAAAAACAAGTATGAAAGCATTAAAGCAGGTAAAAACAAGTATGAGGCATTAAAGCAGGTAAAAACAAGTATGAAAGCATTAAAGCAGTTAAAACAAGTATGAAAGCATTAAAGCAGGTAAAAACAAGTATGAGGCATTAAAGCAGTTAAAACAAGTATGAAAGCATTAAAGCAGGTAAAAACAAGTATGAGGCATTAAAGCAGGTAAAAACAAGTATGAGAGCATTAAAGCAGGTAAAAACAAGTATGAAAGCATTAAAGCAGGTAAAAACAAGTATGAGGCATTAAAGCAGTTAAAACAAGCATGAAAGCATTAAAGCAGGTAAAAACAAGTATGAAAGCAGTAAACTACTCACCGATTGGGTTTGCCTTGGTTACGCCCCCCACACACCTCGGCGTGGCCGTGACAAACGCAACGTCCCCCGACACTGATGTCTTTGATGCTGTAGTAATACTGGCAACAACGCAGAGGGAACAACACCGTCAGAACACTGTAGCAAGACCAACAACCATCTGCTCTATCCGAAACACCTCATATCAACCTCACCTAAACAAACCCAGACATTGTCTGCCAATGCAGCCGAGGTGAGTTACATTGGGTTCTTTGGTTTGAGTCAGAGCCTAGGCCACAGACACTCACTAGCATAATTGAAGCTGGAGTTACACAGGTGTGCCTATCTTATACGGTATATCAACAGCAGGTAGCCTACAGTATATGGCGGCACGTAGTCTATCGGTTAAGAGCATTGGGCCAGTAACCAAAAGGTCGCTGGTTCGAATCCCTGAGCCGGCAAGGTGGAAGAATCTGCAAGGCAGATTGAGCAAGGCAGTTAACCCTTAACAAGAACGGTTCCCTGGGCGATGACGTGGATATTGATTAAAGCAGCGCCCTGCACGTCTCTGGTTCAGAGGGGTTGGGTTAAATGCGGAAGACACATTTCAGTTGAATGCATTCAGTTGTGCAACTGACTAGGTATCCCCTTCCCCACTGTTTCAGCCAGCTTCTACAGGACCCTAGAGTCTCTCTTCTGGGGCACTGCTCTGAGAGCATAAACATGTTCCTTTTGATTCATATACACCCTAACTGTACACACTTGCTCTAAAAACGTGTGCTCGTGCGCCTGTCTGTCTGCGCGTGTGTGTGTCGTCCCACACTGGGCTGTGTTACTGGAAGCGTGTTCCTGCAGCACCAGGGAGCTGTCTGGACCAGTCTTCACATTCTCTCTCTGTGTGTGGAGGGAATTACCCTGGTGAAGACTGGACAGACACCTCTGGCAGGGAGCCCCGACCAGGAGGAAGGAATGTGCAGCGAGAGAGAAATCAGGTCAGTGTGTTTGTGTCAGCAGAAAGGTGCTGAGAGGGGCTACATCTTGTCACATTTGGCAATGAGGCAGAAGGTAGGCTAAACAGAACAGGTTGGTGTGAGACCATGTCATTATGGGTTTGTGCTCTGTTGATGACGCATTCCTGGTTGCCCCTGAGGGGGGGGTGGTAAAGTTGAAGTAAATTGAATTGAACTGACCTGAACTGTAATGAAATTAACTGAATTGGGTGCCTTTTGTGTGACTCACCCTGCGTGTGACAGTGGGGTCCCTCTGGGCCTTGGTAATTAGGTGCCCCAACAGAGTGCTGGTCCTGAGGAAGTGCAGGCGGATGTTGGTGGCCTTGGTGAAATCTCTCAGCACTGGAGAATAGGTGAAGTTCTTAGAGCCCGGGCGACCGTTGACCAGGGACACCACAATCTGGACAACAACAACATTACTCAGACACAAATGTCACCATCACTCTGTAGAAGTAGTAGTCTTTTGACACATTTTACAGGATTCAACATAGTGACAACCTTATGTTCCCAGTGAGTTTCTCACCTCTCCGTTCTCCAATGGAACGATCTTAGAGTACTCTGTGGTGCAGATCTGGTCATCATCTCGGACTACGCGTCCATTTGGTTCTTTGCCAAACCTCTCAATGCACTCCCTTTTAGAATCTGAAAAGAACAAACAGAATGACATGTCAACCACTTTATAAGGGGCCAACCGTAAAGCTATGTTTCTAAAAGACTTCATTAAAATTCTTCTGATTATTTCCATTACTGTAGCCCCCTCGCCCTTTGTAGCGCTCTGTTGTAGCAGTACATAACAATGCTTCATCAATGTCTTGGTGTCCTCTTTTACCCTGTTCACATGTCTCACTAAATCACAATTTGAACCTGTGCCCTATCGACGCATGTGGCTACAGAGGCGTCTCCCAACCTTGCTGTCATGGTAAGTACAGTAACCTCTTTTCAAAATCAGATTTGGCAAAACAATTGTTTAAGCATCCTTTACAAGCTTCTACTGACTGCTGATTTCCACATGTGGATACTAGGTTATCTGACCTATTCCCACCCTGTCCACTGATAAGACAATCTGATCTCCTTTATCGACAAGACAGCAACAACTTTGTGTGGAAACTGCATGATAACCTCAAGCATAATATATACACACCACTGTTCAAAAGTTTGGGGTCACTTTTCCATGAAAACATACATGAGATGAGTTGCAAAATGAATAGGACATATAGTCAAGACGTGAACAAGGTTCTAAATAATGAAATAATAATTGTGTCCTCTAAACTTCGCTTTCGTCCAAAAAAATCCTCCCTTTGCAGAAATTACAGCCTTGCAGACCTTTGGCATTCTAGTTGTCAATTTGTTGAGGTAATCTGAAGAGATTTCACCCCATGCTTCCTGAAGCACCTCCCACAAGTTGGATTGGATTGATGGGCACTTCTTATGTACCATACGGTCAAGCTGTTCCCACAACAGCTCAATAGAGTTGGGATCTGGTGACTGTGCTGGCCACTCTATTATAGACAAAATACCTGCTGACTGCTTCTTCCCTAAATAGTTCTTGCATAGTTTGGAGGTGTACTTTGGGTTATTGTCCTGGTGTTTCGGAGGAAATTGGCTCCAATTAAGTGCCGTCCACAGGGTATGGCATGGCGTTGCAAAATGGAGTGATAGCCTTCCTTCTTCAAGATTCCTTTTACCTTGTTCAAATCTCCCACTTTACCACCACCAAAGCACCCCCAGACCATCCCATTGCCTCCACCATGCTTGACAGATGGCGTCAAGCACTCCTCCAGCATCTTTTCATTTTTTCTGCGTCTAACTAATGTTCTTCTTTGTGATCCGAACCCCTCAAACTTAGAATCGTCTGTCCATAACACTTTTTTCCAATCTTCCTCTGTCCAGTGTCTGTGTTCTTTTGCCCATCTTAATCTTTTCTTTTTACTGGCCAGTTTGGGATATGGATTTTTTTTTGCAACTCTGTCTAGAAGCCCAGCATCCGGAGTCGCCTCTTCACTGTTGACGTTGAGACTGGTGTTTTGCGGGTACTATTAAATGAAGCTGCCAGTTGAGGACTTGTGAGGCATCTGTTTCTCAAACATGACACTCTAATGTACTTGTCCTCTTGCTCAGTTGTGCACCGGGGCCTCCCACTCCTCTTTCTATTCTGGTTAGGGCTAGTTTTCGCTGTTCTGTGAAGGGAGTAGTACACAGCGCTGTACGAGATCATCAGTTTCTTGCCAATTTCTCACAAGGAATAGCCCTCATTTATCAGAACAAGAATAGACTGACGAGTTTCAGAAGAAAGTACTTTGTTTCTGGCCATTTTGAGCCTGTAATCGAACCCACAAATGCTGATGCTCCAGATACTCAACTAGTCTTAAGGCCAGTTTTATTGCCTCTTAAATCAGGACAACAGTTTTCAGCTGTGCTAACATAGTTGCAAAAGGGTGTTCTAATGATGAATTAGCTAATCCAAGTTTAGACTTTTAAAAGGCTAACACAACGTGCCATTGGAACATAGGAGTGATGGTTGGTGATAATGGGCCTCTGTATGCATATGTAGATATTCCATTTAAAAAATCTGCCGTTTCCAGCTACAATAGTCATTTACTACATTAACAATGTCTACACTGTATTTCTGATGATTTTTATGTTATTTAAATGGACAACAAAGTGTGCTTTTCTAAGTGACCCCAAACTTTTGAATGGTAGTGTATAATACATGCAATCCGGTTTATCCCTCTTTGACATTGAGCAGTATTACAAAACACTGACTGAGTTATACCCGGAAAAGTAAAAAATATTGGTGCCATTTGTTTGAAAATGAATATACTGAATACCAAGAATCAAAGACCATAAAATATTGAGAGCCAGGAATGTATACATTTTCCAGAGACACATTAAGAGAGAGAGTTCAAGAGATCGAGAGACCGAGAGATTTAGGAGAAGACAAAGAAAAGCCTCAACTGAAATTCAAAGGGAGATCTAAGGCACAGCTGTTTCTGCTGGAAAGGTGCCTCACAGGGACTGAGCATGTCTTCACTGTAAGAGCAGGCTGGTCTATGGGGAGGTACAGTATATTGGAGAGGGCAGGCCAACTGACTGGATCATAAGTTACTCATAAACCAAGCTCTTTGCACTTATGGTAAGTATTAGGATTACAGTACTGGAGAACAGCACATGTCATTAGACTTCACAAATCCTTTTCACTTCGAAGGTATTTTATCACAATCTATAATGTTTGTCAATTCCCTCTAGGCTGCATTAAGCAGCAACACAATCTCGACATGTACCGGACGACAGGTTAACTCTTATATCAGAACAGTTTTAAACTGTTTCAACAGTTTTCAAGTCCTGCAAAAGCTGACTACCAGACCCAACCAAGAGCCTTGAGAAGCACCAGCACAACAGACGTGTGAATGGGAAAATAAAACAGTCATACTTACGAGCAAAGTACTGCCATGGAGCATATGTTTTCCCATGGTCCAGGGAGCGCTCCAGGACCCATAGGTCAGGTCGAGGGGCGTTGGCAAACTTGATGAGGATGTAGGCCACATGGAAGAGCTGAAAACAATATTAGCACAAAGAGCAGATCAGTGTGAAACAGAGGGCTACAAACAACCATATTGTTAATGGATTCTGGCATTAGATGTGGTTGGTACAAAACGCTGTGGTTTCCTGGGCCTTGGTCCACTAACCACAGCTCAGACCTGGCAGAAGGCTGAGCCTCAGCCACAGACAATACTCCATTTCCTTTTACGTGAAGGCCAGAGCACAATCACGTCAACAACAATAATCTACTCTACTGTACCTCCGGCAAAAATAAAAGATGCAAAATGCAACAATGGATATTGGCCGGAATTGGAACGTGCTGTCGTACACATCAATCCAGAGCATCCCAAACATGCTCAATGGGTGACATCTGGTGAGTATGCGGGCTGGGAAATGTTCAGCATCCAGGAATTGTGTACAGATCCTTGCGACATGGGACTGTGCATTATCATAATGAAACATGAGGTGACGGCTGCGGATGAATGACACGACAACAGGCCTCAGGAACTCATCACGGTATCTTTGTGTATTCAAATTTCCATTGACAAAATGCAATTGTGTTCATTGTCCGTAGCTTATGCCTGCCCATACCATAACCCCACTGCCACCATGGGGCACTCTGTTTACAACATTAACATCAGCAAACTGCTCACCCACACAACGCTGTCTGCCATCTGCCCAGTACAGTTCAAACCGGGATTAATCCGTGAAGAACACATTTCTCTAGCCAGTGGCGATGAAAGGTGAGCATTTTCTCACTGAAGTTGGTTACGACGCCAAACTGCAGATGGGGATGACGAGCATGCAGATTGGCTTCCCTGAGACGGTTTATGACTGGTTATTTTGTGCAGAAATTCTTTGTGGAAACCCACAGTTTCTTCAGCTGTCCGGGGTGGCTGGTCTCAGACAATCCCGTAGGTAAAGAATCCGGATGTGGAGGTCCCGTTGGAAATACTGCTAAATTCTCTAAAATGACGTTGGAGGCGGCTTATGGTAGAGAAATTAACATTAAATCCTCTGGCAACAGCTCTGGTGGACATTCCTGTAGTCAGCATGCCAATTGCACGCTCCCTCAAAACTTGAGACATCTGTGACATTGTGTTGTGTGACAAAACTGCACATTTTAGAGTGGCCTTTTATAGTCCCCAGCACAAGGAGCACCTGTGTAATGATCATGCTGTTTAATCAGATTATTTATATGCCACACCTGTCAGGTGGATGGATCATCTTGGCAAAGGCAAAATGCTCACTAACAGGGATGTAAACAAATTTGTGCACAACATTTGAGAGAAATAAGCTTTTTGTGCATATTGAACATTTCTGGGATATTTTATTTTAGCTCATGAAAAATGGGACCAACACTTTGCATGTTGCGTTGATATTTTTGTTCAGTGTAGTATGTATGGTACAGTAAAATACAACAGTCGGATATTACAAAGGCTCAACAAGACCTGTGTGGAGTGGATGAAACTGCTGCAGGTGCTTCTGAGATACCCACCCTCCCGGCCATCCGAAACGATATCTCTACCATCAGACAACACAGGCTACACAAGAGCACCTGATGATGAAGATGACTTATCCTTCCCCCAGTGTACACTACCCTATCTCTAAGGCCCTCACGGCTATGTTTCCACATTCAATGTTCCTATCTCATCATCATCATCATCATCATCAGGGCTCAAGAGCGGGTTGCTTCAGTTCGATTGAATAGAATTAAAAGCTGCTTTTTTCAACAGTCAAAGCGGTCTTTGTGGTGGTTGACATTGCCTTTTCCCAGTTTGGAATTAGAACTTACAACATCAGACCACACGGCACGTGACAATCGCAGTGTAAACAAACACACCTGACCACCCCCACCCCCACTTCTGTGATTTGTTAAATGTAATATCAAAATGTAGATTTCTGCCGAAATAGGCATACCCCGATGTAATTATTTATCATGAGAGGGCCATAAACATTACCTAGTAATGCTTACACTGTCAGAAAGATTAAAATATCACTTTTCTACACTAAGGTGTAGTCACATTTGAGGACACAAGCTGAAGTACACAGTACAAATTATATTCCAACGACAACACAAATACTATAGAGTTGTCGGGATTTTCCATGCACCAGCAGAACAGAGTCTGGTAAGACTAGGGGTGGGGGTGTGTGTCTATTTGTCAATAACAACTGGTGCGTGATGTCTAATATTAAAGAAGTCTCGAGGTATTGCTCGCCTGAGGTAGAGTACCTTAAGATAAGCTGAAGACCACACTATCTACCAAGAGAGTTCTCACCACAGACCGATGCTGGCACTAAGACTCCCCTCAACCAACTGAAAAAGGCCATAAGCAAACAAGAAAATGCTCATCCAGAAATGTTGCGCCTAGTGGCCTGGCACTTTAATGCAGGCAAACTTACCTAATTTCTACAAGCACGTAACAGGTGCAACCAGAGGGGGAAAAAAAATCTCTAGACCACCTTAACTCCACACAGAGATGCATACAAACTCTCCCCCACCCTCCATTTGCTAAATCTGACAATAATTATATCCTCATGATTCCTGCTTACAAGCAAAAACTAAAGCAGGAAGTATCAGTGACTCGCTCAATATGGAAGTGGTCAGATGACGCGGATGCTACACTAGAGGACTGTTTTGCTAGCACAGACTGGAATATGTACCGGGATTCATCTGATGGCATTGAGGAGTATAGCACCTCAGTCACCGGCTTCATCAATAAGTGCATCGACGTCGTCGTCCCCACAGTGACCGTACGTACATATCCCAACCAGAAGCCATGGATTACAGGCAACATCCGTATTGAGCTAAAGGCTAGAGCTACCGCTTTCAAGGAAGGGACACTAATCCGGACGCTTATACGAAATCCCGCTATGCCCTCAGACGAACCATAAAAACAAGCAAAGCGTCAATACAGGATTAAGATTGAATCATACTACACCGGCTCTGACGCTCGTCGGATGAGGCAGGGCTTGAAAACTATTACGGACTACAAAGGGAAACCCAGACGCGAGATGCCCAGTGATGCGAACCTATCAGACGAGCTAAATGCCGTTTATGCTTGCTTCGAGGCAAGCAACACTGATGCATGAGAGCACCAGCTGTTCTGGACGACAGTGTGATAACGCTCTCGGTAGCCAATGTGAGCAAGACCTCAACATTCACAAAGCCACGGGGCCAAATGGATTACCAGGATGTGTAAATTATTACCGCCCTGTAGCACTCATGTCGATAGCCATGAAGTGCTTTGAAAGGCTGGCCATGGCTCACATCAACAGCATTCTCCCAGATGCCCTAGACCCACTCCAATTCGCATACCGCCCCAACAGATCCACAGATGATGCAATCTCAATCACACTCCACACTGCCCTTTCCCACCTGGACAAAAGGAACACCTATGTGTGAATGCTGTTCATTGACTACAGCTCAGCGTTCAACACCATAGTGCCCATGAAGCTCATCACTAAGCTATGGATCCTGGGACTAAACACCTCCCTCTGCAACTGGATCCTGGACTTCCTGACGGACCGTCTCCAGGTGGTGAGGGTAGGCAACAACACGTCTGCCACTCTGATCCTCAACACTTGGGCCCCTCAGGGGTGTGTACTTAGTCCCCTCCTGTACTCCTTGTTCACCAACAACTGCGAGGCCAAACACGACTCCAACACCATCATTAATTTTGCTGACAACACAACAGTGGTAGGCCTGATCACCGACAACAATGAGACAGCCTATAGGGAGGAGGTCAGAGATCTGGCAGTGTGGTGCCAGGACAACAACCTCTCCCTCAATGTGAGCAAGACGAAGGAGCTGATCGTGGACTACAGGAAAAGCCGTCCGAACAGGCCCCCATTAACATCGATGGGGCTGTAGTGGAGCGGGTCGAGAGTTGCAAGTTCCTAGGTGTCCACATCACCAACAAACTATCATGGTCCAAACACACCAAGACAGTCGAAGAGGGCACAACAACACATTTTTCCCCTCAGGAAAAATGGGTCCCCAGATCCTCAAAAAGTTCTACAGCTGCACCATCAAGAGCTGGTTGCATCACCGCCTGGTATGGCAACTGCTCGGCATCTGACCGTTAGGCGCTACAGAGGTAGCGCCAAGCTTCCTGCGATCCAGGACCTATATAATAGGCAGTGTCAGAGGAAAGTCCCAAAAATTGTCAGAGACTCCAATCATCCAAATCATAGATTTCTTTCTCTGCTACCTCATGGCAACCGGTACCAGAGAGCCAAGTCTAGGACCAAAAGGCTCCTTAACAGCTTCTATCCCCAAGCCTTAAGACTGCTGAACAATTAATCAAATGGCCACCGGACTATTTACATTGACACCCCCCCCCTCCATTAGTTTTGTATACTGCTGCTACTCGCTGTTTATTATCTATGCATCGTAACTTCACCCCTACCTACATGTACAAATTACCTCGACTAACCTGTACCTCCCCGCACATTGATTCGGTCTTATTTTTTACTGCTCCTCTTTAATTACTTGTTACTTTTATCCATATTTTTTTAAACTGCACTGTCGTTTAGGGGATCGTAAGTAAGCATTTCACTGTAAGGTGATACACTTGTTGTATTTGGTGCATGTGACATATTACATTTGATTTGATTTGATTTGATATGCCATATTGTAAGCGGAGCTGCGAGGTTCACAGCCAGGGAAGTTTGATCCTTTGTCTGGATAGGCCACAAAATGTGATGTGTCGCTCTCTATGCAAATGAGGTGTTATATTTCCCATACTGCATGTCAGATAATAGGTGAGGATGGCATGTGGAGCGGGACAACCAGAGCCGTCACGGAGTCCACAATAATTGATGTTGCGCCATTCACAGAGCACTCGGGTAAACACAAAAATGTTGGTCGGAACCAGTCCAGAACCGCTCAAAGACACCTACATAGGTGATTTAATTTTAAGGCTTTAAGATTAAATTATTTCCAAAAGATTTTATTATTGGCAGAGATCCTAAACCATGAGTGAGAAATGGAAAGAGTATGCAAACATTAGCTTTACATACTGCATGAAAACTGTATCTTTAAATTAACAAAAAAAGGGTCCTGCTTTAAAACTGTCTGCCTTTTGTAGGTGTAGCCCATGTTATTTATGACAGTCCCTAACTCTTTACATTAATTGTATGGGTTGGGAGTTTGTTGGCCACCCTCAGAGTCTCAATATCTTTTACTGTCGCTCTCATCTCACAATTTTTTCCTACTTTGCTCATAATCTACAACTGCTACAATCGTCATCGTCGCCTCATCTCTATAGAGGGACATTTGACTGGTACATTGAGGTAGAAACTGGACTGATAATTACGTGCACTCACTGTTTTTTATTGGCTACCCAGTTTCTTATTTGTTTTGATTAGGGATGCATGATATATCGGTGAGCATATCGGAATCAGCTAATATTAGCTAAAAATGCCAACATCGGTATCGGCCAATGTCTAGTTTAACGTCGATGTGCAAAACCGATGTCAAAGCTGACGTGCATAACTATATAATGTAATGCTGACGTAATGACGCCACGTAAAATGTTGCGCTACACGTGCAACACAGCATTCCTAACCTAGCCCACAATGTCTGCTGTGGATCGAGCAGTCAACAAGTCAAGCAGTCATTTGAAAGAGTAACAACATTTCAGTGAGACAACTCAAAGGCGAAATCCATTAAAAGCCAAGATAATGGAATTCTTTGCCCTTGATAATCAACCGTTCTCTGTCATGGGTGATGTTGGCTTTCGCCGACTGGTCAAGCACCGGTGCACACTAGCATGTGTACTATTTTTCAGATGTTGCCCTACCAGAGTTACACAGTAATAGCGTCACTGCTATTATCTTCACGACATACATATTGTGGAATGCCGTTTGGGTCTTTGCATGTCAAAAAAGATACAGTAGCACTGTCAAATCTGTACAAAAAAGTTTGCAAACACCGGCCACGAACAATGTGTTTTCAATACCGGATTGGTAATAAAGCATAATTTGTTCAACCGCAACTTCTGGTGCAGCTAGCTTTAGCTTGGTACCTAGCTAGCACCAATACAACCAGCCTGAAAACAATGACCAGTAGAAACTACAGTCATTTTCATTAATCTTAGCAAAGATTTAGGAATCCTTGTGAGTAAGTATTAGCTAGGTTTCCACTTGTTGTTCGCCTATTGAAATTGAACTTCAGTTGATGAAAATAAACAGCTAGCCAGCTACTTAACCCTGTTGCCCAAAGCTAATGTTATAAGCAGCCAGCTAGCTTCATCTGGCTAGTGAGGCTCGACCAGACCAGGTTATGTGTTGTGAAACTAGCCACAATAAGGATTAGGCACAATAGTGGAATTTGCGGTTTGCCTTCAAAATAAAAGGTATGTCATTGACAGTGATGCAAATGAATACAAATAGTAGAATTATGCCATACCTTTATTTTGAAGGCTAATCCTTATTGTGGCTAGCTTCACATAGATAGTTCTTATTTGATTAATGGTGGTCGGACCTATCTTATATATTAGGGTTATTTTAGATGATGACACCTAGCTATATCACTAGGTAGCTAACAATAGCTACTGAAACAGATTGTTGTTTCCCTATGTTTTTGGGGAAGAACATTGTTTGCATCCATGAGCTTTTATGACAAGCACTGTAGGTGCACGAGACAACTTTACCAGCATCACAGCATACGTATCGATGAATCGTTATGACATATGAAATACGAGTTAGTGTAATCAATGTGTAATAACTACGTAAAAAAATTATGAACGCATCAAATTATTATGTGACATGCAGTCATATTCAGGTCCTGATTGGTCAACAAGCTTAATTAACACGTCAAATAGTGTTATTAACATGTCAAATAGTATATTTTCGACACGCAAAGACCCAAACGGCGTTCCATAGCAAAGACCCAAACGGCGTTCCATAGCAAAGAACCAAACGGTGTTCCATAGCAAAGAACCAAACGGTGTTCCATAGCAAAGAACCAAACGGTGTTCCATAGCAAAGAACCAAACAGTGTTCCATAGCAAAGAACCAAACGGTGTTCCATAGCAAAGAACCAAACGGTGTTCCATAGAAAAGACCCAAACGGTGTTCCATAGAAAAGACCCAAACGGTGTTCCATAGCAAAGACCCAAACGGTGTTCCATAGAAAAGACCCAAACGGTGTTCCATAGAAAAGACCCAAACGGTGTTCCGTAGCAAAGACCCAAACGGTGTTCCGTAGCAAAGAACCAAACGGTGTTCCGTAGCAAAGAACCAAACGGTGTTCCATAGCAAAGAACCAAACGGTGTTCCATAGCAAAGAACCAAACGGCGTTCCATAGCAAAGAACCAAACGGTGTTCCATAGAAAAGAACCAACCGGTGTTCCATAGAAAAGAACCAAACGGTGTTCCATAGCAAAGAACCAAACGATGTTCCATAGAAAAGAACCAAACGGTGTTCCATAGAAAAGAACCAAACGATGTTCCATAGAAATTCTGGTTGAGAATGAAACGACTGAACAAATGAACAATGAAACAGCACAGCAAGTAAGTGAAATAAATAGGTTTTGATTATGTTTTACTGATAATGGGGACATACGTAAATGCCAACAAAATAACTTTTTGGTCAGTGTGGTGTGTGTGTAACCTTTATTTAACTAGACAAGTCAGTTAATAAGAAATTCTTTTTTACAATGATGGCCTACCCCGGATGACTTTGGGCCAATAGTGGACCACCCTATGGGACTCGCAATCACGGCCGGATGTGATACAGCCTGGATTCGAACCAGGGACTGTAGTGACACCTCTTGCACTGAGATGCAGTGCCTTAGACCGCTGCGTCCATGTGTGTGTGTTAACTATTTAACTGTACTAGAACTCTTAAAGGCTGCTAAACATTTTAATATCGGTTATCGGTATAATTTTGGGGGGGCAAGAAAAATATTGAATATCGGTATAAGCCAAAAATGTAATATCAGTGCATCACTAGTTTTGATTACTGTAATGGACAAAATGGTGTTATTGTGAATGAATGGTCATTGCGGTTGTGATACTCGGTTGTTGTGCATTGATTGGAAAAAAAAAGTTGATATATTTCCACAAACTTTCAAACGTATATCACGGAGTCCTTGCTTGATATTGAATGTTTTTCCTTGCCTTATTCGATGACATTGCTTTAGATACCAGTCTCCTTTTCAAACCTAAATACACTGTATGCACATCTAACATAGTAACTCTAAAGTAGTTCTTACAGTGTGTTACAGAGTTGAAAAGGATAAAGGCAGGTCCACACTAGTCAAGGTTCCTATCGAGCCTTCAAAACCCCAGCAGGCTTTTGTGATTGGCATTCAAGTTCTCCGTCTCCCCTCCTCTCTCTTTGCATGAAGCAGAGCTACAGTATGCTAACAAAGATATCAAAGCCTAGCCAAATGCTTGGCCGAGGAGTCGGAGACTCGTCAACACACTAAAGCCATTACAGAAGAACGCTCCCAAGTGCTGGTTAGAAACTCTGCTTTCAACAAGTAGCCTACATAGATAAGTGCGCAAAGATTTGAGTACAAAAGCAAAAGGAATGCGTGGAATTCTTGAAGACAAAGATTTGTGAGAAAACTTACAGCTCATGTCTTAACCCTGTTGGCAAATGCCCTGTTCTGACCTCCATATATCGTGGATCTCAAAGCTAATCAGAGAACACTTCCACCCACTATGCTACAGGATGCATAGGGAACTAAAAAATGATAACCTGTACACACAAACAAAATGTAGGCTGGTCAGACCTAAAAACAGAAACAAGAAAACGTTTTGGCTGAGAGCAGAGAGGTTACTATCAATAGACCCTGTGAATGGGACTGGAACTGCTGAGAAGGAGCGGGGAAATGTTAGTTCACACGCTTTGGGATTGAATTAGGGGTGTTGCGCTGCAGGAGTGCAGTGGAGTGAGCCTCCCGCAACTTCTTAGAATGCAATGATGCTTGTTTAATAAAGTTTAGATCAAAGCTGAATCAATGTCTCGCAACATAATTGAATGATTGTTATTCTACATAACAAACCGAATATAATAGCATGGTATAACATTACTGTTAGACCAAAATTACGTAATTGAATCTTGTACATTTTAGAATGAATTAACACATTTTTTTCTCATGCGCCAAATCTCAAAAGTGCGCGCCAATAGGCAAAATATGTGGAAAATACAGTAGGTTAATTACATCATTCATGAGCTTGGAAGGATTATCATTCACGAATGACAGTGATGGTGTTTGAGGGCATTAAAAATGGAAACGTTTATTTGAGCCAATATGTTTAGGCATCGGCAGACATTGCATTTGGAGGATGCGTTTTGATGATGTCATAAGAAATAAAAAGAGCTCCGGCGCACAAAAAAAACCCATCCAGTAGTATGGCGCTATTTTCTTGGGGGGCCGGAGCTCTTTTTTTTAATGACATCATCAAGTATGTCCCGACAAGTAGCCAATTGAAAACATTTGAATAAAATGCATCCTCCAAATGCAACATCTGCCTATGCCTAAACACATTGGCTCAAATAAACGTTTACATTTTTAATACCCTAAAACAACAAAGGCCTACCTAGGTACCAGTAGGGAGTCAATATGCAGGCGTATGAGGTAATTGAAGTAGATAACTACATATAACCAGGCGGCAGGTAGCCTGGTGGTTAGAGCGTTGGGCCAGTAACCGAAAGGTTGCGCAATCGAATCCCCGAGCCGACAAGGTCAAAATCTGTCCTTCTGCCCCTGAACAAGGCAGTTAACCCACTGTTCATAGGCCGTCATTGAAAATAACTATTTGTTCTTAACAGACTTTCCTAGTTAAATAAATAAATAAATAACTAGGAATAAAGTGATCTACAGTAGCAGCAGTGTATGTGATGAGAAAAAATGTTTGTTCAAAAAGGGTCAGTTCAGATAGGACTAACTATTTAGCAGTCTAATACAGTAGCATGGGGATAGAAGCTGTTCAGGGCCCTGTTGGTTCCAGACTTGCCGTGTGGTAGCAGAGAGAACAGTCTATGACTTGGGTGGCTGGAGTCTTTGACATTATTTTTGTCAGGGACAGGTTCCTGAAAGCAATGGCATGCCCTGGCGTGGGGACATGGGGGTAGAGGAGGGAGAAATGTGACGGCATCGCAGGAATCTGAGACTGGCCCACATGCCAGTCGGCACGTCTCGGCCACCCCTCTCCTCCATCCTCCTCCCTCCCCCTCTATCCAACTGATTGAGATCAAATGGTTGGGCATGCAGATGCAGCTTGGAAGAAACAGCATTCACAATTGAAAGTGACAGTGGCCTATTTTCATATTAGGGTACCTTTTGTATATAGCCAAGTTATTGTTACTCATTATGTACCTATTATTAGTTTTATTGTTGTTACTTTTCTATTATTTCTATTTCTTTCTCTCTGCATTGTTGGGAAGGACCCGTAAGTATGCATTTCACCTGTTTTTACAAAGCATGTGACAAATACAATTTGATTTGAAATTTGATTTGACAAGTGACACACAACAGTGACAATCTCCTCGGCCAGAGGAATGCAGCTCACACAGAAAACAGACACCAAACCGATAAACAACGAGAGACATTTTGAAAAGACGCCACAAACTGATTCTCTAGTAACTGCCCATTAAACCTCGCCAAAGTCCCACAAATCCACAAAATGATCTAATCAGAAAGAAAAAGTGTTATCTCCTTTCCTCGACATTCTTAATTCCAGTCCAGGTATAAAACATTACACCATATAGAATAAAAGCCAACCAAATTCAACCCCTTCTGGCTATTGACATTAAAACCATGACTAAACCTCACAACCCAGCCCTTCAGAATGACTATGATGGTTGAATGGTTAAGGCTGCTAACTCCAGCACATACATGGTCTCCCTGCATGCGCAGGATTGAATCCCAGCCCAACCGGCATTCTTCAACACTGTTCAACACTATTTCCCCTCCGTCTCTCTCCCCTTCATTCATGCCTGACTCTACTAATAATTAATCAAATACAAAAGGAGAGAGTCTATAGAGAAAAAATTATGACTGAGAACATGTCTCTCTCCTGGCATTGAGAGAGAGAGACCTGGCACTGTTCTGTCTCAGAGGTGTGTTTTCATCCCTGCCAGTCTAAACATTCAGACTTGACTTATATCCAGCACCTTTTGTTTGGAACAGCCTGAAATATCTTGGTGACATGATAACAGTACCAGTCCAGTAATTCTGGTATGTGCTGTCAAATACATGAAGCAGAACTGAATAGACAAGCCCAGTGGGCACTAAAACGCAACGAGGATATACGTCTTACTCATCAGAACACTTGAATGGATACCCACCCTAAATCTACAGGCCTAGGCCACAGGAACAGATTGTTAGTCATATCTATGGTGGATGGTGGGTGTGGAGGGTCAAATGGGTCTGAGGTTGAGCTGTCACAGGTTTGGACCGAACACCTCACCCCTCCGGTTCATACTACCAGTCCAAATTCCTGCCAGTGACCCCCATAAACAAGCCATATACCCCGGGCGCAGTGTCCGGCTCTCTCCTGTAAACTCCAGTTATCACCCAAGAGAGCGGAGCAGGCCCGAGGCCTCAGCGACTCACACCATTACACAGTTCTCACCCTCACGCCCCAGCGTTCTTACCACATGCACAGCAGAGATTGACACCATGACCCACAGACACACACAAAGATAGACAGAGAGCTTGACACTATTATTGTCACACACACACACACACACACGCCTCTCCACACACCCTCCCCAGTAGTGTTGCTCTCTGACCGGCAAGTCATGCCCAGTGTGTGACAGCCCAGGCGTGATGAATGTGTTCAGTAAGCCGTGAACTGCCGCGTTGTTGTTGCCTCCATGTAGAATTTCTGCCCCGACTTCACATGCCTGTGCTTCAGGTAACGGAGCCTGGCAGTCAGGGTTTTACTCCCACTGAACAAATAGTCTACGCTGCTATGCCCTAATACACTATTAGAGCCTACGAGAACTAGGCTGATAACGGGACTTGATGACTTAATGCTATGCCTGGCTGCCACATGGATCTGTCCAGTCATAGTGTAATCTAACTATGTCTATCAAATTAGCTCAATGAACTAGATTGATATACTCTTTCATTCGTTTCATACTTAGTACACCTACAATGTCTGCTGCCAATAGGTCTTCTACTGGGCATCACAGTTCACACACCATTCTATTTTCAATTCATTTTATTCGACTAACAGAGTTTGAGTGTTATTCATATTGTCTATGGTCTGTGCTTGTTATTATTAACATGTGCTCGTTATTCTGAAAATGTAGGGCAGACAAGGTGTTCAGTTGCAGGTCAGAAACAAAGAATCTCCAAACCATAGGCAGGAAGGAGCCAGTCAGCCAGGCCGGCTCAGGTGGGCTACTGTAAAAAGCAGAAGCCTTAAAGATAGATATTAGGTATTAGGACAGAGGAATGCACCGAAGCAGAGCTAGGTGCCATCACCTTCTGTTGGAAGCAGAACAGGCCCTGCCTGCCTGCCAGACAAACAGAGACCGTTGCAGCACAATGAGGCTGTCCCCTTACAGTTTTAGACAGTAGCCAATAGCCTATTGTGGCTATTTGAGCATAATATAGGCCTACCAATAAAACCAATGGCGCAAATCCCAGAACATTTTCACTCTTTTGATTTCTATGATAAGCTTATATGTGGTGTTCAATGCAGGGCAACATTGCATGATACTTATAAAAACTTTTTAAAATTATGAAGGTTTGAAATTCATTAATGATTTGTTACGTGGTCTGTTCCACCATGGGCCAAATAGGTGACTGTAAATTGCATTGTATTGTATGATGCAAGAAACCACTTTATAAAATAAAAATGTATTATTATTACCATACAGCGAATTAGACAATGTAGACTACCCCTCTGACTAATGGCTTATACGCATTTTCAAGCCTGTCTCAAAAATCAACATTGCCTCTTTAATTAAGACAAAATATTTTTACCTGGCTGGCTTTTCAAAGACAGCTTGAAATGTTGCCTACACATTTTGTGCTGTTGTAGGAAGCCGTAACTCCCCATTGCTGACCTACAGTGTATATCTATAACTGGGCTAATAACTAACTAGCTAAGAATATCAACAAACGTGCACACACGCGGCTCTGATCTGAAAAGCGCATTCACTTGCGGGTGATTGAAAGACCGCTTATGGGCTACCCCAGCCAATAGAATTTGACTTTGTTGCGCTCTGGCTTTGCCTACAACAAACTCACTCAACCTTGAACATTTAGATTTGGCGTGTTGCATTGAAAAGAGGCTGATATAATGTTGATTCGATCACAGAAGAAACGGTGATCTATATAGAGCTAACGAATTGGGCGAAAATCAGTGACGTTCAATCTCTTGCGTCTCTTTATTTATTTAAATTGTATTTTATTTGAACCTTTATTTAACTAGGCAAGTCAGTTAAGAACACATTTGTAATTACAATGAAGGCCTACCAAAAAGGCAAAAAGCCTCCTGTGGACAAAGCACACATCACGACAAGAGAGACAACACTACATAAAAAGAGACCTAAGACAACAACAAGGTAGAAACACAACATGGTAGCAGCACAAAACATGGTACAAACATTATTGGGCACAGACAACAGCAAAAAGGTAGAGACAACAATACATCACGCAAAGCAGCCACAACTGTCAGTAAGAGTGTCCATGATTGAGTCTTTGAATGAAGAGACTGAAATAAAACTGTCCAGTTCGAGTGTTTGTTGCAGCTCGTTCCAGTCGCTAGCTGCAGCGAACTGAAAAGACGAGCTACCTAGGTATGTGTGCTTGTATGTGGAGGATGAGGGCTGCAGTAGATATCTCAGATCGGAGGGAGTGAGGCCTAAGAGGGTTTTATAAATAAGCATCAACCAGTGGGTCTTGCAACGGTATACAGAGATGACCAGTTTACAGAGGAGTATAGAGTGCAGTGATGTGTCCTATAAAGGAGCATTGGTGGCAAATCTGATGGCCAAATGGTAAAGAACATCTAGCCGCACGAGAGCAC
This sequence comes from Oncorhynchus clarkii lewisi, assembly GCF_045791955.1. NCBI lineage: Eukaryota > Metazoa > Chordata > Actinopteri > Salmoniformes > Salmonidae > Oncorhynchus > Oncorhynchus clarkii. Next base: position 25,705,689 of record NC_092166.1, on the reverse strand, counting down.
CCTTACCTGCTGATCTATAAATTATGTCTCCGTAATCTAGCATGGGTAGGATGGTCACCTGAATCAGGGTTAGTTTGGTAGCTGGGGTGAAAGAGGGCCTATTACGATAGAGGAAACCAAGTCTAGATTTAACTTTAGCCTGCAGCTTTGATATGTGCTGAGAAGGACAATGTGTCGTCTAGCCATACTCCCAAGTACTTGTATGAGGTGACTGCCTCAAGCTCTAAACCCTCAGAGGTAGTAATCACACCTGTGGGGAGAGGGTCATTCTTCTTACCAAACCACATGACCTTTGTTTTGGAGGTGTTCAGAACAAGGTTAAGGGTAGAGAAAGTTTTTGGACACTAAGAAAGCTTTGTTGTAGAGCATTTAGTGTAAGCAACCTTAAAGGAGAAAGGGTCTGAGTGTAAGACTATCATCTGCATATAAATGGATGAGAAAGCTTCCTACTGCCTGCGCTGTGTTGTTGATGTAAATTGAGAAGAGCGTGCGGCCTAGGATTGAGCCTTGGGGTACTCCCTTGGTGACAGGCAGTGGCCGAGACAGCAGATTTTATAACTACACTACACTCTTTGAGAGAGGTAGTTAATAAACCAGGCCAAAGACCTCTCAGACACCAATACTCCTTAGCCGGCCCACAAGAATGGAATGGTCTACCGTACCAAAAGCTTTGGCCAAGTCAATAAAAATAGCAGCACAACATTGCTTAGAATCAAGGGCAATGGTGACATCATTGAGGACCTTTAAGGTTGCAGTAACACATCCATAACCTGAGCGGAAACCAGATTGCATACCAGAGAGAATACTATAGACATCAAGAAAGCCAGTCAGTTGATTATTGACAAGTTTTATTGACTTGTTTTTATTATTGACAACAGTTAGGATCAGCTTGATCTCCCCCTTTAAATAAAGGATGGACCGTGGCTGCCTTCCAAGCAATGGGACGCTCCCCAGAAAGGAGAGACAGGTTAAAAAGGTCAGACAGGCTTGGCGATGATAGGGGCAGCAACCTTAAAGGAGAAGGGGTCTAAACCATCTGACCCAAATTGTTTTTTTGGGGTCAAGTTTCAGGAGCTCCTCTAGCACCTAGGACTCAGTGACATCCTGCAGGGAGAAACTTTGTATCGGGGCTGGGGGAAAAGAGTGAGAAGCTTCGGGGATAGTCGCATTAGAAGGGGGGGGGGGAGATGAGGAAATGTTGGATGGGCAAGGAGGCATGGCTGAGTCAAATAGGAATCCTGACTTAATGAAGTGGTGATTAAAGCCATGTGCTTATTGTCAGTAACAACCACATCAACTTTAAGGGACATGGGCAGCTGTGAGGAGGAGGGTTTATTCTCCAGGTCTTGAACCGTTTTCCAGAACTTCTTGGGGTTAGACCCACAGAGAGAGAACTGCCCCTTAAAGTAACTAACTTTGGCCTTCCGGATAGCCTGAGTGCACTTATTTATCATTTGCCTGAACGAGAGCCAGTCAGCCTGAGTATGCGTGTGCCGAGCCTTTTGCTAAATGCAATTCTTGAGGTGGAGTAACTCTGCAAGATCACGGTTGAACCAGCGGCTGGACCCGTTTTTAATGTAAAAAAAAAAGAAGTCTGTCTTTGACAGAGGGGATCCAAGCTGATTCTATACCATTTTACAGAGTCCAGTTCATGAAGGAAGGCTTGATCATTAAAGTTTTTTAGCAAGCGTCTATGACAAATCAGGACAAGTAATTTCACTGAGCAGCCAATACGAACACAGGCTGTAAAACAGTGATCACCAAGGTCATTACAGAAAACACCAGACTGATACCTATCAGGATTATTTGTGAGGATAACATCAAGAAGAGTAGCCTTTTCTGGGTGTTTGGAGTCATAAGCTTGTGGGATTCGTAATAATCTGAGAAATATTTAGGGAGTCCCATTGCTTTAGGACTTGGTCAGGTGGTTTAAGCATGTCCCAGTTTAGGTCACCTAGCAGGACAAATTCAGACTTAGTGTAAGGGGCCAGGAGAGAGCTTAAGGCAAATAGGGTACAGGCCGGTGCTGATGGAGGACGATAACACAACAGTCAACAGAGAGCTATTTGAAAGTTGAATACTTCAAACCAGCAAATAAAATTGTTTGGGGACAGACTAGGTGGAGACAACTGAGCACTGAAGGTGATCCTTGGTAAAGATTGCCACTCCTCCACCTTTGGAAGCTCTGTCATGCCAAAAAAGGTTAGAACCAGAAATGTTAACATCAGTATTCAAAACACTCTTCCTTAACCACGTCTCAGTAATGACCAACACATCTGGATTGGAGCTGTGAACCTACACTTTCAATTTATCCACTTTAGGTAATAAGCTTCTAGTGTTAACGTGCAGAAACCAAATCAAATCAAATCAAATCAACCCAGAGCAGAGATCAGTGAAGCAGACGTCAGAGCACAAGTCAGAATTGGGGCTAGCAACAGTAGATGGGCCAGGGTGTACATGCACATTTCCAGATATCATCAACAGTAATACAATCAAGGCACGGCATAGGACAGGGAGAGCTCTACAGTGCTGATTTATGACATCTGAATGTGCATCAGATGGCAACAAGATCATATTGTACAGCAATTTCATCAGGTAACATGAATACAAAGCTGGTGAGAGGTGGTTAGAATAGGATGGGAGGCCAAGAGTCCATGCTACCAATAGAGAGTCAGAGTCCCGAGTGTGGGAACAAACAGTCTGTCCCACGGTTGGGTAAAGAAAATTCGTAGTCAACAAAGCATGCAGGAGTCATGAGCCAAATAGCAAAATGCTAAATAATTTTAAAAATATATATGACGACTTGGGTATCGATACTGAGTCAATGTGCAGGGGTACAGGTTAGCCAAGGTCATTTGTTAAATGACTATGCATAGATAATACACAACAAAGAGGGGGAGGTGTCTATGTGGATATCAAGGAACTTGAAACTCTCGATCCACTTCAGCACGTCGACGTTAATGGGGGCCTGTTCGGCCCTCCTTTCCCCATAGTCCACCATCAGCTCCTTTGTCTTGCTCACATTGAGGGAGAGGTTGTTGCAAAGGGTGGGGACTTTGAGGAATCTAAAATGTAACATATATTTTCATTTATTTAACACTTTTTTGGTTACTACATGATTCCATGTGTTATTTAATAGTTTTGACATCTTCACTATTATTATGCAATGTAGAAAATAGTCAAAAATAAAGAAAAACCCTGGAATGAGTAGGCGTGCCCAAACCTTTCACTGGTACTGTATTTAAAAATACACCTAGGACAAATCTACGTCGACACGTGCATCAACAATACGCCAGTAGACCTTTATCGACTGCTTAGCATTTCTATGAAGCACTATGTATATCGCCTCCCCGGGCCTTGAAAAGGTGGGTAGAGCCTATGTTAAATCCCTTCTGCTTTTCCACAATGGAGCGCCAGGTTTAGGAGGCATTGACAGGCGCTCCGGTCCAACAATGACCCGTGATCTAGACATGAAGCCAGGCTGAGGCTGCTAACCAGGCTGTGTGGGCTGTCTGCCTGCCCTGCGAGGGAGTGGGGAACAGGGCTGTAAATATGAGCGCCAGACACCTGGCTGGAGCTGGCCGGGCACCCCACCACCCAGCACACCGCCAAGCAGAGCCGACTGGCTAAACACAGCTTCTTACATCACCTCCCTCATCACCACAGCAACAGCTAGGGAGCCAAACGTGTCCCAAGAGTTAGAGTAAGCCAGCTATACAGTCAACACTGACAAATGTACATTGTTAAGAACCAAATAATGATTACACTGTATTTGAAATAAAGTGGTGAAATAATATTGATTCCATGTGTTTCCATTAGAAATATGTGAATCCATTCCAAATATGATACAGCACTTGTGCATAAAAGTATTTTCTGTGGTTTGATAAGCACCTGGTCCTTTTCAGGGCCTGCTTGAGACGTTATGCTGTTGATCCATGCATGCTGAATCAGTGCCAGGGAGGTCAGGGAAATAGACAGCAAAAACATAAGATAATACTGTTATACGCATACATGCTATAGCACATTCCTCTGGGCAATACATTTTATTACTGTAGATGTATCATATTGACTAGAGGTCGACCGATTATGATTTTTCAACGCCGATACCGATTATTGGCGGACCCCAAAAAAAGCAGATACCGATTAATTGGCCGATTTAAAAAAAAATTATTTGTAATAATGTCAATTACAACAATACTGAATGAACACTTATTTTAACTTAATTTAATACATCAATAAAAATCAATTTAGCCTCAAATAAATAATTAAACATGTTCAATTTGGTTTAAATAATGCAAAACAAAGTGTTGGAGAAGAAAGTAAAAGTGCAATATGTGCCATGTAAAAAAGCTAATGTTTAAGTTCCTTGCTCAGAACATGAGAACATTTTTATTTCACCTTTATTTAACCAGGTAGGCTAGTTGAGAACAAATTCTCATTTGCAACTGCGACCTGGCCAAGATAAAGCGTAGCAATTCGACACATACAACAACACAGTTATACATGGAATAAACAAAACATACAGTCAATAATACAGTAGAACAAAATAAAACAAAAAGTCTATAAACAGTGAGTACAAATGAGGTAAGTTAAGGAACATATGAAAGCTGGTGGTTCCTTTTAACGTGAGACTTCAATATTCCAAGGTAAGAGGTTTTAGGTTGTAGTTATAGTATTTATAGGACTATTTCCTAGGCCATTGTTGAAAATAAGAATGTGTTCTTAACTGACTTGCCTAGTTAAATAAAGGTGTAAAAAAATACATTTAAATAAATAAATGAATAAAAAATCGTTGTCCAAAAAATGTCAGATTGTTATGAAAACTTGAAATGGGCCCTAATTAATCGGCCATTCCGATTAATCGGTCAACCTCTAATATTGACTGCTAGCTTTAGCTGTTTGCTACTGCATCACATTAGGAGGCATTTGCACCTTGAACAGACAAACACAGGCTCAGATACTGGATCATATTCAGATGTCATGAAAGGTATGTAGGTATTCAGGGTGGGGCGGGGATAGCGAATTCATTATGAAGCTGGGGGTCTTTGTGTGTGTGTGCTAGTGCAGGGCAGTATACCGTTTTTTGCGATATACCGGTATTGATGCACAGACCGGTATTGATGCATTGATGTATTGATCCGGTCTGTGCATCAATACCGGTCTGTGCATCAATACCGGTCTTGATGCACAGACCGGTTTGGGTTTTTACTTTACCTTCTATAACGGTATTTGAATGTTTGGTTTGTTAAATGTGATACGCAGTGTGTAACGTCCATTTTGACAGTTTACTTCGCTACTTGAGTCATCTCTCTCCACTATCTCCCTCTCCACACAGACCTAGCCCTGGCTCCGGCTCCGGCTCCTGCCACTCAAGGAGCGCATTTGTTTTTCCTCGACCACGAGACACTTGCGTTCAGTCTGTATGGTCTATGTAACACATGCAACAATGTTGATGACATCGATGCAGTTGTCACTTTGCTTCTTAATATAAATCTACTAACATTCTATAGTTACACTATTAGCTTGTGTTTTTTACATCTGCAAACAGCTAGTTTGTCTTTTCTTAGCAAGTTGTTCCTAAATCTTGTTAGCCGCTAATGCTAATCACTAGTTAGCTAATAAATGTACTGAGTAAGAGAAAGCATAATTAGCTATACAGCCTGATAATACCAGTGATGGTGTAGACCTAAATTAGCATGTTGTTTGTGCAACAGTATCTTCTAAATTAAAGAGGTAAACGCAAAGCAAGAATATGTTAGCTTATGAAATAGCTAAGAGAAAACATTAAATGTAGCCAAATATTATTGTCCCCTAGGAAACACCTATCAACACTTTAGTTCCTACTCTGTCACAATAACTCCTCCCTGGCATTTTCATTCAATGTCATGTCAAACCGCACTGTATTAAAAGTGCCCACTATTATATTCTAACTATATAATTAGAATATACATTTTATTTCCATGATTTCAACAGTTAACCCTTGCTTGCGATTGCAAGTCAAATTGCAACATTTGGCTAAAAATAAGGCCCAGATTGCTTGCCCGTCCATATCGTGTAGCCCTATGTGGCAGTGTAGAAATGATCTCAGTGCAGAAATGTATGAAAATTATGACTTTTTTGGGGTTGAAGTTTAATTGAACGTATAAAACAATCAGAATGGAGAAAGACCCATTGAAATCACTTAGAATGTATGTGTGTCCACCCTAGGATCACGCACTACTTATAAAGCAAATTGAGAACTTTTATTATTAAAAAGCATAAAATACTGTCAAATTTGGGCTATATCACCCAGCCCTAGTGTGTGTGTGTGTGTGGGGGGGTCTTTTCTACACAGTCTGCCCAATTCACCGCACCTCCTCAATCCATGTACCCACTTAGAAGAAAAGGTCAGGTCACTTTCAGAAAAAGCCTTGAAAAGAACCAACTGTTTGTGAACATCTGAGAGCAGAGCACAGAAAGGATGGCACACAATACAGCCTACTATCGATTCCAGGACAAAAGTGGGCAGCAGCTCAGCATAAAACATTCAGACAAAACTTAAGTGGGAGGCAGCAGGGCCTGGAGAAAGAGAGAGCGGATTAAGTTCCACAGGAATTCTTCTGCTGACAAAGATAACATGACTGACATATAGATAATATAACTCATAATAAATGAACCACTACAAGCAGGCTTCAGAAATGCTGTCATCCTAAACTAGCACAGCTCCAGATATAGTGCTTTCTCATCATCAAGCCACTCAGCCATCCAGCAACAGGTACCACACACTCATTATCAAACCCCACAGAGTAGGGAACAAGTACCTGACACCCAGCATTACAACTCACCTATCAGAGACTTCACAGAACACAACACTCTCCAGTCAGATGCCCAAGCTCACCATTCAGAGCCATGAGTACTTCTCACCTAGCCAATCGTAGTCCACCTCACATCAGTGTTGTACATGATCATACTGTATGACATAAAAAACAACCGCCAAATATCACACAAAAAATCCTATCCCCCTGAAACGGCAATCAACGGCAACAGGGTTCAATCAGAACTTCACACAAACCAACTAGTGCCCATTCAGTGGATAGCACCCACCAAGGTTATTATAGTAAACTAAAACTGAAACTAATATGAAAATGAATCATGAACAAGGATTTAGGTTTGTCGGGTTCCCCTGACTCAGCTGGCCCGACGGGTTTCCATACCTCAGGGGGGGTCGATAGGCTCCCATGCCTCAGCTGGTGAACAGGTTCCCGTGCCTCAACCGAGGCAACCGGGGAGGTCTCAGCCGTCTCATCAGGCTCTCACGCCTCAGCCGGTTCATCAGGCTTCTGGCGACCGGTCCACTCCGGATCCCCGGGAGCATCTCTTTGGTTGGCCGTCCTGCGGCTGGAGCCGAATGCGCCGGGGTGGGGGTACTGTCAAGTATGCTCTCTCTCCAGCGCTCTAGGTCGTCATGCTCCAGCACCTCAGCCGGATTGACAGATTGACGCGCCAGAACAGAGGTGACCGATGCAGGTGTTTCTACACCTGCATTGCTTGCTATTTGGGGTTTTAGGCTGGGTTTCTGTACAGCACTTTGTGACATCAGCTGATGAAAGATGGGCTATATAAATACATTTGATTGATTGACCAGTCCGCTCCTGATCCCCGGGATCGTCATCTTGGTCGGCGTCCTGCGGATGTGGCCGCGCGCCGGGGAGGGGATACTGTCACGTGTGCTCCCTCTCCGCCCTCTAGGTCACCAGGCTGCTCGTTATGGCGCACACCTGTCACCAGCGGTACGTGCATAATGACACTCACCTGGACTCCATCACCTCCTGATTACCTTTTTGATTTATATGTCACTCCCTTTGGTTTCTTCCCCAGGCGTCATTGTTGCTGTATCTGTTCCCGTGTCATGTCTGTGCGTTGTTTGTGTTTCTTGTTTTGTATTTAGTTGCGTTTATTTATTAAAAACACTCACTCCCTGAACTTGCTTCCCGACTTACAATGATTTGGTAAATATATCCAATGCAAAAAAACATTTACATTTAAATGGTATTAATATTAATTTGCATATATTTCTGTTAATTCCCATATATTCCCATTAATTCCCATGGAAAAAGTTTCCACCTCTGAATATTCCCCAAAATGTGCAACCCTAGTTACAGTGCATTTAAGGAAATATATTCATTAGGCCCTAATCTATGGATTTCACATGACTAGGAAAACATATGCATCTGTTGGTCACAGATAACTTTTTTAAAAGTAGAGGTGTGGATCAGAAAACCAGTCAGTATCTGGTGTGACCACCATTTGCCTCATGTAGCGTGACATCTCCTTCGCATAGAGTTCAGGTTGTTGATTGTGGCCTGTGGAATGTTGTTCCACTCCTCTTCAATGGTTGTGTGAAGTTGCTGGACATTGGTGGGAACTGGAATACGCTGTTGTACACGTCGATCCAGAGCGTCCCAAACAAGTTCAATGAGTGACATGTCTGTTGAGTATGAAGGCCATGGAAGAACTGACATTTTCAGCTTCCAGAAATTGTGTGCAGATCCTTGCGACATGGGGCCGTGCATTATCATGCTGAAACATGAGGTGATGGCGGCGAATGAATGGCACGACAATGGGCCTCAGGATCTTGTCACGGTATCTCTGTGCATTCAAACTGCCATCGATAAAATGCAATTGTGTTCATGGTCCGTAGCTTATGCCTGCCCTGTACCAGCTGTCTTCTGCCGGGGACTTGGGTGTTCCCTCCGTGGCTGTGGATGTCCCTCTAGCTACCTCACCCTATCCTAGTCAATCAACTGCTTGGGCACAGCCTGTACCACCCCTCTGCTGGGCCGGGCTCTCTGGATCAGAGCTCTGTCCCTTTGGCTGTTGTGTCCTGCACGCAGCCGGCGTCTCAGCAGCCCTCTTCTCAGGTGAGTTCTGTGGCTCTGGCCTCCAAATCAGCTTTGAGACACAGGATAATTCCGGCTATTGTGATTAGAGGTCAAACGATTAATCGGAATAGGCGATTAATTGGGGACGATTTCAAGTTTTCATAACAATCGGTAATCGGCATTTTTGGACACCGATCATGGCCGATTACATTGCACTCCACGAGGAGACTGCATGGCAGGCTGACTACCTGTTATGTGAGTGCAGCAAGGAGCCAAGGTCAGGTGCTAGCTAGCATTAAACGTATCTTATAAAAAACAATCAATCTTAACATAATCACTAGTTAACTACACATGGTTGATGATATTACTAGTTTATCTAGCTTGTCCTGCGTTGCATATAATCGATGCGGTGCCTGTTAATTTATCATTGAATCACAGCCTACTTCGCCAAACGGGTGATTTAACAAGCGCAAGTGAAGAAAGCACTGTCGTTGAACCAATGTGTACCTAACCATGAACATCAATGCCTTTCTTAAAATCAATACACAAGTATATATTTTTAAACCTGCATACTTAGTTAATATTGCCTGCTAACATGAATTTATTTTAACTAGGGAAATTGTGTCACTTCTCTTGCATTCTGTGCAACAGAGTCAGGGTATATGCAGCAGTTTGGGCCGCCTGGCTCGTTGCGAACTGTTTCTTCCTAACAAAGACTGTAATTAATTTGCCAGAATTGTACATAATTATGACATAACATTGAAGGTTGTGCAATGTAACAGCAATATTTAGACATATGGATGCCACCCGTTAGATAAAATACAGAACGGTTCCATATTTCACTGACAGAACAAATGTTTTGTTTTCGAAATGATAGTTTCCGGATTTGGCCATATTAATGACCTAAGGCTATGTCATTATATTATAATTAAGTCTATGATTTGATAGAGCAGTCTGACAGAGGTGGTAGGCAGCAGCAGGCTCGTAAGCATTCATTCAAACAGCACTTTACTGCGTTTTGCCAGCAGCTCTTCACAATGCGTAAAAGCATTGCACTGTTTATGACTTCAAGCCTATCAACTCCCGAGATTAGGCTGGCAAACTGAAGTACCTATTAGAATATCCAGTAGTCAAAGGTATATGAAATACAAATGGTATAGAGAGAAATTGTCCTGTAATAACTACAACCTAAAACTTCTTACCTGGGAATATTGAAGACTCATGTTAAAAGGAACCACCAGTTTTCACATGTTCTGAGCAAGGAACTTAAATGTTAGCTTTTTTACATGGCACATATTGCACTTTTACTTTCTTCTCCAACACTTTGTTTTTGCATTATTTTAACCAAATTGAACATGTTTCATTATTTACTTGAGACTAAATTGATTTTATTGATGTATTATATTAAGTTAAAATAAGTGTTAATTCAATATTGTTGTAATTGTCATTATTACAAATATATATATATATATATTTTAAATCGGCCGATTAATCGGTATCGTATTTTTTTTGGTCCTCCAATAAATCGGTATCATCGTTGAAAAATCATAATGGGTCTACCTCTAATTGTGATAGGGAGTTTGATAGTGAGGCATATATCTGTACCTGGGGCAAAGACTTTGGGTTTTCCTGGGGCAAAAGTTCAGGATATTTCCAGGCTGTTTCCCGAGACTCTGAGTCAGTCATCAGGGGCTGACACTGTCATGGTTCATGTGGGGCCGAATTACATTATGAAGGGCAGCTCAGAACAGCCTAATATGTATTTTAAAGAACTGATTGGGTCACTGACACCAAAAAACTCCCCATAATATCTGTCCCTCTGCCCTCCCTAAATTGTGGCATTGAACGGTTCAGCAGTCTATGTATGCGGATGACTCAACACTATACACGTCAGCTACCAAGCAACTGAATTGACTGCAACACCTAACAAGGAGCTGCAGTTAGTTTCAGAATGGGTGGAAAGGAATAAGTTAGTCCTAAATATTTCAAAAACTAAAAGCATTGTATTTGGGACAAGTCATTCACTAAACCCTAAACCTCAACTAAATCTTGTAATGAATAATGTGGTAATTGAGCAAGTTGAGGTGACTGAACTGCTTGGAGTAACCCATGATTGTAAACTGTCATGGTCAAAACATATTGATACAACAGTAGCTAGGATAGGGAGAATAAAGCGCTACTCTGTCTTCTCAACAACACTATCAACAAGGCAGGTCCTACAGGCCCTAGTTTGGTCGCACCTGGACTACTGTTCAGTCGTGTGGTCAGGTACCACAAAGGGGGACTTAGGAAAATTGCAATTGGTTCAGAACCCGGCAGCACGGCTGGCGCTTGGATGTACACAGAGAGCTAACATTAATAATATGCACGTCAATCTATCCTGCTCAAAGTGGAGGAGAGATTGACTTTATCACTACTTGTATTTGTGAGAGACATGTTGAATGCACCGAACTGTCTGTTTGAAATACTGGCGCACAGCTCGGACCCCCATGCATACCCCACAAGACATGCCACTAGAGGTCTCTTCACAGTCCCCAAGTCCAGAACAGACTATAGGAGGTGCACAGTACTACATTGAACTCTATTCCACATCAAGTAACTCATGCAAGCAGTACAATTATATTTAAAAAACAGATAAAAATACACCTTATAGAACAGCAGGGACTGTGAAGCAACACAAACATAGGCACAGACACATGCATACAAACACACGATACACACGTACACATTATTTTGTGTTGTAGATATGTGGTAGTAGAGTAGGGGCCTGAGGGCACACACTTAATGTGTTGTGAAATCTGTTGCGAATTTATTGTAATGTTTAAAAAGATGTAGAACTGCCTTAATTTTGCTGGACCTCAGGAAGAGTAGATGCTGCCTTGGCAGGAACTAATGGGGATCCATAATAAATACAAATGACCCCACTGCCACCATGGGGCACTCTGTGCACAATGTTGACATCAGTCTGCCATCTGCCCGGTGCAGTTGAAACTGGGATTCATCTGTGAAGAGCACACTTCTCCAGCATCCCAGTGGCTATTGAAGGTGAGCATTTTCCCACTGAAGATGGTTACGACGCCGAACTGCAGTCAGATCAAGGCCCTGGTGAGGACGACGAGCCCACAGATAAGCTTCACTGAGACGGTTTCTGACAGTTTGTGGAGAATTTCTTTGGTTGTGCAAACCTGTCCAGGTGGCTTGTCTCAGACAAGCCCCCAGGTGAAGAAGCAGGATGTGGAGGTCCTGGTCTGGCGTCGTTACACATGATCTGCAGTTGTGAGGCCGGTTGGACGTACAGCCAAATTCTATAAAACGATGTTGGAGGCAGCTTATGGTTGAGAAATTAACATTAAATGATCTGGCAACAGTTCTGGTGGACATTCCTGCAGTCAGCGTTCCAATTGCCCGCTCCCTCAAAACTTGAGACATCTGTGGCATTGTGTTGTGTGACAAAACTGTACATTTTAGAGTGGCCTTTTGTTGTCCCCAGCACAAGGTGCACCTGTGTAATGATCATGCTGTTTAATGAGCTTCTTGATATGCCACACCTGTCAGGTGGGTGGATTATCTTGGCAAAGGAGACATGCTCACTGAAACAGAGATGTAAACAAATATGTGCACAAAATTTGAGAGCAAAATAAGCTTCTTTTTTTTTTTTAAGGAACATTTCGGGGATCTTTTATTTAAGCTCATTAAACACTTTAAATGTTGCGTTTATATTTTTTGTTCAGTGTAAATAAAAACTAGATAATCAGGTCTGAAAACTAATAGAAATAAATATGAAAACGCAAAACTATATGAACTTTGCCGCCCACCAATCAGAGGCCTTTCAGTAGCATGATATGACAGACAGCAGTAAGGCCCAGGCATGTCAGTCTCACATGGTCTGGAGCACTCAGGCAGATTAGCACATGTGGTCAGGGCTCCTAAAATACATTCCCCCAGAAAAACTGACTGCATGGGCGGCTGTGGGGCCGATCCATCCGTGGTGCCAATGTTCACCCTGTAAATTGTTTTAACTAGTCTCCCTGTACAGGTAGACAGCCTATTTTAAAAGTAATATGCTTGGGGGTGAGGAGAGGATGTCATTGGATTTGTTTTGGGAGGGCATATATGGTTTTGAATAGTTAGAATTTCTAAGGTAATTAATAAAATGTGTGTCTCTAGTAAAATAAAATATACACATCTCAACACATATGTAGGATATTGGATAACATCAAGAAACTCACAGCAGAAGCCTCTAATCAATGTGTTGACTTTCTTTCTGGGTGAACTGCTCCAATGCCCTGGAGACAAATTGCCTGAGGCAACACCCACCACTATGTCCAGTTACTGTAGAGTACACAAAGAAGTCCCCCTACACCCTGGATCCCGCCGTAGTATGAGGGAGTTCAAGGTCATCTCCTGACTTATGTCCGGCTTTGTCACGGGTCACAGGTCAAAAGCCCACAAGATAACACAGGCAGGCGGCTAGCCTGCTACTTAGGTGTGAGAGCTGCACGTTCCAGGCAACATGATCCAGCAGAGGTGTGGTTGGGTTGATTTGCACAAGGAGCTCCACCCCAGGGAGTTGTAAACTCCTTCACATGGACTGACTGCCTGAGATTTAGGACATGTACATACAAATACATATTTTGTCTAATACAAAGTTCCCGGCTAATTCGGACTGTTTCCTTTTCTAAACACGTCATGTTAATCCACAAAGGAAATCGGTTATCATTTATAGCACAGAAAAGTTATCATTCAATGTTCCACAAAAGCGGGAATCAGCCCTTGACGGATTGGTGCTGCTTCAAAACGTGCACTTTACAGAACCGTCGGAAATGGCCACTTCAAAAACCACCCGGCTTCCCTTTGAACCGGTCCGATTTAACATGAACAATGATGGTGCCATTATCTAATATATCCCCTGGGAGAGCTGGAGATAAGACTGGCAGAGAGAGGGAGGGAGGCACCTGTATTAGTCTCAGAAGAGACCACAAAAACCATTCAACTGGATTCAGCCCGTACAAATTTCAGTGACCGCATCATCTGTTCGTTGCATTAACAGAATCTACAAAGGCTTTGGACTGTTTCTATTGGGGAAGATGAATCAGAGAAATTCCTCCCAAGCATGAAAGAAACCTGAGTAGGAGTAGGCATAGATTGTGTTAAGGGGAAAGGGTGTGACCAAGCATGTGGCAAGTTAGTCTGACATAAACCTGACCTCCACATTAAATTATTTTGACAAATGCTTTGTTATGACTGTAAAATCATCAAAGGGTTGTAGGAACCAACACTATTTGACAGACATCTGTGCTGAAAGCACACGGAAGTGTGGTTGACTGAATTATTTCAGAGGCATCGACAACATCCTTCCTTATCTACACACACCTCTGATAAGAAGACATGGCCTACACAAGATTGCATACACAGAGGGTTAATAACATTGTACTACTTTACCAAACGTAATAATTGTATGGGATACAGTATTTCCCTTGTATCGTGGACTGATAGACTGCTTTAAGTTTGTTTTTCAGTTTCGCTGTGTTTCTCTAGATCTAGAAGGTAGGATCATCGTGTGCAGAGCATAATATCTATGCAGTTTAACCAATTAGCTATTGACAACCAATCTAGTCTGATTTGATTGCCTTGCATTGAATTGATAAGACTCAGGTCAATGCTGCCAAATCAGTCTGATCCAATTTGTGAAATAACAACCGTGGAAGGTAACACTCCAATAAACCTGCACACTTTCTAATGAAAGCCCACACAGCCTCATAAACACATTCTTGGCATTGACAAAAGCTTTAGGGGGGGGGGGGGGGTAAAAACAAATGGATGACATAAGGGGGGTGGGGCCAGGTGAGCTTGGTCTGGAGCCTCACTGGATGACAGTAGCTGTTTGATAGGCTGGGCGGGCCAAAGGGAGAGGGGGAGGCATGTGGTTGGTAGTTTCAGAGAATACTTCAGCCTCATACTCTATAGTACGCCTTAATGCAGTAATGGCGCTTTCCCTGAGTACATATAAACAGAGCATTACCATGTCTTAAACTCAGACGTCCCTCAAGCCGCCACGAGCTGAGCAGGTACTATATTTATCCTTTCTCACAGCCCCTCTGCTTCGTTCAGCTTAGTTCAGCCCAGCTAAAAACAGAGATGGGAGAATCTGCAACCGTCACCCATTCTCTTCTTCCCACAGTCCTCCTAGGGAACATGGTGTGGTCCTCACTTTTAGAAAGATTTACTTTCTATGGATCTCCACTTGATGCCGACCCCTGATCCGCAGACCAAACCTGTTTCTCAATCACAAAGGGTCCAGCTCTGAACCCTCTTCACCCACTTCACCCGCCACCCTCCCAGATATTTAACATCCCTCTGATCCCTAATCCCTGGACAGAATCCCACCCTCTTTCCCCTCACTGGATAATTGAGCATATGGTGCTATTTCATGGGCTGTGAGCCAAACTCCCACAGCAGCCCCCACTGCAGCCACGGGTCATAATAGATGCATATCCCCTAGCCACAGGGGCATGATCTGAGGCTGATTCCTGGCACGCAGCCAGATGTGGGACATCACTCACATGACTAGCGCTGCCTGTCTGTCTCAGACAAGGAAAACTTAGAGGCTTGGCTATATTCACCCTGTGACATCCCACTGTTTTATTTCATACTCTCAACAACAGCCACCGTTAAGGTATAGCACTTGGCTGAGTAGGATGGAATCAATGAAAGCCCTCCAGGTTTGGATCACTCACCTGTCCCAGGTCCAAAGTGACGTTCACCTCGTTGTACATAGGCCCCCTGGAGAGAGGCGGGCTCTGCCACCAGCGCTCAGTGCCATCGATGGCGTTACTCACCGGGTGGGCCTTGTTTGGCTCGTTGGAGTTGCATCTGTCACAATACTGTCCCTGCAGGGTAAGGGCCAATGAAATGGTGTTACTCTTGAGCCCAAAACACATATAACCACATATAAATAGAGTCCCACCAACACAAAGCCACACATTCAGTGCATAGTTAACTCGTATTCAAGAGAATGAATAAGCCACAGTCACACATTTGCAGACCGTGCAAGTAATCACATGCATCAAGAAGGCGGCACCGGAGAAGATGGCTGACGTTTTACTTGCTCCTAACCTATTGTGTTTTTATAGTTTTTTTTGCATTGTTTGTAAAAAAAATAAAAATGACATCTTGTACATAATGTTGCTGCTACCGTCTCTTATGACCAAAAATAACTTCTGGACATCAGAACAGCGATTACTCACCACAAACTGGCATCTTTTTTTTCTTCCTTAAACGAGACAAAAGGAACACCTATGTGAGAATGCTGTTTATTGGCTACAGCTCAGCGTTCAACACCATGGTACCCTCAAAGCTCATCAATAAGCTAAGGACCCTGGGACTAAACACCTCCCTCTGCAACTGGATCCTGGACTTCCAGACGGGTCGCCCCAGGTGGTAAGGGTAGCTAACAACACATCCGCCACGCTGATCCTCAACACAGGGGCCCCTCAGGGGTGCGTTCTCAGTCCCCTCCTGTACTCCCTGTTCACTCATGACTGCACGGCCAGGCAAGACTCCAACACCATCATTAAGTTTGCAGATGACACAACAGTGGTAGGCCTGATCAACGACAAGACAGCCTATAGGGAGGAGGTCAGAGACCTGGCCGTGTGGTGCCAGGACAACAACCTCTCCCTCAACGTGATCAAGACAAAGGAGATGATTGTGGACTACAGGAACATGAGGACCGAGCATGCCTCCATTCTCATCGATGGCGCTGTAGTGGAGAAGGTTGAAAGCTTCAAGTTCAAACTTGAACAAACTAACATGGTCCAAGCACACCAAGACAGTCGTGAAGAGGGCACAACAAAACCTATTCCCCCTCAGGAGACTGATTTGGCATAGGTCCTCAGATCCTTAAAAGGTTCAACCATCGAGAGCATCTGGTTGCATCACTGCCTGGTACGGCAACTGTTCGGCCTCAAACAACAAGGCACTGCAGAGGGTAGTGTGTACGGCCCAGTACATCACTGGGGCCAAGCTTCCTGCCATCCAGGACCTCTATACCAGGCGGTGTCAGAGGAAGGCCCTAAAAATTATCAAAGACTCCAACCACCCTAGTCAAACTGTTCTCTCTGCTACCGCACTGCAAGCAGTACCGGAGCGCCAAGTCTAGGTCCAAGAGGCTTCTAAACAGCTTCTACCCCCAAGCCATAAGACTCCTGAACATCTAATCAAATGGCTACCCAGACTATTTGCATTGCCCTCCCTTACGCTGCTCTCTGTTATTATCTATGCATAGTCACTTTAATAACTCTACCTACATACTACCTCAATTACCTCAACTAACCGGTGCCCCCACACATCGACTACCCCCTGTATATAGTCTTGCTATTGTTACTTTACTACTGCTATTTAACTACTTGTTACTTTTATTTCATATTATTATTAATATTTTTTAAACTGCATTGTTGGTTAGAAGCTTGTAAGTAAGCATTTCACTGTAAAGTCTACACCTGTTGTATTCGGCGCATGTGAATAAGAAAATTTGATCTGATTTGAATTGTAGCAACAATGGTAATAGCGATATCTGGAAATACAGTCAACCAATTTCCAGATATACATTAATGATAGCAAGCAATATATAGGCCTATTGGGGCCCTTCTTTGTGTAGGTTTTAAAACGTCTTCGTGTTCCAAAGGTATTGAAACTCCTGAAGGGACAAGTCTACTGTTGAGAGGGCATTCTCATTGGAGAGCTCAGGAGTTAAACACAATGGTGAAAACTATTTCTGGCAGGTGGACAACTTGGTCAGAGCAGGCAGAATTGCCACTGTTCCCCATGGGGGCTATAGTGACTCATTCTGGAACCGGGCTGCAAAAGCAAGGAAGCATGGAGGACCACTCAACTGTTATACCAGTTTAACTGTAAATATGGTATTTCACGTGGGAACATATGTATGTATGGGACGAAAAAAATCACAAGAAAATCACTTGCTTGCAAGGAAACAACTTCCTTACTTTGATTGAATAATACAAATACGATTTATTCTGTGCTATGGGTTGTGTTTCTGTTGGTATCTGTCCATGTTATGTCTTCAAAACAATGCTATTAAGACGTGCACATTAATAGGCTACATGTGTCTTTTACGCATGCACTTATGCCAGCCAACCTATTGCGTAGCTAAAACAAACATTTCAACTGTAAACATTATTATTAAAGGCAGAAAGGTGGTGATCGAAGCGTTTAAAAATTAAACAACAAATAATGAAACCGAAAATGTCGTTCACTCATTACCTGTATCGTTTGACTAGGAAGTCCAAAGGTAGGTCCTCCGACAAGTTTACAGTACAAATCAGATCTCGGTCTCCCCGCTTCATCTTCACCGCAAGTTGCGGTAGCGGATATCCGTGACCCCTCCGCGAGGTTGAAGTACGGGGGGCTCAAACTAAACCCGGTTATTTCGTTAAAAGACACCTGCGCGTAAACGTCCCGCCAAAATAAGAGCATCAAAGTAAATAATAAAGCAACAAGGTGAGCTCTCTTCACCCCCCTCGCCATGTTCCTTCCACCTCTATAATCTCTGTAGATGCTCAAATAACTTGAACTGCGAGTTGCAATTCTATCTAGATCCCCGTGGAATAATACGCAATCTCCACGCATAAAACAATCCAGTCCCCTTGAGCCTGGCGCGGTTCAAGTGTGCTGATGTAAAAGTTTCACTTGTGTCTCTGCTGCTGCTGTTGCCTTTGTCTATGTGCTTCCCCTCTACATGTTCCCTCGTGAAATAAGCACTTGCTCCGGTTTCTCCCTAATCAAACTATGCCACCCGGGGCCGTATCAAGTGTCAATACAGTCATTGGGTGTCACCAGTGAGTTATAGCCTAGGCCCTACTTGACTTGGGGCCAAGGTCTCTCTATAAATTATCCCGTATTAAATCACGTTCAAGCCAAAATAGAAAAAGTATCAGTAACGCAAGAAAATATTTCACTAGACATTTTTGGAGACAAAGTTGACACCAGCTCACAGATATTTTTTTGTGTGCAATTATTTCCAAATACAGCGGTCGTTAACCGATCATTGTGATTTCTGAATCATGGCCAACCTTCAACTGACCACTGATTTGTTTCACAATAAAATGTGAGATTGTATAGTCTAATTATAGTGGCCTAATGCAAAACAGTTATATGACAGTTGCAGGGAACCACTGAGTCTTGATTTGATTTGCTTCAAATAAAATAGACTGCATGAACATTTGTTGACAGAGAAAAACTGGAATGTAACTGGCAATGTTAAAAAAAAACATCCATCAATCCCATCTAAAAACAGACTGCCGTACTGAGCCACACCCAACCCAGATTCATCCAGAGACACACTCCCTTCTCCTGCATACCTTTGCTATTTCCAGTGCCAGGTTTAGTGAATATGTGCAGGCTCTGAACATAGTGGATTATCAACAGATTATATCCTCTACCGAATTAGTCAAATTACAAATGTGGTTTATCTATTCAATTGGGCAACAGAAATAATGTGCTATTTAGATAATATGTCCTATCTGCTCCCACCTTTGTGGACTATTCTTTGCAAGTACAATATTCACTAACTGTATTACCCAGACTACAGGACAGGCAGTAGTCTACCCATCGTTATCACAAACCACTGGTCCTAGAGCGACACCTTGTGGAGATCTACATCAATCTACATCAAGAGTCTCACAAGAGGGGGATTTACAGCACTCCCAAGCACAAAACACACAGCACTGCTGCAGTGTCACATCCCTGACATCCCAGGGCAACAGGAGCTTCTATATCATGTTCTAAATCAGGACACTCGCTGTGTTTAATCCTGTTGCTGTTGATGACCTCACACCGGTAGATCTGGTAAAATAAGGGTAAAATAAAAAATGATATTATGTACTTACTACCAGTGGTGGTAAAAGTACCCAATTGTAATACTTGAGTAAAAGTAAAGATACCTTAATAGAAAATGACTCAAGTAAAAGTGAAAGTCACCCAGTAAAATAGTACTTGAGTAAGTCTAAAAGTATTTGGTTTTTAATATACTTAAGAATCAAAAGCCTTCAATTCCTACTTTATTGACTCTGTCAGGGTACTGACACGGAACCCCTCCACTGGTTTCTTGGGCTCAGTGCTAGTGAATGACGCTCAACCTGTCTTCATCATAAGGGAGGTTTCTGAGTCAAAGGTGAACTTGGTGATTAACTCACTGAAGAACTCTAAAGCCAAAGATGTGTTTGGGCTGGACTCTACCTTTCTTATAAACTACAAAGAGTCACTCATTGGCCTCATTACTAAGGTCACCAACACATATATTGGTCTCGGGGTGTTTCCAAGGGTATGGAAGTCGGCCATAATAACGGCCATCTTTAAATCAGGCGACCCTGCTGACGTGAGTAACTACAGGCCCATTAGTATACTACCTGTGGTGTCAAAGGTTGTTGACAAGTGTGTAGCAGAATAACTGATTGCCCACCTCAACAACAGCCCCTTCACATTACACTCCATGCAGTTTGGCTTCAGAGCGAAACACTCCACAGAAACGGCCAACTGCTTTCTTCTGGAAAATGTGAAGTCCAATATGGACAAAGGGGGCGTTGTTGGGGCTGTGTTTCTGAACCTAAGGATGGCTTTTGATACTGTTAACCATGAGATTCTCATCACAAAATTGTTCAAGTTCATCTTTTCCCCCGATGCCTTGAGATGGATGAAATCATATCTTGAAGGCAGAACTCAGTGTGTCAGAGTGAGCAATGAGCTGTCGCCCACTCTTAGCTATGATGTGGGCGTGTCTCAAGGGTCAATACTGGGGCCCCTCCTGTTCAGCCTGTACATTAATGATCTGCCTTCTGTCTGTACTGGGTCTGAAGTTCAAATGTATGCAGATGATACAGTGATATACAGTATGTGCATGGAAAGAGCAAACAACAAGCTGCACAAGAACTCACTACTGTAATGGTCCAGGTTACAAAGTGGCTCAGTGACTCGTGTTTGCATCTCAATGTGAAAAAAAAACTGTTTGCATGTTCTTCACAAAGAGGGCAACAGATGCTAATGAGCCAGATGTCTATGTGTCAGGGGAGAAGCTCCAGGTGGTATCTGATTTTAAGTACCTTGACATCATACTTGATTCCAACCTCTCTTTTAAAAAGCATGTGAAAAAGGTCATTCAAATAACCAAATTCAACCTAGCTAATTTCCGATTTATACGAAATTGTTTGACTACAGAGGTAGCAAAACTGTACTTCAAATCTATGATACTCCCCCACTTAACATACTTCTTGACTAGTTGGGCCCAAGCTTACTGTACAACATTAAAACCTATTCAGTCTGTCTACAAACAAGCTCTCAAAGTGCTTGATAGGAAGCCCAATAGCCATCATCACTGTTACATCCTCAGAAAGCATGAGCTCCTGAGTTGGGAAAATCTTGTGCAATACACCAACGCATGTCTTGTATTCAAGATCCTAAATGGCCTGGCTCCCCCTCCACTCAGTATTTTTGTTAAACAGAAAACCCAAACATATGGCAGCAGGAAAAGGAAAAGCACCGTGAGTAAATCCGTTTTCTCTGTGAGAGCTTCCCATGTCTGGAATACACTGCCATCAGACACACATAACTGCACCACATATCACACTTTCACAAAATGCATGAAGACATGGCTAAAGGTCAATCAGATTTGTGAACATAATCCCTAGCTGTGTAATGCCGCTTTCCATGTTGTCTGTTGTCTATAGCTTGTGAGGTGTGGAAACACTTTGTTGCTTTTATGAATTTTGTCTTGCTGCTTTTTGTTCTATGTTTCTCTGTCTGTATGCTATGTCTTGCTTGTCCTATGTTGCTCTGCGTGTGCTCACTGCTCAATGATTGTCTATATTGTAATTGTTTTTAATAACCTGCCCAGGGACTGCGATTGAAAATTAGCTGGATGGCTAAAACAGACACTTTCACTGAAACGTTGATTAATATGCACTGTCCCTGTAAAAAAAATAATAAACTCAAAAGTAATTTTAATTGCTAAAATATACTTAAGTATCAAAAGTAAAAGTATAAATCATTTATAAATCCTTATATTAAACAAACCAGACAGCACCATTTTCTTGATTTTTTAAATTTAGGGATAGCCAGGGGCACACTCCAACATTCAGACATAATTTACAAACGAAGCATGTGTGTTTAGTGAGTCCACCAGATCAGAAGCAGTAGGGATGACCAGGGATAAGTGCATGAATTGGACCATTTTCCTGTCCTGCTAAGCATTAAAATGAGACAAGTACTTTTGGGTGTCAGGGAAAATGTATGGATTAAAAAGCACATTATTTTCTTTAGGAATGTAGTGAAGTAAAAGTAAAAGTTGTCAAAAATATAAATAGTAAAGTAAAGTACAGATACAACCAAAAAACTACTTAAGTAGTACTTTACACCACTGCTTACTACATTCCTTTACCCTGGCACTTTATTTGGATTTGATGTAGACTTTTTTCTCTGTTTTATCCCCATTAGGGGAGTTTTAAACTTCCTCTTTGCATGAAACTTCCTCTTTGAGGCGGCAGGGTTGCCTAGTGGTTAGAGCGTTGGACTAGTCCCCGAGCTGACAAGGTACAAATCTGTCGTTCTGCCCCTGAACAGGCAGTTAACCAACTGTTCCTAGGCTGTCATTGAAAATAAGAATTTGTTCTTAACTGACTTGCCTAGTTAAATAAAGGAGAGAAGAAATGAAGGACAGATACGGCTGAAGGTTAATAATGTTAGCCTATTATCCTACTGTGAATGTTTTCCTGGGCTGTTGACTATACTTGCATAACAAGTTTGTCATTATGACTCACAGGCAGGCGGGTTTCAGTCTCAGCCCTCAGCATTGTTGTCATTCTTTTCAACAGGAAAGTCTCTCAGACGCATGTGTGCTGTGACGAGCCTGTGAGATAAGCAACAAGTTAATGGCTCTGTGGGTAAACGAAACAGAAAAATCAAGGGACTGTGTTGGTTCTCAGTAGCAACTGACTGCCTGAAAACTTCCAATGGAGCCAACAAATATACAGGTAAAGTGACTGACTATTAATGTAAATAGCACTTTATCTTGGTAGACACATCTATGCTTTCTTGTAAATGAGTAATTTATGTTTATGGGCCTATGAGTTTGATTCCACTTGTCAGAGTGAGACTGTCAAGCCGTCTTGGGGCTAGTGTCATCATAGAACTGTAGTCAAGCGTGTGTTTCTTGTATTAGTGTTGTGTTGTCACTTTTGAGAAGCTGATCAACTTGTTTACTTACATTCAAACAAACTAAAATAGTACAGTATGTTATAAAGAGAAGGTCTATTGTGAATTTGTACTGTACGTGCAATCGCTACACTACAGCTATTGGTTTCATTAACGAAGATGAGCTCCCACATTTGAGATATATCTGCTGGACAACAGCTTGTTCCAGAGCCAAATAAAGCCATTGTGAGCCACTTAAAATAGTGTTTCACTTTAACACAGCTAAGAGAAATTCAGTAGTGGCTTGTGATGCTGATGCTCCATCTCCATGTATTCCATGATCTAATCAGAGCATAATAATGCTATGAGTCTGTCTTGTCAGGTAGCCTAAAGGTTAAGAACATTGGGCGAGTAACTGCAAGGTCACTAGATTGAATACCCAAGCCAACTAGGTGAAAAATCTGTTGATGTGCCCTTGGGCAAGGCACTTAACCAAACTTGCTCTGGATAAGAGCATCTGCTAAATGACAAACATGTCTCACTCAAATGAAGCAATGAATGTAGACATAATAGGAGACTATGTGATGAACAGTGACAGTGAATGATGCTGTGACTAAGTAGCAGCAGTGCCCAACTCCTCCTACTTTCTTCTGCCACACTCCTCCCTCTCTCCTACACTTTTCTGCCCAATTCATCCCTCTCTCTCCCACTCCTTTCTGCCCAACTCATCCCTCTCTCTCCCACTCCTTTCTGCCCAACTCATCCCTCTCTCTCCCACTCCTTTCTGCCCAACTCATCCCTCTCTCTCCAACACTTTTCTGCCCAACTCATCCCTCTCTCTCCTATACTTTTCTGCCCAACGCATCCCTCTCTCTTCCACTCCTTTCTGCCCAACTCATCCCTCCCACACTCTCATTTCAGAAAGCTATAGCTGTAGCACAGAAAGCCTCCCAGGAGGACCAGGCTGGGAACTACACGGAGGCTATCAAATCTTACCAACACGCTGTCAAGTACTTCCTGCACATTGTAAAACGTATGTAACCATCACTCCTGAAGAAATGGACCAAATGTCATACGGACAGGACATGCAATTCAGTAGCCGCAGAATTGTAAAGGGATCTGATGCTGCAAACCCGTTAGAGCATGGCTAGTGTAAAGTTCAGCAAGGAATTTTTCAACTAACCTGTTCTTGGCAATACTTTCTTAATTCTCGATTTGGAAGAATAGTATTTTATAAATGTTCGTATACAGTTGCATGTGGTTCTCAAAAAAACGGAGAAAAATCAGGAAAGATAATAAATACACGTTTTGTATTGCTAAACTTTACACTAGCCAAGATGTGAGGGGTATGGAGCATCACATATGGTAATTTGGGGCAACTAGACCCCCTTTAGCAAAATGTCTAACTGCTGACCCCAAAAAAATCTTAGTTTGGTTAAATGTGGCATGTGGATGTTGGCCATGAAGGACGGGGAAAACAAACTATGAAGGAATATAAATGGCTACAGTTGACACGTGTCTTTTTATTTAATAAATAAATCAAAGGGGCATCCAGCTATCGGGAAGAAGGCAAGATCAGGTGGGAACATTCTAGCCAATGATCTTTTGTAGAAAAATATATCAATACACCCGTAACAACCTAAGCATTATAAAACTTATATTCAATCAAATAAGCCTCACCTATCAAAATAGCAATTCACTTTCATCTTGACCAAATTCAACACTCTCTCATTGCTCCCCAAACAAAAACTTGGTCTGCTTAACTCTATAATGCTTAATCTGCGTGAACAGATTGTGGGCGGAGTCGACCCTCTCACTTTGCCTCTTCCTCTCTGTTGTCAGTCAGTGTCCCACGTGGGAGAGCCGTGAGGCTGCTGGTTTGTTTGGTGGCCTTTCAATTGATTTTGAATCTTTAGTTTGAGCATGCTTTTTTGTAGTTTCCTTTATTATATATTTATTTTGGATCGAATACTAATCTGCTTGGACTGGCTGACCATGGAAGTCATGACTGTGTTAGCCCTGGACTAGTCTGATTAATCAGGCTGTAATACACAATTCATTTGTATATACAGCCTGAAACGAATGGCTGAAAATCATGTAAATGTTCCTTACAAGCCAGAATGTTGAATAAAATTACATTTAAACGTACTTTACCGGTTGTCTGTGGGGTTTGTACTTCAACTGCTCAACATTTTTGACAAAATTAGGATAAACAATACTTTTCTGTGGATATTTTATCTCAAATTTCAAGCAGATGAAGGACAAACCGCACAGACAACCGGTAGAGTAAGTTTAAATGTCATTTTATTCAACATTCTGGCTTTTAAGGTTACGGTCTCCTTGGGTGGCAGGTAGCCTAGCGGTTAAAAGCGTTGGGCCAGTAACTGAAAGGTTGCTGGTTTGAATCCTGGAGTTGACTAGGTGAAAAATCTGTCAATGTGCCCTTGAGCAAGACACTTAACCCTAATTGTTCTTGTAAGTTGCTCTTGATAAGAGTGTCTGCTAAATTACTAAAATGTCATGTACATTCATTGCATACGCTTACTTCTCACCTTTATTTTCTAATCAGGTTACAGGCCATGTAGCTTGGCCTAAAAGGCTCTGATGGTCAATCCGATGGCTGCTGTGGCCGTGCAGCACATTTCCTACGATGTGGCCTCCGCATAAATCAAAGCATTCATCCTTCGCGGAGCAGAGCTGTTGTCAAGAAAGGTAGTTTGTGTTTATACAAGGACCTCCCGCCCCCACCTACTGTCAACCAATCATGTCAATGCGAAGCGATACAGAGCCCTCCGCGAAGATACAAACTTTGAGCGGCACACGGCGATGCGGTACAGAGCTCCAATTAGCGTCCCGAGGCACTGCAATTCCCTCTGTACGGAGCCTCCTGTTTGCTTTGGTGGAGCAAGCAGAAACGGGCTTTAAGACCCCCAGGCATGACAAGTGCAGCAAAATCAGTAGGCTAGTTATTGGTTTCGTAACACTTTATTAAAGACGGATTAAAATGTTTCTCTCTAAGCAATTTGATTATTTATCTTTAGGCTCCCCTAATATATATCTATAAAGTTTATAGATCTAACTTCATTGGATTATGCATAACTTTTTCTTATTTATGAAATATTAGATCAATTTACCTCAATCATTTTGTTGGAGTGATTTTATTAGACAGATTAGTTGAGCAAGAGTAGTGGTAGGCACGAAACGTGGCGATGCTTTCAAATTATGTAGGCAACGCCACGCACATTTACGTGGCAAAGGCACGTACACAAGACGGAAGTACATGCATGTGAGGCATTCATGTAACCGAAGCCTGCAAGAGTTTACATGGTTTCAAATCAAATCAAATCGTATGTACCAGGTGATAGAAATGTAAACGGCAGAACCAACACTAAAAGAAGTCGGGTAAACAATACGTTCTTGTGGGTGTATTTTGTCTCAAATTTCATGCTGCTGAAGGACCGACCGCACAGACAACCGGTATAAGTTCAAATTTTATTTTATTCAACATTCTGACAATTTTGCATTGCTATGTTTCGGACTGTACAATCAGAGGTGTAGGCTACATAACCAATGAATTGGTTGAAACCTCCTTTACAAGCTAAAGACTATACACACATCTAGAAGCAGACTATCATAACATCACACAATATTAACAGGCCTTTCTCAAGCAGACCGGTAGGTGCATTTTCAACACGAGAGACAGGCTCATAGCCATGGGAAGTAGGGTTGCTGAGGGTCCTGCAGCACCCCTTGATAAATCTAAATAAAATATTTTAAAATGATAATACATTAACAAAATGACAGAAGACTCTGGGGAAAAAAGAGGTACACACTTCTCAAGCATCTGCGGGTGGGCACGCAAGGACCTGTAGGAGCAGAGCTCGAGAAGGGCCAACGTGAAGTCAACAAAGTATCAGAATTAATGTTAAACTGAAGAAAATAATTTAGCTGGAGATTCAAAAATAACTGGAGACGTTGCTAGCCATAAGGGGAGTATTTAGCAGTAGTAGCCTGCACAGAGAGGAAGGATGGATATTGGCATGTCAGTGATTACCATGTGATGTGCAGCCTACCCTTTGCCTGGCTACCCAAACTCCTTGCTCTGGGAGAAGGTTGCAATTGTGGCAGCAATTCGGATCGTTCCTGCACGTAGGTATTCCAGCATCTGCAGGAACCCCTCTTTATACTTCTATTAACATCTGCTAACCATGTGTATGTGACAAATAAAATTTGATTTGATTTATTGGTCCATTTTTAAGCAAGGATGGCAGTCTCAGCCTGAAGTATGTAGCAAACAAAGAGCAGTGGAAGAATTCCGTTTGAGGCATCAGGCAAGCCGAAACTATGGTCTCTACAATAACCTGTGTCACCATCAACAACTTAAAACTCCTCTCCTCAGGTGAACCACAGGGCAAAGAGGGCAACCAGAAGATCAGGGAAAAGTGTAAACTATACCTGGACAGAGTGGAAGAACTACAGGAGTATATCGAAAATAAAGAGGTAATTAGACAGTGGAACATTCTATAAACAATTTATGCTAAAATGTCGGTCATTAACGTTGTCCAATGCATATATTCAATTATATTACGAATTCCTAATTATATGGTCCGATGTAAATGCCAGTGTAGGCCTAAACCTATGTCAGTCTAATTGGATTGACAGTTTTCCATTAATCTTCCTGGCAACTCTATGGAGGTAAGGATATAGCTAATAGGAGATGTGCACTCTGCATATCCTTCACATGTCAACATGATCCTAACCCTACACATTTGACATTTCATCCGTCTACAATATTATATTGCCACCCAGAGATGGGTGCGTCTATGAATGACGCGGACATTTCCCGGTCACGTGAGAATTCTAAGAGAATCAACTCCGTGTCTGATAACGCGGAAGTGTATTATTTTGTATTTATTAATGTATAGTTATTCAAAGATCTAATAAAAGGCTTGGATATCGACTTTGCCGGGCTGCAATTTAAGTATTAACAAATAAAGGGCCTGTTCGTTGCATTTTTAATTTTTTACAAGTAATCATATGGCTGCCAACAACAATTTACAGGTAAATTGGGAAAGCTAACGTCGGCTAGCTACAGTAGCTAGTAGTTAGCAAAAGGGCAAACCACCCAGTTAGCATGGCACTAGTTAGCGAACGTTTGCGAGCTAACTATTATTTGTAGATCTACTGTGATTAATTTTTTCTAAGTGTCGTTAGCTAACTGATTGTTATCTATCTGGCTACGGTAATACGCTAACTTGTTAGCTCGGACGCTAGCTAGCGGAATTGTTGTTTTTTGTTGCTTCGAGGTCGCCAACTTGAAAGAACAGCAGTTAATGTTGACAGTAGTCACTATCAAGTTATTTTAAGCCTGATTGAAGATGGTTAGTTAACATCAGCTTGCTTTGATAGCTGTCTCGTCTTGGCCTTGTTGGAAAGTTGACCGGTTCATTTTTAGTTCTAAATGTGCTCCCCTCCGCAACAAGGCCAAGACGAGACAATCCGAAATTTGAATAGCAACCAAGTACCTTGATAATGTTATTAACTAACTACCATTAGCAAAGCTAGTGTCGTGAGCTGATTGTTGATATAGCTAACGTTAGCTAAGCTTACTGTCTGAATATGTTAATTAACTAGTTAATTGGATTAGCCTATTTGATTTAGTCATGTCAAACTTTTTGTAGGAAGTGAAATTGCAACATACTCTGTCTTACAGGTGGTCGGTCACATTTTGAGCTATGTATGTGCCATGTAGCACTTCATGGAACATGTACATACACAGCTGTAGCTCTACATAAAGCCTTGCATATGGGGTCAATGTTTTTGATATATAGGAACAGTTACTATACTTGCTTCTAGTTACTGTAATTAGAACTACGTGCTTGTTATGCCATTGCATCAAAGAGTTATTTAATTGTGATTGACCAAATCAAATTTATCTTGCAGTGAATCCTTTCAATTTGTTTTTACTGTTGTCTTTGTTTTTTCATAATGTTCTCATCCCTTTTTTCAGAAAGCCATAGATCTGGCCAGCAAGGCGGCCCAGGAGGATAAAGCTCAGAATTACGACGAGGCCCTGCGTTTATACCAACAAGCTGTTCAGTACCTCCTACACGTAGTGAAATGTATGCTTTAAGACAACTGGATATTTGCATAATGCTCTTTTCTCTTTTAGGGTTGTAATAGTCTCTGGATTGTTCAGTCCATTGGTTTGTGTGGAGTTGTTTATCACCACCTCTGTCTCATATAGGCTAATGGGGACATTTTAGAATCTCACTACAGTAGTGACCTGTCAAAGGTATCTGGGCAACTATTGGAACCTATCAGATGAATCTGTCCAGTGTCTACTTCTACTTATCAGCAGAATGCATCATTTTTTTCCATTTCACAGAATGTCATAGTCTAGGGGAGTTTACTGTAATTGTGATTTATTCATACATTTTCTAAATAAAAACAGATTCTTCATATGGTATTTAATAGAATTTGTCCATTTCTCTCCTGCCAGATGAATCCCAGGGCGATAAAGCCAAACAGAGCATCAGGGCCAAGTGTGCCGAGTACCTGGACAGAGCAGAGAAGCTCAAAGAATACCTAAAGAAGAAAGAGAAGGCTCCACCTGCCAAGCCTGTGAAGGAGTCCCAAGCTGATGACAAAGGGTGTGTGCAGGAGCAGGCTTTGTTATGTGTGAGAAGGGTTTAGCCTGTTATTTGGAATGTGATGAGTCAACCTATTTGGATTATTATTGTGCAGGAATGAGAGTGATGAAGGAGACAACCCAGAAAAAAAGAAGTTTCAGAACCAACTTTCAGGTTAGTTATCACTTACAAAGTGAAACTACCACAGTATGTATCACAATACTGACATACTATAGAATTGTGACAAAGGTTATTTGGCTCATTTCCACTTTACTTTCAGTTTTCCCATATCCTGTTGAGATGTCTAACTCGTTTACATTGGCTTGTGAAAGTATTCAACCCCCTTGGCATTTTTCCTTTTTTTTTGCCATACAACCTGGAATTTAAATGTATTTTTGGGGGGTTTGTATCATTTGATTTACACAACATGCCTACCGCTTTGAAGATGCAAAATATTTTCTGTGAAACTAGACAAAACAGAACTTGAGTGTGCATAACTACCCCCCCCCCCCCCCAAAAAAAAAAGTCAATACTTTGTGGAGCCACCTTTTGCAGCAATTACAGCTGCAAGTCTCTTGGGGTATGTCTCTGAGCTTGGCACATCTAGCCACTGGGATTTTTGCCCATTCTTCAAGGCAAAACCACTCCTGCTCCTTCAAGTTGGATGGGTTCTGCTGATGTACAGCAATCTAAGTCCTACCACAGATTCTCAATTGGATTGAGGTCTGGGCTTTGAGGGATAACTTCTTCAGGGTTATCTTTGGTCTCTTTGTTGCCTCTGATTAATGCCCTCCTTGCCTGGTCTGTGAGTTTTGGTGGGCGACCCTCTCTTATCAGGTTTGTTGTGCTGCCATTTCCTTTCCATTTCTTTATAATGGCTTTAATGGTGCTCTGTGGGATGTTCAAAGTTTCAGATATTGTGTTATAACCCAACCCTGAGCTGTACTTCTTCACAACTTCGCCCCTGACCTGTTTGGAGAGCTCCTTGGTCTTCATAGTACCGCTTAGTGGTGTTGTAGACACTGGGGCCTTTCAGAACAGGTGTAGCTATACACTGAGATCATGTGACACTTAGATTGCACACAGGTGGACTTTATTTAACTAATTATGTGACTTCTGAAGGTAATTGGTTGCACCAGATCTTATTTAGCGGCTTCATAGCAAAGGGGTGAATACATATGCAGGCACCACTTCTGTTTTTTCAAATTTTTTTGAAACAAGTTATTTTTTTTATTTCACTTCAACTATTTTGTATTTCCATTACATGAAATCCACATAAAAATCAATTAAAATGACATGTTGTAATGCCACAAAAATAGGAAAAACGCCAAAGGGGGTGAATACTTTTGCAAGGCACTGTATTTTTAGATTTTCACATGAAGGTGACTGATCATTTTCCTTCACTGTAAAATGATTTGTATGTTCCCATCATACTGGATGTGTTTTTCAGGGGCTATCGTTATGGAAAAGCCAAA
The DNA here is from genome assembly GCF_045791955.1 of Oncorhynchus clarkii lewisi. Taxonomy (NCBI): domain Eukaryota; kingdom Metazoa; phylum Chordata; class Actinopteri; order Salmoniformes; family Salmonidae; genus Oncorhynchus; species Oncorhynchus clarkii. Next base: position 25,674,519 of record NC_092166.1, on the reverse strand, counting down.
TATCAAGTGGAATGATGTTGCCGGATTAGAGGGAGCCAAAGAGGCCCTGAAGGAAGCTGTTATTTTGCCAATCAAATTCCCACATCTTTTCACAGGTAACGTAGTGTTACTGCCTCAGATCGCCACAGAATTAATGAGGAAAGAACAATTTTGAATGTAGGAAAAACATGCTGAAACCTCCACTGTTGGAACATTTGATCAGCCTTAGGAATATACTGAAAATAAATGAATCCATTCATTCTTGTATAGTATACAGTCAATTGGTTATTACCCTTCATTCATTTGTTAATGAAAAGCTTAGTCTATTTCTGCCCCAATGTTATTCACGACCTCTCCCAACAACCTCTGTCTGTCAGGCAAAAGAACGCCGTGGAGGGGGATCCTACTCTTCGGTCCTCCTGGAACAGGAAAGTCCTACCTGGCTAAAGCTGTGGCCACAGAGGCCAACAACTCCACCTTCTTTTCCATCTCCTCATCTGACCTGGTATCCAAGTGGCTGGGAGAGAGTGAAAAGTGAGATTTTACTCTTCATCCAGGGAAACATGGGGGATTAATTGTGGAGAGACGTAAAGTCCAATGCTGCTGTTTTAATCTGTTTGTAATTTAGACATAATATTAAGCCTAGTCCTGGACTAAATAGCTAATTTAATAGAGATTATTTTAGTCCAGTATTAGGTTTAATCGGTGTCCCGGATACTGCTCACCTTGATGTTGATGCTCCTTTCTCCTCTCCAGGTTGGTAAAGAACTTGTTCACCCTTGCACGGGAGCACAAGCCCTCCATCATCTTCATAGATGAGATAGACTCGCTGTGCGGCTCCAGGAGTGAGAATGAGAGTGAGGCAGCTCGCCGCATCAAGACAGAGTTCCTAGTTCAGATGCAGGGTGAGAGAGCCAGAAAACGATAGGTATCTGGATATTATAGTGGACTGTATTGGTGTTTTGCTCATATTAAGTGAAAATGGTTGTAAATAGTTAATGATAATTTTTCCACAGGGGTTGGGAATGACAACGATGGTGTACTGGTGCTCGGGGCCACCAACATCCCTTGGACGTTGGACTCTGCTATCAGAAGACGGTAATGTCACATTCTTACACTGGCTTAGCCTACCATCTCAACAGTGTACACAAATAACTTGTCCTTTATGATTCTTGACTGTGACACCAAAGCCATAAAAATGTATGATCACTTTTACCACTCAGCTTGAACGTGATTGGTGATACCGTGAACACACTGGACTGAAGCTAGGAAACTCAGCAGCACTGCTTCTTTGCTTTTTTGTTGCTGCTCAGACCTACCCTGTAGATGTATTCTTCTTCCTGTAGATGTATTCTTCTTCCTGTAGATGTATTCTTCTTCCTGTAGATGTATTCTTCTTCCTGTAGATGTATTCTTCTTCCTGTAGATGTATTCTTCTTCCTGTAGATGTATTCTTCTTCCTGTAGATGTATTCTTCTTCCTGTAGATGTATTCTTCTTCCTGTAGATGTATTCTTCTTCCTGTAGAGTATGTGTGATACATTCAGTACAACTCATCCTTAATTATCTCAGGTTTGAGAAGAGGATCTACATCCCCCTGCCCGAGGAACACGCCCGCACCTTCATGTTTAAGCTCCACCTGGGCGCCACCCCCACCAGCCTCAACGACTCTGACTTTGTCACCCTGGGAAAGAAGACAGACGGGTACTCAGGGGCTGACGTCAGCGTCATCGTCAGAGACGCGCTTATGCAACCAGTCAGAAAAGTTCAGTCAGCCACTCACTTCAAGCGGGTACGTCTCCATAATGACGACCATTTGAATAACGTTGTCTATTTATTTTTCAGTGATAATCTTTATATCAAATTTTATTTGTCACATGCTTCGTAAACAAATCGGTGTAGACTAACAGGGAAATTCTTACTTCCCAACAACACGGTGAGGAAAAAAATATAAATAATAGAAAAATAATGACACAAGGAATGAATACACAATGAGTAACAGTAACATGGCTATATACACGGGGTACCAGTACCGAGTCCATGTGCAGGGGTACGAGGTGATTGAGGTAGGGATAGATCATAAACAGTAGCAGCAGCATATGTGCTGAGTGAAAAGAGGGTCCATGCAGATAGTCGGGTTGGTTAACTATTAAGCAGTGTTATGGCCTGGGGTTAGAAGCTGCTCAGGGTCCTGTTGGTTCCAGACTTGATGCATCAGTACCGTTGCCGTGCAGTAGCAGAGAGAACAGTCAGACTTGGGTGGCTGGAGTCTTTGACGCTTTTTAGGGCCTCTGACACCGCCTGGTATAGAGGTCCTGGATGGCAGGGAGCTCTGCCCCAGTGCCGTACGCACTACCCTCTCTAGTGCCTTGCAGTGGGATGCCAAGCATTTGCCATACCAAGTGGTGACGCAGCCACTCAAGATGCTCTCAATGGTGCAGCTGTTGAGATTAATTTGTAACACTGCAAATTGCATTGTTATTGAAGGTAAGAGGGCCATCGAGAGACAACCCCAACATCGTGGTAGATGACCTTTTGACCCCATGCTCTCCAGGAGACCCGAATGGCATCGAGATGACATGGATGGAAGTCCCTGGGGAAAAGCTATGTGAGCCAGTTGTTTGTATGGTGAGTGTAAAAAAATAAAAAGTTATTAATAATACTTTATTAATATTATTCAGTTATCCGTTTCCCCGCCTCAATGGTAATCTGTTTCTGGGAAAACAAGACTGTTGAATAACCTTTTGATCATGTCTCTTTTTATTCTTTGCAGTCTGATATGCTGAGATCCCTGACCAGCACAAAGCCAACAGTCAATGATCAGGATTTGGACAAACTGAGAAAATTCACAGAGGACTTTGGACAGGAGGGCTAAATTGGGTCATTTTAGCCAAACCAAAGCAAATATTATTGATTGTCAAGTGTTCCTTCTCTCCTCTCCGTCTTTTTCCCACTCTCCCCCTCAGGCTCTGTTGGCTTATCACATGACTGCTCTACTAATAGAAATATAATTACTAGAACGGACCTCTCCATTTAAGTAATCTATTTCTTTGGCTCGACTGAGCTTGGTCCATTGGCCACAAGGGGTTAAACAAAGACGGGTATTTTCTTAGATGCTCCCCATGTCCAAAGGATTATGGATCTCTTCACATGTCTGAGGTAGACTAGTCTGAGGTAGACTAGATTGGTGAATGGAAAGCTACATGGCAATTAGGAACATTGGTGCAGCACCTTGGGCTGAATCCTAATATGTAAACAATGCTCAACTCGAGCATTTGCATACATCATGCTTTGAAGTCAATGGGAGTTTTTGTTAACAAGCATGTTAACAAAATTAGAATGCTTCTCTTTGTGTAAAGTGCTTATTTAACTTGCCCAATAAATATCTGAGCTAATTTTCCAATTACCCATCCAATTTCCTTCAATCAAATTGCACCTAACTTTTCAGTGTGAGCACCCATATATTCCACTTCTTTTTGTACAGGATATTTTTCAAATATTATTGGTGGAATTTATGACAGTCTCAAGGTGATGAGAATTACATGGGTTTGGATACTTGAAGCACAGCAAATGTACAGGTGTAGGATCTTAATTTGATCACTCTGTTGCTGCAGGAAATGCAAACTTCTGGTGTATTTAAGGTTTAAAAATACTTCTCAAGTTTGTAATTTCCACTTTAAAATGTCAGACTTGATTTGCCCTAAGGAAAAATGTATCAACACCTGTTGTTGCAGGATTATTTTCCTGCTCTGAAGAACTTTGAAGAATATTAAGATCCTGCGTCTGTATGTCATTCTACATACAGACATTTGTGGGGCTTCGGCTACGGTTAGAATAATTTACACACTCTGGATGGAAGTTGCTTTGGGACATATTTGATATGTACATTTGTTTTTCCCCTCCAGAAGAAAGGCTACTCTGTTCATTGTCATTATGATTCAAACTGTCAGGATCATCAACATTACTGGACCAGAAAAACCTTTATAATATAGTCACGGATTCAATACTTTTTTTCCCCCTGACCATCCACACACTCTACATGTAACCCTTTTGCTGATCTTCCTAACAAGAACTAGAAAGAGATGATGCCGTACTGAGATCCAGTCAAACTGTCTAACAGTGTTGAAGAAACAACGCGACTGATATGTTGGTGTGAATGGAATTTTGTGGGTAGCCTGAAATTGACATTTTAGGCACAAAAGAACACCCTCATGGCATCATGTCCTTTTTGTTATTGCATTGGAATGCAGTTCCAAGCAGGTACTTGGTTATTACCTTTTAAGATGTGGCCATTTTTAAGTGGCAATGCACACCATGTGCCTTCCAAACAAGTAGCAAGATCATTTACATTGTTTTTTTATTTGGAAGTTGATATCCAGTAAGACAGCTATATTGTGTATTTTGTCATTGATGCTATGGAATATATATTTGCACATTTCATGTAAACTGGCTTTAAGGTTGTATATCTCTGCTCTTAGTGTTGGCATTCTTAAGAATTTCAAGGTGTTGGGTACGTCTTTGGTGTGGTCTTCACTTTACTGTAAAACATGTCTTGTAGAGAATGATACAGTATATCAGCGAGTGGAAAAGTCATCAGAATTCCTCTGCCGTGCATATGTAAATAAAAGTAATATTAAGATTTGACATATTTGTAAAGTATTGTCTCAAGTTCCAGGTTGAGGATTCAAAGGAATCTTCACAAATGTCAATCTCTCACTTGACAACAATGAGGAGGATATAATTATTCTTATTGTCAAGTCATGTAGGTATAATAAGTGTGCCAGTAGCGGTGCATGGGTAAAATCACTGGGGAAGCCAAGCCAGAAAAAAAAGCCATATTACAACCTATGTGTTGTGATAATTGAGTTGTTTGCTCTATACATCCTGTTACTTCATATGCCTTGACACAGTGATATACAGCCTATTCAGACCCCTTCACTTTTTCCACATTGTTACATTACGGTTTGATTCTAAAATGGATTTTAAAAATGTTCCTCGTCAATCAAAACAATACCCATATTGACAAAGCTAAAACTGGTGTCCCAGGTACATAAAAGGTGTGGTTTACCGCGCTCTTTGAAATAAAAGCTGTCAGGTGAGAGCGGCGCCCACACAGACAGTTTTTCCTCGGAGAAAAGCATTAGCGACCTAGCTGACTCACGGGATTTAGGAAAGAAATTAGGCGACATTATTTTCAGTTTAGGAAAGAAACCAAACTATTTTTGTGTTTTTTTCCGAGACACCCGAGCACAGCCACAGAGTTCCCTGGCGCGGAGAAAGTAAAATCTAAAACCTGCGAGGACCGAGGGACACCGGAGGAATCATTCCAAGCAACACGGTGAGCTTAAAGCTGCAGTCGGCAGTAGAAACAATATCCACACGTTATCGCCGCCCTGTTTATATTGTTCAAGAACCTAACAATCATTCATAAGTCCAAAAATGGATGTAGCAACCGCTGATTGCCCCTTTAAAGTAAAGTATAGGCCATATAATTGTCATATGAATGTGTTTGAATCATATCATGGGGTCGTACCAAATGACCTCTTCTATTTTGTTATTTTATTATCGCATAGTCCTGCAACTTATGAGGATTCTGTGTTATGCACTATAGGGGAATTACCATATATGTGATTGAATATTATCTGCTGTTGGCTTGTGTGGATGTATGTGTTATGCAACATAGCTGACTTGAGACGTGGTTAACAGTTTCTGGGCCATGGGCCTTTCTCATGATGGAAAAATACAGAATAACATGAAGACAGGAACTGTGCAATGAGTTGGGGGGGGTTGCATTTACCCCTTATTGTTTAGCTAATAAAAAATACATAGTATACAATCGGGTGACTCAATGTCATATTTATCCTGATACCAGATTCGAACTGACGCAACCCTAACAACCTTCGAAAATGTCATTGTGTTAATTTGCGTGAGAAGGTTTGATGCGTTTTATGTAATTCAATTGGGCTGGTCCACGTGCTGATTTGAGTGGAGTTGAGCTTTTTAGGGCAGAGATGAGGGGAAATAGATGGTTTGGGGGATGTGGAAAGTCCAGTGTTGCCAACTACTCAGTAAGGAAAGTAGCTAGCTATTGGCTGTCCTAAAAGTAACAGGTAATTGTGATGGACGCTGTAGGAGAGAGGAATAACGTCGTGGGAGAGACAAAGTGAGGAAACACCCTAAATATGTTTAGAACTACAAATGAACTTTCTTCTGTCGATTATATTGTTTTTTTTTGTCAACAATTCCAAACCTCCTTTATCCAGGCTTGGGACCGGCAAAAGTGACCCACAAGAGACACTGGCGGAGTTACTTAGTTAAAAAAAAAAAAGTAAATCAATTTTATTTTTATTATTACTTTTTCTTCATTTGGTTTGGTTTTTAACCTTATGGTCCACTTAGGAGCCTACAACAAGTCACAGTACAACATTAACATTTTTAACCATAACATGTTATTATTTTTTTTGTATACAATCTACATTAACAATCTAAATTGACCAAAAAGAGACCATAGGAAAAAAAACTGTCAATGGCAATGTGAGAAAATTATGGTAACTAGTCTGGCCCTAATTCATATAAAAAAAAATAATATGTAAACCAGGGCGGGATCAGCCAGCAGGCGCATGAGCGATTCATTTGCAGTCTGGACGTGGAGGAGTGAGCATCTGCTCTGACTACACCTGAGAGGGACTGCTGCGCGAGGACTGGGCCGCCTGTGAGTGCTTTGGGACGGGACGGGGAGGTCGCTAGAGGGGTCTGAATACTCGCTAAATATAGTGACAAATCGTTAAATTGGCAACACTGGCGGAAACCACGATATAGTATTGGATATACGTAGAGGTGTATGGCAATTAATATGTAACACAGAGAATATTCCCTGTATGAAACACCTGCTGGATAATGTAGTAGGCTACTTCTATATAACAAATTAATGTTTATCCTTTTCTCCACAGCTCAAACAAAAATGCATTGTAGACGTAAGTGAACACACTTCTCAATATTTTGACCTGTTTTGCCATCTTAGATTTCTCACCAGGGCTTTAAATACGCATCATCACCTCTGACTAAATGGCATGTACTGTAGTTGATCCCTGTCCTACTACTTGTTGTGATCTATAGTAAAAAAAAGCACTAGCCTGAGATTCATTTCTTGATTTCCTATTTTCTTATTTAATTTCAATGCACTTCATGCATTTTCTTTCTTTCTTTTTTTTTTTTATACCAATAATGTTTACCAGTAAGCTGACATTGTTATTGGAAATGGGCTTGTTTCAATAACTCCATAAACCCACGTGCATTACCTCTTGTTTGCTTTATTTCAGTTCTATTTGTCTGTGCAGTAGCATGTCATGTTTCACTGGTGTCATGGTCTTATGCCACAGGTGAGCTGTCCTCATGGTTATTGACATTGATGTAGCTTTTCTTGACATAATATATTCAACCAGTGTAATAATATTATAATGTAATATCTCTGGGTGCTCTATAGAAGAGGCCTTGTAAATATTCAGACAAGAGTTATTTTTCCTTATTGACTAGCTAGAGCATACTGTCTAGCTGGAACATTCCTGTAATGTTCTCCACAGGAAGCCCATATACGGGGGGCCATAATGAAGAGCAAGACGTTTGAAACATCAGCCAGACAGTATGCTCTAGCTAGTCAATAAGGAAAAATAACTCTTGTCTGAATATTTACAAGGCCTCTGCGATAGGGCACCCAGAGATCTCTCACCATTTAGTTAAAATTATACAGTTGTATTGTTCATTGTGGTGTACATTCTTATTATAAATGTAAAACAAAAACCTCACAATTTACACTTTTTTTTTTTGTTTCTTGTTGTAATGATCTGCCTGATGAGTCTAGGCCCAAGCCTCCAAATGCTCTGTTAAAGTAATCCCTCTTCCCCCAGGTGGTGTGAATACATCTCTCTCTACAGCTCAGAGCAACTTGTCTCTGTGTTTCATCTGCATGACTGAGAGGTGTCAAGATGTGAAAAAGATTTTCAATTCCATGAGCGATGACAAACTTTGGATGCAAAGTACTGAAACGTCTGCCCTTCTTGACTGTTCCCTGACCTCGTCTCCCTCTTCTGGGAAGTGTGTGCCATGTTTTGAGGACCGCAAGGTCTACGTTGTGTGCCTTGACATGCCCAAGGATCTCAAACTGGACCTGGAGTGGGGCAGTGTTAGCATCTCCCTTTCCAACGCTGAAGCTAGTGAGTACAACTTTGAGATGGTTTAGGATGACATGGGGGGGGACAGAACCGTCACCATATTTTGGTGACACTGAATGTCTAATGCATGGTGCTGTTATAATTAAGCAATAAGGAAAGAGGGGGTGTGATATAGGGCCAATATGCCATGGCTGGGACATACCTAAGAGTTGTTCTTGCAGTGCCTTCAGAAAGTATTCAGACCCCTGACTTTTCTTTATTTTGTTATGTTACAGCCGTATTCTATAATCAGTTTTTTTCTTATCAATCTACACACAATACCCCATAATGAAAAAGCAAACACGGGTTTCTGTAAATGTAATATTTCCATTTTTGTTATTTTTAATATAAGTATTCAGACCGTTTGCTCAGTACTTTCATTGACGCACCTTTGGCAGCGATTACAGCATCAAGTCTTCTTGGATGTGACGCTACAGGCTTGGCACACCTGTATTTGGGGAGTTTCTCCCATTCTTCTCTGCAGATCCTCTCAAGCTCTGTCAGGTTGGATGGGAAGCATCGCTACACAGCTATTATCAGGTCTCTCCAGAGATGTTTGATCGGATTCAGTCCGGGCTCTTGCTGGGCCACTCAAGGACATTCAGACTTGTCTCAAAGCCACTCCTGCGTTGTTTTGGCTGTGTGCTTAGGATCATTATCCTGTTAGAAGGTGAACCTTCACCCCAGTCTGAGAACCTGCTCCAGAGCGCTCAGGACTTCATCAAGTATCTCTCTGTACTTTTCTCCGATCTTTCCCTTGATCCTGACTAGTCTCTCAGTCCCTGATGAAACCAAGATTAAACTTTTTGGCCCGAATGCCAAGTGTCACGTCTGGAGGAAACCTAGCACCATCCCTACGGTGAAGCATGGTGGTGGCAGCATCATGCAGACCAGAGAATCTTGTTTCTTATGGTCAGAATCCTTTAGGTGCCTTTTACTGAAGAGTGGCTACTGTCCGGTCATTCTACCATAAAGGCCTGCTGCAGAGATGGTTGTCCTTCTGGGAGGTTCGCCCATCTCCACAGAGGAATTCTGGAGTTCTGTCAGTGACCATCGGGTTCTTGGTCATCTCCCTGAACAAGGCCCTTCTCCCCTGATTGCTCAGTTTGGCCTGGTGGCCAGCACTAGGAAGAATCTTGGTGGTTCCAAACTTCTTCCATTTAAGAATAATGGAGGCCACTGTGTTCTAGGGGACCTTAAATGCTGCAGAAATGTTTTGGTACCCTTCCCCAGATCTGTGCCTCAACACAATAATTTTTCTGAGATCTACGGAAAGTTCGTTTGACCTCATGGCTTGGTTTTTGCTCTGACATGCACTGTCAACTGTGGGACCTTACATAGACAGGTGTGTGTCTTTCCAAATCATGTTCAATCAATTGAATTTACCAGAGGTCGACTCCAATCAAGTTACAGAAACATCTTGGATGATCAATGGAAACAGGATGCATCTGAGCTCATAGCAAAGAATCTGAATACCTATGAAAAATAAGGTATTTGTAATAAATTGGCAAACAATATGGCGTATCGTGTGTTCATTGCTGAGGATTTTTATTTATTTTATCCATGTTAGAATGAGGTTAACTTAACGAAATGTGGAAAAAGTCAAGGGGTCTGAATACTCTCCAAAGAAACTGTATATAAAACCTTTAGCCGTGGTATATTGGCCGTATACCACAAATCCCTGAGATGTCATACTGTTATTATAAACTTGTTACCATTTATTTAGAGCAGTAACAATAAATGTTGTTATACCCGCGGTATACAGTCTGATATACCACTGCTGTCAGCCAATCAGCATCCAGGGCTCAAACCACCCAGTTCATAATAAGCATGTATGAAGACATTATTAGGGGGTAATGCATCATTTGTACCATCTGCACAACAGGTCACTCCTTTAAGCTTTCTTTACTCTCATTTCAGCATGCCCTAGACTTAAAACGCCTGGAGCTGTTGGTCAAGCTGGACACAACAGTAAGTTCAGTGTTTGTGAGTTTCCTAGTAAGTAAACAAATGTGTGTATAGTGCACTTATTACAGTTTAATTATTACTTTAATCATATTGTAACAAGTATTGTAATTAACCATTGGTACACTGTACTTATATTGTGCTAAGGTCAGCGCATAATGTAACCATTTTTATAGCAGTGTCTCCAACCAGTCACTCCTGAGCTTTTCCTAGCTGATCTGTTGTACAGGGCCTTCAGGAAGTATTCACATCTCTTGACTTGTTCCACATTTTGTTACAGCCTGAATTCAAAATGGATTTAAAAAAGTTCTCACCAATTTACATACAAATACCCCATAATGACAAGGTTAAAACATGTTTAAAAATGTATGGTTGAGATCCCGCTAACGGGATCGACATGACAACAGCCAGTGAAAGTGCAGGGCGCCAAATTCAAACAGAAATCTCATATCTAAAATTCCTCAAACATACAACTATTTTATACCTTTTTAAAGGTAATCTTGTTGTTAATCCCACCACAGTGTCCGATTTCAAAAAGGCTTTACAGCGAAAGCACCACAAACGATTATGTTAGGTCACAGAAAAACACAGCCATTTTCCAGCCAAAGACAGGAGTCACAAAAAGCAGAAATAGAGAGAAAATCAATCACGAACCTTTGATCTTCATCAGATGACACTCCATAGGACTTCATGTTACACAATACATGTGTGTTTTGTTCGGTAAAGTTCATATTTATATAAACAAATCTCAGTATACATTGGCGTGTTCTGTTCAGTAGTTCCAAAAACATCTGGTGATTTTGCAGAGAGCCACATCAATTTACAGAAATACTCATAATAAACATTGATCAAAGATACAAGTGTTATACATGGAATTTTAGATCCACTTCTCCTTAATGCAACCGCTGTGTCAGATTTCAAAGAAGCTTTACGGAAAAAGCAAACCATGCAATGCTCAGAGCCCAAAAGGCGTTTTGTAAACAAATCCAGTCACGAAGCGCTTTTACTAGGAGCAGACGAAATGTCAAAGTTCCGTTACAGTCCGTAGAAACATGTCAAACGATGTATAGAATTAATCTTTGGGATGTTTTTAACATAAACCTTCAATAAGGTTCCAACCGGAGAATTACTTTGTCTGTAGAAAAGCAATGGAATGCGAGCTCCCTAACACGTGAATGAGCGTCACGAGCCTATGGCACTCTGCCAGACCACTGACGCAAAGAGCCCTTATTAGCCCCTCCTTTTACAGTAGAAGCCTCAAACAAGTTTCTAAAGACTGTTGACATCTAGTGGAAGCCTTAGGAAGTGCAACAATATCCCACTAGTGACCAATATCCCACTATCTTCAATAGGGGCTGAGTTGAAAATTGACCAACCTCAGATTTCCCACTTCCGGGTTGAATTTTTTTTCTCAGGTTTTTGCCTGCCATATGAGTTCTGTTAAACTCAGAGACATCATTCAAACAGATTTAGAAACTTCAGTGTTTTCTATCCAAATATACTGATAATATGCATATATTAGCAACTGGGACTGAGTAGCAGGCCATTTACTCTGGGCACCTTATTCATCCAAGCTACTCAATACTGGCCCCCAGCCAGAAGAAGTTAATATATTTTTTGCAAATGTATTAAAAATGAAATACAAAAATAACACATTTACATAATGATTCAATACATGTTAGAAGCAGCGACTACAGCTGTGAGTCTTTCTGGGTAAGTCCCTAAAGAGCTTTGCACACCTGGATTGTACAATTTACATTTTTTTTTATTTTTATTCTTCTTTTTTATTCTACTTACTGTACAGGGAATAAATAGTGCCGTTGGGAAAAAAGGGTGTATAGGCTTCTCTATTCTAACCTAACAGATACTATCCTTGGGATTCCTGAGATTGTTTCAACTTTGTCAAGTTGGTTGTTGATCATTGAAAGACAGCTATTTTTAAGTCTTGTCATAGATTTTCAAGATTTAAGTCAAAACTGTAACCAGGCCACTATTGTCCTGCTGGAAGGTGAATTTGTCTGTGGCTGTTGGAAAGCAGACTGAACCAGGTTTTCCTCCAGGGCTTCGCTCTATTCCATTACTTTTTATAAAAGGAATAACTCCAGAGTCCTTACCGTAATAACAGAAATATAGGGATACTTAAAACATGAACATAACCAATAAGCATGCCCATGACAAATCACATTTTATTGGTCACATATACATGGTTAGCTTAAATTGTATTGGTCACATGCAGATGTGTAGCGAAATGCTTGTGCTTCTAGTTCCGACAGAGCAGTAATATCTAACAAATTCACAACGACAACCTTATACACACAAATGTAAAGGGATGAATGTGTGTGTGTATGTATGTATATATATATACATTAGTTTTACTTTAGTACCTTTTTGCAAACAGGATGCATATTCTGTACAGGCTCCTTTTCACTCAGTCATTTAGATTAGTATTGTGGAGTACAATAATGTTGATCCACCCTCAGTTTGTTTCCTATCACAGCCATTGAGTTCTAACTGTTTTAAAGTCACCATTGACCTCATGGGGAAATCACTGTGAGGGATCCTTCCTCTCCGGCAACTGAGTTAGAAAGGAAATTCACTGCTTGACTAAGGGGCCTCACAGAAAATGTTATTTGTGGGGTACAAAGACAAGGTAGTAATTTTAAAAATCATGTGTAACATTATCATTGCACACAGTCCATGCAACTTATGGGACTTGTTAATCACATCTTTACTACAGAACTTATTTAGGCTTGCCATTACAAAGGGCTTGAATACTTAATGACAAGACAATTCAGCTTTTCATTTGTTATTGATTTGTAACAATTTCTAAACAAAATTCCACTTTGACATGATGGGGTATTGTGTGTAAGCCAGTGACTGTAACACGACTAAATCTTGAAAAAGTCCAAGTGTGTGAATACTTTCTGAAGGTACTGTATGTAATCATTCCTGTACTGTCATTACAGATTGCTCCAGCAATGTTTTAATTTAATATTCAAACCGTATTTTAACGAAAACGTGTCATGGTTATTTTCCGTGACATTAGCAAATTCTATAACACCGAGATCAGCAGTCTGGGTGTTCTCAGTGTGTTTGTCTTTAACAGGTGGAGTCAGAGGTCTTGCTGGGCATCCTGGTGAGTAAAGAAAACCCACAGGACAGCAGTGCTCAACTCGAGCTTCAGCGTGTACACTGAGAATAAAGATACAAACTCTGAATACTTTGATGTGGTGGTGTGTGCAAGAGAGACTTTGTTGTTCGTCGAGAACATTCTACAAATCAAATCTGAAGATCAGCAATGGGTAGTAGTGTATATCAGTGTTGGACGATTCATTTTCTATGTGTTTAACTGCTCTCCCTGTCCTCTTCTCCCACACAAATCCAAACCCACCACTTCAATCTCTGATGGCACTGGGAGCTTATACAAAGGAGCAATGATCGCTATTGGCATGTTAGCAGCTGCTGTCATTGTCGCTTAATACAGAAGCCAGACCAAATCAAGTGAGTAAGCAGGCAGGGGTGATACAGGGTTTATTGGCTCAACAAATGTCCCTTTTATATTGGAGAATACAGGATTAACACACATTTCTTGCTAACAAACTATAGTTTTGGCAAGTCGGTTAGGACATCTACTTTGTGCATAAGACAAGTAATTTTTCCAACAATTGTTTACAGACAGATTATTTCACTTATAATTCACCGTATCACAATTCCAGTGGGTCAGAAGTGAACATACACTAAGTTGACTGTGCCTTTTAACAGCTTGGAAAATTCCAGAAAATGATGTCATGGCTTTAGAAACTTCTGATAGGCTAATTGACATCATTTGTGTCATTCGGAGGTGTACCTGTTGATGTATTTCAAGGCCTACCTTCAAACTCAGTGCCTCTTTGCTTGACATCATAGGAAAATCAAAAGAAATCAGCCAAGACCTCGGAAAAATAATTGTAGACCTCCACAAGTCTGGTTCATCCTTGGGAGCAATTTCCAAATGCCTGAAGGTACCACGTTCATCTGTTCAAACAATAGTACGCAAGTATAAACACCATGGGACCACGCAGCCATCATTCCGCTCAGGAAGGAGACACGTTCTGACTCCTAGAGATGAACGTACTTTGGTGCGAAAAGTGCAAATCAATCCTAGAACAACAGCAAAGGACCTTGTGAAGATGCTGGAGGAAACAGGTACAAAAGTATCTATATCCACAGTAAAAACGAGTCCTATATCGACATAACGTGAAAGGCCGCTCAGCAAGGAAGAAGCCACTGCTCCAAAACCGCCATTAAAAAAAAGCCAGACTACGGTTTGCAACTGCACATGGGGACAAAGATCGTACTTTTTGGAGAAATGTCCTCTGGTCCGATGAAACAAAAATAGAACTGTTTGGCCATAATGACCATCATTATGTTTGGAGGAAAAAGGAGGCTTGCAAGCTGAAGAACACCATCCCAACCATGAAGCACGGGGGTGGCAGCATTGTTGTGCGGGTGCTTTGCTGCAGAAGGGACTGATGCACTTCACAAAATAGATGGCATCATGAGGGTGGAAAATTATGTGGATATATTGAGGCAACATCTCAAGACATCAGTCAGGAAGTTAAAGCTTGGTCGCAAAAGGGTCTTCCAAATGGACAATGACCCCAAGCATACTTCCAAAGTTGTGGCAAAATGGCTTAAGGACAACAAAGTCAAGGTACTGAAGTGGCAATCACAAAGCCCTGACCTCAATCCCATAGAAAATGTGTGGGCAGAACTGAAAAAGCGAGTGCGAGCAAGGAGGCCTACAAACCTGACTCGGTTACACCAGCTTTGTCAGGAGGAATGGGACAAAATTCACCCAACTTATTGTGGGAAGCTTGTGGAAGACTACCCAAAACGTTTGACCCAAGTTAAACAATTTTAAAGGCAATGCAACCAAATACTAATTGAGTGTATGTAAACTTCTGACCCACTTGGAATGTGATGAAATAAAAGCATAAATAAATAATTATCTCTATTATTCATTATACATTTCACATTCTTAAGATAAAAAGTGGTGATCCTGACCTAAGACTGACTTTTTACTGGGATTAAATGTCAGGAATTGTGAAAAACTGAGTTTAAATGTATTTGGCTAAGGTGTATGTAAACTTCCGACTTCAACTATATGTATGACTGAAATATACAGTATCGTTGATGTGCTCTCTTTTTGCAGATGTATTTGAGTGATGTCTTTCATGTGGATATCTTTACAGGTATTGTCTAGTGTCCACTTCAGAAGTCCACTCAGGAACACCAGACCCAGTTAAAGCTGTCAAAGAATGTCACGTCTACAGCTTCTGGCGCTAGTCGGAAACATTTGAAGTAAATTATGAAGTTATTTGTGTTTTGTTTTTACTATTGATAGTTTTTGCAGTTAAAGTTAATTGGCAATGCAAATAGTCTGGGTAGCCATTTGATTAGATGTTCAGGAGTCTTATGGCTTGGACGTAGAAGCTATTTAGACACCTCTTGGACCTAGACTTGGCACTCGGGTACTGTTTGCAGTGTGGTAGCAGGGAGAACAATTTGACTAGGGTGGCTAGAGTAGAGTAGAGAGAAAAACACTGATGGAAAGTGGTGTTGGGCGTAAAACATACGACATTATAAAATCCATGTACACAAACAACAAGTGTGCGGTTAAAATTGGCAAAAAACACACACATTTCTTCACACAGGGTCGTGGGGTTAGACAGGGATGTAGCTTAAGCCCCGCCCTCTTCAACATATATATCAACAAATTGGCGCGGGCACTAGAAAAGTCTGCAGCACCCGGCCTCACCCTACTAGAATCCGAAGTCAAATGTCTGCTGTTTGCTGATGATCTGGTGCTTCTGTCACCAACCAAGTAGGGCCTACAGCAGCACCTAGATCTTATGCACAGATTCTGTCAGACCTGGGCCCTGACAATAAATCTCAGTAAGACCAAAATAATGGTGTTCCAAAAAAGGTCCAGTCACCAGGACTACAAATACAAATTCCATCTAGACACTGTTGCCCTAGAGCACACAAAACTATACATACCTTGGCCTAAACATCAGCGCCACAGGTAACTTCCACAAAGCTGTGAACGATCTGAGAGACAAGGCAAGGGCATTCTATGCCATCAAAAGGAACATAAATTTCAACATACCAATTAGGATTTGGCTAAAAATACTTGAATCAGTCATAGAGCCCATTGCCCTTTATGGTTGTGAGGTCTGGGGTCCGCTCACCAACCAAGACTTCACAAAATGGGACAAACAACAAATTGAGACTCTGCACGCAGAATTCTGCAAAAATATCCTCTGTGTACAATGTAGAACACCAAATAATGCATGCAGAGCAGAATTAGGCCACTAATTATCAAAATCTAGAAAAGAGCCGTTAAATTCTATAACCACCTAAAAGGAAGCGATTCCCAAACCTTCCACAACAAAGCCATCACCTACAGAGAGATGAACCTGGAGAAGAGTCCCCTAAGTAAGCTGGTCCTGGGGCTCTGTTCACAAACACAAACACACTCTACAGAGCCCCAGGACAGCAGCACAATTAGACCCAACCAAATCATGAGAAAACAAAAAGATAATTACTTGACACATTGGAAAGAATTAACAAAAAAACAGAGCAAACTAGAATGCTATTTGGCCCTACACAGAGAGTACACAGCGGCAGAATACCTGACCACTGTGACTGACCCAAAATTAAGGAAAGCTTTGACTATGTACAGACTCAGTGAGCATAGCCTTGCTATTGAGAAAGGCCGCCGTAGGCAGACATGGCTCTCAAGAGAAGACAGGCTATGTACTCACTGCCCACAAAATGAGGTGGAAACTGAGCTGCACTTCCTAACCTCCTGCCCAATGTATGACCATATTAGAGAGACATATTTCCCTCAGATTACATAGATCCACAAAGAATTCGAAAACAAATCCAATTTTGAAAACTCCCATATCTACTGGGTGAAATTCCACAGTTTGCCATCACAGCAGCAAGATTTGTGACCTGTTGCCACGAGAAAAGGGAAACCAGTGAAGAACACACACCATTGTAAATACAACCCATATTTATGCTTATTTATTTTATCTTGTGTCCTTTACCATTTGTACATTGTTAAAATACTGTGTATATATATATATATATATATATATATATAATATGACATTTGTAATGTCTTTATTGTTTTGAAACTTCTGTATGTGTAATGTTTACTGTTAATTTTTGTTTATTTCACTTTATATATTATCTACCTCACTTGCTTTGGCAATGTTAACCTGTTGCGACGACCAAACCCGGATCCGGGATTCTATTTATAGACCTAAGCTCATTACCATAACGCAACGTTAACTATTCATGAAAATCGCAAATGAAATGAAATAAATATGCTAGCTCTCAAGCTTAGCCTTTTGTTAACAACACTGTCATCTCAGATTTTCAAAATATGCTTTTCAACCATAGGAAAACAATCATTTGTGTAACAGTAGCTAGCTAGCGTAGCATTTAGCGTTAGCATTAGCGTTAGCATTAGCGTTAGCATTTAGCAGGCAACTATCACAAAAACAAGTAAAGCCTTCAAATAAAATAACTTACCTTTGAAGAACTTCTGATGTTTTCAATGAGGAGACTCTCAGTTAGATAGCAGATGCTCCGTTTTTCCAAAAAGATTATTTGTGTATTAGAAATAGCTCCGTTTTGTACATCACATTTGGCTACCAAAAAAAAAAAAAAAAAAAAAAAAAAAACGAAAATTCAGCCCTCAAAACGCGAATTTTTTTCCAAATTAACTCCATAATATCGACTGAAACATGGCAAACGTGGTTTAGAATCAATCCTCAAGGTGTTTTTCCACATATCTCTTCAATGATATATCCTTCGTGGAAGCCTGGTTTCTCCTTGCTCTCAAATGGAAAAATAATTGCACCTGGCTTTACGCTCCAATTTCGACGCAGGGACACCAGGCGGACACTTGGAAAATGTAGTCTCTTATGGTCAATCTTCCAATGATATGCCTACAAATACGTCACAATGCTGCTAACACTTTGGGGGAACGACAGAAAGTGTAGGCTCATTCCTTGCGCAATCACAGCCATATAAGGAGACAATGGAAAACAGAGCTTCAGAAATTCTGCTCATTTCCTGGTTGATGCATCATCTTGGTTTCGCCTGTAGAATGAGTTCTGGGGCACTTACAGACAATATCCTTGCAGATTCTGAAACTTCAGAGTGTTTTCTTTCAAAAACTGTCAAGAATATGCATAGTCGAGCATCTTTTCGTGACAAAATATCGCGCTTAAAACGGGAACGTTTTTTATCCAAAAATGAAATAGCGCCCCTAGAGATCAAAGAGGTTAACACATGTTTCCCATGCCGAGAGAGAGAGAGAGAGAGAGAGAGAGAGATCTTTGCTTGCTTTATTGACTTTTTTAAAAAGCATTTGATTTGATTTGGCACGAAGGGCTATTCTACAAAATTCTACAAAGTGGGCTTGGTGGTAAGGTATATAACTTAATAAAATGTATGTACACAGAAAACACGTGTGCAATAAAAATCAAAAACCAAAGAACATAATTTTTTTTCACAATGTCGAGGTGTGAGACAAGGCTGCAGTTTGAGTCCAAATCTTTTCAACATTTATATCAATGAATTAGCAGACATGTTGGACCAATCTCCAGCCCCAGGACTCACACTATTTGACACAGAGGTGAAATACCTGCTATATGCTGATGACTTGGTACTTCTATCACCAACCAAAGAAGGTCTTCAACACAACATTAATATTCTGGAGCAATATTGCCATAATTGGGCCCTGGCAGTAAATTTCCAAAAAACTAAAATCATGATTTTCCAAAAAAAAAACAGATGTCAGAAACACAAATATAATTTCACCCTGAACAACACCTTAATTGAACACACAATAAATTACACCTACCTTGGTCTGACCATATCTGCATCGGGAAACTTTGATATGGCAGTGAATGCACTCACAGAAAAAGCCCGCAGAGCAATGTATGCAATAAAAATTTAATTCTTCAAAATCAACATCCCAATTAGAATTTGGACTAAAATATTTGACAGTGTAATCCTACCAATAGCTCTTTATGGAAGTGAGGTTTGGGGGGCCACTCAATAAACTGGACTTAAAATGTGGGACAAACATCCAATTGAAGCCCTACATGCAGAATTCTGTCGGAAAATCCTACAAGTCCAGAGAAATACACCAACGAATGCATGTAGGGCAGAATTGGGCCGCTTTCCAGTAATAATTAAAATACAGAAAAGATCATTAAAATTTTGGCTACATCTAAATTCAAGTCCAAATTCGAGTCTGCAATTTAAAGCACTTCAAACCCAAGAGCTGAGCCCAGAAATGAGCCCTCTCAGTCAGCTGGTGTTGGACCTCACCAACCAAGCTGACACCAGCACTGCTTCAAAAGAAAGAATTCCAATAAGCAAAATCATGAACCAATCAAAGGAATCATATTTACAATACTGGAAAAACAAAACAAAATCCCAAAGCCGACTAAATTGCTATCTGACCCTAAACAGAGAATATGAATTGGCTGATTATCTCTACTCTGTCAGAGATACGAAGCAGAGACAGATCCTTACCAAGTACAGGCTGAGTGACCACCGATTGGCAATAGAAACCGGCAGACATAAAAAGACATGGCTACCCAAAGAGGAGCGTGTATGTGGTCACTGCATGACAGGGGAGGTAGAGACAGAGATGCACTTTCTCCTTTACTGTGATAAATATTCTTCACAAAGAGATTCATTATTCACAGAAATGACTACATACAGTGCCTTGCGAAAGTATTCGGCCCCCTTGAACTTTGCGACCTTTTGCCACATTTCAGGCTTCAAACATAAAGATATAAAACTGTATTTTTTTGTGAAGAATCAACAACAAGTGGAACACAATCATGAAGTGGAACTACATTTATTGGATATTTCAAACTTTTTTAACAAATCAAAAACTGAAAAATTGGGCGTGCAAAATTATTCAGCCCCCTTAAGTTAATACTTTGTAGCGCCACCTTTTGCTGCGATTACAGCTGTAAGTCGCTTGGGGTATGTCTCTATCAGTTTTGCACATCGAGAGACTGACATTTTTTCCCATTCCTCCTTGCAAAACAGCTCGAGCTCAGTGAGGTTGGATGGAGAGCATTTGTGAACAGCAGTTTTCAGTTCTTTCCACAGATTCTCGATTGGATTCAGGTCTGGACTTTAACTTGGCCATTCTAACACCTGGATATGTTTATTTTTGAACCATTCCATTGTAGATTTTGCTTTATGTTTTGGATCATTGTCTTGTTGGAAGACAAATCTCCGTCCCAGTCTCAGGTCTTTTGCAGACTCCATCAGGTTTTCTTCCAGAATGGTCCTGTATTTAGCTCCATCCATCTTCCCATCAATTTGAACCATCTTCCCTGTCCCTGCTGAAGAAAAGCAGGCCCAAACCATGATGCTGCCACCACCATGTTTGACAGTGGGGATGGTGTGTTCAGCTGTGTTGCTTTTACGCCAAACATAACGTTTTGCATTGTTGCCAAAAAGTTCCATTTTGGTTTCATCTGACCAGAGCACCTTCTTCCACATGTTTGGTGTGTCTCCCAGGTGGCTTGTGGCAAACTTTAAACGACACTTTTTATGGATATCTTTAAGAAATGGCTTTCTTCTTGCCACTCTTCCATAAAGGCCAGATTTGTGCAGTATACGACTGATTGTTGTCCTATGGACAGAGTCTCCCACCTCAGCTGTAGATCTCTGCAGTTCATCCAGAGTGATCATGGGCCTCTTGGCTGCATCTCTGATCAGTCTTCTCCTTGTATGAGCTGAAAGTTTAGAGGGACGGCCAGGTCTTGGTAGATTTGCAGTGGTCTGATACTCCTTCCATTTCAATATTATCGCTTGCACAGTGCTCCTTGGGATGTTTAAAGCTTGGGAAATCTTTTTGTATCCAAATCCGGCTTTAAACTTCTTCACAACAGTATCTCGGACCTGCCTGGTGTGTTCCTTGTTCTTCATGATGCTCTCTGCGCTTTTAACGGACCTCTGAGACTATCACAGTGCAGGTGCATTTATACGGAGACTTGATTACACACAGGTGGATTGTATTTATCATCATTAGTCATTTAGGTCAACATTGGATCATTCAGAGATCCTCACTGAACTTCTGGAGAGAGTTTTCTGCACTGAAAGTAAAGGGGCTGAATTTTCACGCCCAATTTTTCAGTTTTTGATTTGTTAAAAAAGTTTGAAATATCCAATAAATGTCGTTCCACTTCATGATTGTGTCCCACTTGTTGTTGATTCTTCACAAAAAAATACAGTTTTATATCTTTATGTTTGAAGCCTGAAATGTGGCAAAAGGTCGCAAAGTTCAAGGGGGCCGAATACTTTCGCAAGGCACTGTATATTCCACGTTTTTACAAATTGAACCCAGAGGAAAAACTAAGAATACTCATGGGCGAAGGAGCAATGGCTCCTCTTGCAGCCAAATATGTATTTTCCTGCCATAGCCTGAGGGACACTGAATAAT